>NC_143525.1:941301-1241301 GCF_031878675.1 Megascapheus bottae
GATTCATCTCCAATTAACTTCTAGAAAACGGTAAGTGGGGGAAGTGGGGCGTGGTTCAAGGGTAGGGGGGTAGCCTTGAGCTGAAGAGCTCAGGGACAGCACCCAGGCTGAGTTCAAGCTCCATGACCCACCAAAAAAAAAAAAAGATTCCTCTGTTTGATAATCAACAAATACCTTATTAATGGGGCCTGGGCAGTCTGTTGCCTGCAAACCATCTCCAGAGTCTAGTCTTCTCTGCGTTTGGCCAGGCTGTGGTGGGAAAAAGCACTCTCCATGGTTTGAAACAAAAGTGCTATGAGTCTGGCTGTAGAGCTAGCTCTAGTCCTGCTTTCTTTTTTTCGGTGTGTGTGGGGGAGATATGTACCCAGAAGTGGAATGGCTGGATATCATGATTATGGTATATATGCTTTACATGGCGGCTCTAATCAGTTCAGTGTTCCTGGGCCGCAATTTCTCTGCCTCCTTGCTGACACCTCTGCTTGTGTCTCTCTCTCTCTCTCTCTCTCTCTCTCTCTCTCTCTCTCTCTCTC
Source organism: Megascapheus bottae (assembly GCF_031878675.1). Lineage (NCBI taxonomy): Eukaryota > Metazoa > Chordata > Mammalia > Rodentia > Geomyidae > Megascapheus > Megascapheus bottae. The sequence continues at coordinate 941,832 of NC_143525.1, forward strand.
TCTCTCTCTCTCTCTCTCTCCTCTTCAGTCCTGGGGCTTGAACTCAGGCCCTGGGCACTGTCCTTGGCCAGCGCTCTACCACTTGAGCCACAGCACCACTTCCGGCTTTTTTTCAGTGTATGCAGTACCAGTGAATCGAACCCAGAGCATTGTGCATGCTAGGCAAGCACTCTAGCACTAGGCCAAACTCCCGGCCCTGGCTTTTTCTATCTATGTGGTTCTGGTGAATCAAACCCAGAGTTGGGTGCATACTAGGCAAGCCCTCTACCACTAGGCCACGCTTCCAGTCCAGGCCATGCTCCCAGCCCTCACTTTCTCTTATTAGAGCCAACTCAGGGAAGTGGGTTTGACTTGCATTTCCCTAATGACTAGTGATATGGAGCACTTTTCTATGAGCTCATTGGTCATTTGTTTATCTTGGAATAAATGGCTATACCAGTCCTTTATTCTTATTTTTTTAAGTAGGATTATCAATTTTGATGACAATGTTTTACTTAGAAACAATTTCAAACTTACAGAGAACTATAAGATAATGCAAAGTAGCCCATTTAACTTTTTTTTTGGCCAGACCTAGGGCTTGAACTCAGTCTGGGCACTGTTCTTGGACACGTTTTGCTCAAGGCTAGCACTCTGCCGCTTGAGTCACAGCATCACTTCCAGCTTTTTTTGTGTATGTGGTACCAAGGAATTGAACCCAGGGCTCCATGCCTGCTAGATGAGCACTCTACCCCTAGGTCACATTCCCAACCAATTAACCTCTATTTAGATTCATGCATCATTAACATTTTGCCTGCCAGATGTGGTGACAGGCTCCTCTAATCTTAGCACTAGGGAGGCGGGAGGACCCTACACTTGCCATCATTCTGAATTGTGTATTGAGACCCTGCCTCAAAAGAAATTGATGAAGCTAGGCAGCAGTGGTTCAGGCCTGTCATCCTTGCTACTCAGGAGACTGAGATCTGAGGATCCAGGATTGGAAGCAACCCAGGCAGGGAAAAAATCTGAGAGACTCTTTTTTTTTTTTTTTTGAGTCATAGGGTTTGAACTCTTGGCCTGGGCACTGTCCCTGAGCTCTTCAGCTCAAGACTACTGCCCTACCCCTGAGCCACAGCCCCACTTCTCATTTTCTAGTGACTCATTGGAGATAAGAGTCTCATGGACTTTTTAGTGTCTAGGCTGGCTTTGAACCGTGATCCTCAGATCTCAGCCTCCTCAGTAGCTAGGATTATAGGCGTGAGCCATGGTGCCCAGCCTTATTTTCTTGTTTATATGATCAGATGCACATGGGCATTGAGCCTTTGCGTATCTTTGGTCTCACTGTGTGTGAATGCCTACAGTCCTGCATAATTTATCATGTCTTGGTGTATTTTATTTTATTTGCCAGTTCTGGGCACTGAACTCAGAGCCTGGGCACTGTCCTTGAGCTTTCTCAAGGCTAGCTTTCTGCCACTTGAACAACTACACCACTTCTGGCCTATTCTGTGTATGTGGTACCAAGGAATTGAACCCAGGGTTTCATGCATGCTAGGCAAGCACTCTACCACTAGGCCACATTCCCATCCCATCCTGGTGTATTTTAGATCTAGCTTCTGCAAATGAGAGAAAACTGGGTTTGAACTCAGGGCTTTGTGCTCTTGCTTAGCTTTTTCCACTCAACTACTACTCTGCTTAAGTTACTGTACTACTATTTGAGACATACCTCTACTACTGTCTTTGTTGTTGTTGGTCATGGGGCCTAAACTCTGAATGCTGTTCCTGAACTCTTCACCTCAAGGCTACCACTCTACCACTTTGAGGCTTAGTGGTACTTGCAATTTTCTGGCAGTTAGTTGGAGATAATAGTGCCCAGGCTGGCTTTGAACTGCGATCCTCAGCTCTCAACCTCCTGATTAGCTAGGATTACAGGTATGAGCCAGTGGCTCCAGGTCCAGATCCTTTTTTTTCTGTGATCAGCCCAAGAACAGGTCTGTATACAGCCGAAGGAGCTCCTTCATCACCCTCCTATTATAGCCTCTTGGGTATCATTGGAAGCTGGAAGGGATACAAAAACTCTAGGGTGGGGAGCACAAGGACTCTGTAGAAAGACTATCACTTCTGCAGAGAGGACCTAGCACTCCTTTGAAAACCAGGCCGTGCCCCCTGGAGAGCTGCCAAGCTTTATCTAGAGGTTGCACTTATCTGCTCCTTATCTATGAATTAGCACGCACACTGGAGATAGTGGCCTGGGGGAGGGAGAGGTGTTGTTGAGTGTCCCGGCAGGGGGAATGGATGAAAGATGTCAGCACGTGACCTTAGTCAGAAAATGAAGTCAATGTTTTATTCTTTGTCAATCTGATTTGCCAGGTTGGTTGGTTTGGCAAGAGTGGGTGAGTTTTGCTATCTGGACTGGAAGGTGGACTCTTCCCATAAACCCAGTGAACTTGAGCTACAGGTCCAAGAATTTGGATGGAAACTTGGCTTACAAAAAATAAAAATAAAAGCATCTCTTCACATCCACAAGGGATCGGTTTCAATTGCCTCCCTCCCATGAAAATGTCCAGTGCTTCCTCAGAACCCAAGGCTCTCCTGTAGACTCTAAATACTCTTTAGATTGCTCACCTGATGCTATGCCTTGAGGCTTTGAATCGTATCATTTGGGGAATAATGAGGGAAAAAACGATTGTACTAATTCAATGAGGACAGTTTCTTCCTTCCTTCCTCCCTCTCGTCTTAGAGAAAGCCCAAGGACAGTGCTCAGGCCCTGAGTTCAAGCCTTGGGACTGGCAAAAAAAAAAAGAAGAAGAAGAAGGAAGAAAGAAACTGTATATTCCCTCCTTTCCTCTCCCCTCTCTCCCTCCCTCCCTCTTTTATCCTCCCCTCTCTCCTTCCTTCCTTCCTTCCTTCCTTCATTTCTTCTTTCCTTTCTTGCCCCTTTCCTTCCATTTTTTTTTTCAGTCCTGGCTCTTGAACTTGGGGCCTGAGCACTGTTCTTGGGCTTTCTAAAGGCTGGGGCTCTACCACTTGGGACACAGCATCACTTCTGGTGTTTTCTATGTATGTGTTACATCTAATCAGGGTCTTTGTGCATGCCAGGCAAGCACTCTACCACTAGGCCAAACTCCCGGTCCCTGGTACTATTTCTTGAACTGTTTTTTTAAAAATTTCAATTTTTTTCTTTTATTAATTTTATTTTCATATTTCATTTATGTAGTATAGAGGAATCAAACTTGTGGTCTTATGCATACTAGGCAAGCACTCTACCACTAAGCCACATTCCCAGCTTCTAGGTCTTGAACTCTTTTTAATTTTAATTTTGTTGTTTTTTTTTTTTTTTGCTAGTCCTGAGGCTTGAACTCAGGGCTTGGGCATTATCCTTGGACACTTTTTGCTCAAGGTTAATGCTCTGCCACTTTTGCTGCAGTGCTACTTCTGGCTTTTTCTGCGGATGTTGTACTGAGGAATCGAACCCAGGGCTTCATGCAAGCAAGGCAAGCACTCTACCACTAGGCTATGTTCACGGCCCTAGGTCTTGAACTCTTGCCCTCTTGTTTTCCTTCCCTCCCCCATGGCTGGCTTTCTACCACTTGGGCCATCTCTCCATCCCCAGATTTTTGCTGGTTAATTAGAGCCAAGAGTCTCTGGGATTTGTCTTCCCAGGCTACTCAGCCTCCTGAGTAGCTGGAATTACAGGAATGAGCTGCCAGCTGCTGGCTACAGGTCTTTTTTTTTTTTTTCTAATATTTTCAATATGTGGTAGGTAGAATCCAAGGCATGTCACCGAGGGATCTGGAGGCCCATTGTACACAACAGTGCAGGAAGTCACATCCTTTGTAACTTCAACTTGCCACAAAACTGTTAGCCCTAGTTTTGTTGCCATAAAACTGTTATAGCACTAGCCATAAGAAAAAAGAGCTCAGGAACAGCACCAAGGCCCAGGGTTCAAGACCCAGAATTGGCAAAACAAAGCAAAACCTCTGGGGCTAGGAGTTTGGCCTAGTGGTACAGTGCTTGCCTAGCATGCATGAAGACCCAGGTTAGATTCCTCAGTACCACAGCATAGAAAAAAGCTAGAAGTGGTGCTGTGGCTCAAGTGGTAGAGCTCTAGCCTTAACAAAAGTGTAAGGACAGTGCTCAGGCCCTGAGTTCAAGCCCAGGACTGGCAAAAAAAAAAACCACCCCTCTTTCCTGAAACATAGCTGTACTTGAAGGTTGATGCAGGAGTATCACAAGTTTGAGGTCAACCTGGCATAACATGACCCTGTCTTAAAACAGCTGAAAGAAAGAAAGAAGAGAAAGACAGAGAGAGAGAGAGAAGGGAGGAGGGAGGGAGGGAGGAAGGAAGGAAGGAAGGAAGGAAGGAAGGAAGGAAGGAAGGAAGGAAGGAAGGAAGGAAGGTCGGAAAGAAAGAGAAAGAAAGAAAGAAAGCGAGCTCAGTGCTGGTAACTCATGATTAATCCCAGCTACTCAGGATGCTGAGATCCCAGGATTGAGATCTGGGGACAGAGCTGGCAGGATAGTTTAGACTGTGAGACTATCTAAACTGGAGAATTAACCACCAAAAAGCAGAAAGTGGAGTATGACTGAAGCAGTAGAGCACTGACCTTGAGCATAAAAGCTCAGAGACAGTGCCTAGGCCCTGAGTCCAAAGCCCAGGACTGGCACACACACACACACACACACACACATACACACACACACACACACACACACACACACACACGCACGCATGAGTGCCGGGCATTGGTAGCTCACACCTATAATCTTAGTTACTCAGGAGGCTGAGAATCACAATTTGAAACTAACCTGAGCAGGAAAGTCTGAGACTTTTTTTGGGGGCTAGTCCTGGGGCTTGAACTCAGGGCCTGAGCACTGTCCTTGGACTTTCTCAAGGCTAGAGCTCTACACTTGAGCCTCAGCACCACTTCTGGCTTTTTCTATGTATGTGGTACTGAGGTATCGAACCTAGGTTTTTGTGCATGCTAGGCAAGCACTCTATCACTAGGCCACACTCCTGGCCCCAGTCTGAGACTCTTATCACCAAAAATAAAAAAAATGCTAGAAGCAGAGGTGTGGCTCAAATGGTAGGACACCATTTTTGAGAGAAAAAGCTAAGTGAGAGTGAAAGGCCCTGAGTTCAACCCCCAGTACTAGTACACACACACACACACACACACACACACACACACACGCACATTTTATGCAAAATAAAATAATTTTATTTGTAGTACTCAGACTCAAAATTGAGGGACTGCACATGTACCACTGGAACATACCCCAACCTTCTAATTGCTTTTTGTGTGTGTGTGTCTGTCTTGGGGTTTGAACCCTGGGCCTGGGTGAGCCACAGCACCACTTCTGGTTTTGTGGTGGTTAATTGAAGATAGGAATCTCATGGATTTTGGTACTGGCTTTGAACCGAAATCCTCTGATCTCAGCCTCCTGAGTAGCTAAAATTACAGGTGTGAGCCACTGCGCCCAGCAACCCTATGAGGCAGGCATTAATTTTATAGATACTGGCACAGACGCAGAGAAGTTACGATTTTGGTGAAGGTAGGATTTAAATCCAGGAAGTTTATTCTCTCCATACACACTCTCTCTCTCTCTCTCTCTCTCTCTCTCTCTCTCTCTCTCTCTCTCTCTCTCTCTCTCTCTCTCTCTCTCTCTCTCTCCTTATTCTGGAGCTTAAATTCAGACCTGGGCATTATCCCTGAGCTTTTTTTTTGCCAGTCCTTGGCTTGGGCTCAGGGTCTGAGCACTGTCCTTGTGCTTTCTGAAAGCTAGCGCTCTACCACTTGAGCCCCAGCACCACTTCTGGCTTTTTCCTATGTTTGTGGTGCTGGTGAATTGAACCCGGATCTTTACACATGTTAGGCAAGCCCTCTACCACTAGGCCACACTCTCAGCCCCTCCCTGAGCTTTTAAATGTTTTGACAGTTCTAGGGCTTGAATTCTGGGCCTGGATGTTGTCCTTGAGCTCCTTTTTGTGCAAGGCTAGCACTCTACTACTTGAGCCACAGCACCACTTCTGGATTTTTCTGTGATTAGTTGGAGATGAGTCTTGTGGACTTTCCTGCTGGTTTTGAACTGCAATCCTCAGATCTCAGCTTCCTGAGCTAAGATTACAGGTATGGAGTTACCAGTTCTGGCTTGCCTGCCTGCCTCCTCCCTCCTCTCCTCCTCTCCCCTCCCCTCCCCTCCTCTCCTCTCCTTGGCCCAGTTCAAGCCCCAAGAAGGAAGGGAGGGAGGGAGGGAGGGAGGGAGGAAGGAAGGAAGGAAGGAAGGAAGGAAGGAAGGAAGGAAGAAAGATGGGAAAAAGGTAAAAACAAAGAACTGCTCAGTTTCACTGGGAATAGGGCAAAGTGAATAAAACATCGGAGAGATGCCATTCGCTCCTCATTACATGAACCAATAATGCAGTTGGTTACAGCAATGGCCTTGGCATATTTGTCTATGGGAGTGTAAGTTGATGCAGTCTTTTCCGAGCCTATTTTGGCAGTAGCTATTAACATTTTTTTTTTTTCCAGTCCTGGGCTTGACCTCAGGGCCTGAGCACTGTCCTTGGGCTTTCTCAAGGCTAGAGCTCTACCGCTTGAGCCTCAGCACCACTTCTGGCTTTTTTCTATGTATGTGGTACCAAGGAATCAAACCCGGGCCTTCATGCATGCTAGGCAAGCACTTTAATCACTAGGCCAAACTCCCAGCCCGAGCTATTAACAATTTTAATAGCCATTGACACCAAAGTTCATTCTCTGTGGAGTATAAGGTTGAACCATTATTAAATTGCTGGTTTTTAGGTCAAACTTGTCCTAATTTCTATACTTGCATATAACTTTATACAGTACTAGAGCAGGTCATGAGAGAGTGGGAGTGGCTGAAACATGACCTGTGAAGAAACTGGACATTCATTGGGTTCAGCAGATGTCAATCATCTTTACTCATCCAATGGGATTCTAGGTCCTGGGCTGGGCCCTCCAAAGTGTAAGACCCTGGAATGTTGAGATGGAGTTGCCTAGAGTACAGATTTCCCTTTGTCTACCTACCAGCTATCAGAGCTCTGAGGCCAGGACTCACCATCTTCCTTTATCCACATACAAACAAACCTATAGCCATTTCCTCATCTGTCCAGAACAGCAAACACATTCATTAATCCAGTTGCTGCTAGCAGTAAGGGATTATTATTATTATTTACTTGTTTATTTGTGTGTGTACTAGTACTGGGGCTTGAACTCAGGGACTGGCACTGCTTTTGTTCTCAAGGCTATTGCTCTACCCCTTGAACCACAGCTCCATTTCCAGCTTTTGCTGGTTAATCGGAGATAAGCGTCTCCTGGGCTTTCCTGCCTGGCATGGTTATGAACTAAGATCCTCAGATCTCAGCCTCTGAGAGTAGCTATGCTTATTATGAGCATGAGCCACTAATGCCTGGCTAATATGGGTTTATGGGTTTATTGTAACATATCAGATTTACAATAATGTTTGGGAAATACTGGACTAATTTAGGCCAGTCAGTCCTGTCTCAGCCTCTGGAGTCACCTCTCATTTTTCAGAAGCACCCTTATTCTCTGGGTTCTCTCTCTCTCTCTCTCTCTCTCTCTCTCTCTCTCTCTCTCTCTCTCTCTCTCTCTCTTTCTCTCTCTCTCTCTCTTGTCCATCATGGGACTCAAACTCTGGGCCTGGCATTATCCCTAAGCTCTTCAGCTCAAGGCTACCCCTTAAACCATGGGGCCACTTCTGGTTTTCTGGTGGTTAATTGGAGATAAGAGTCTCATGGACTTTAGTGCCCAGGCTGGCTTTGAACCAGGATCATCAGATCTCAGCCTCGAGTAGTACAGGCATGAGCTACCAGACCCACCTTCTCTAGGCTTTTTGGTTGTTGGTCAGAGTGCTCTTCTATTAGGCAGAACTGAGATTGGCCCAGGCATGGTGCTGCACTTGGGCCTAGAAGTTTCAGGAGTTTGGGGTTGGACCAGAGCTGTGGGAGTGACCTTATCATTCCTCTGCATGTCCTGGGCCCACTGCCAGGATGCCAGCTGGTGGCATCAGAGTCAGTTCTTTCTGTGGTGGAAGTGGGGAAGGAAGCTCCTTCCCTTCCCCTGGCATGGGGGATCCAGGCTTCCCTGTGTGTCTCTTTCAGATTTTATCAGCTCCCTACTGTTGTTGGCACCTGTGCTTGGCTTCCTGGGTGACCAGCCTGCAGCAGGGTCATACTGTGCATTGGGATTCTGCTCTGCTCAGGGGCCTCTCCAACTTGCCACCCCTCAGCTCCTGGGAGCAACCCTTTGTCTCCTCTCTGATCTGCCCTGTCAGAACTGGGTAGAGTGGGCAGGGAGTTTGGCCTAGTGAGTTCAAGGCTCACTAGCCTTGAGCTTTCTTGAAGACAGTGTCCAGGCTCAGAGTTCAAGCCCCAGGACTGGCAAATAAGCCCAGGCCGATTCAATATCCATTGTTAGCTCTGGAGGAAGAGGTAGGGCAGTCTCCAGGCCCGAGGGCACAGATCTTAGACTTTTGTCTGTTGTAGGGCTTGAATTCAGAGCCTGTGCTCTGTCTGGGAATTCTTTTGCTCAAGGCCAGTGCTCTACCATTTTAAGCCACAGCACCACTTTCCAATTTTCTAGTGATTAATTGTAGATGAGTCTCATGGATTTTTCTGCCTGGAGTGGTTTTGAACTGGGATCCTCAGAGCTCAGCCTTCTGAATAGTTAGGATTACAAGTGTGAACCACCAGCACCCAACAGCCCTCAGACATAGACTTTCTTTCTTTCTTTCTTTCTTTCTTTCTTTCTTTCTTTCTTTCTTCCCCCTCCCCCTCTCTCCTTTTCCTCTCCCTTCCCTTCCCTTTCTTTCTTTTCTTTCTTGTTGGTATTGCAACTTGAATTCAGATCCTGGGTGTGTCCTTTAGCTTTTTAGCCCAAGGTTGGTGCTTTACCACTTGAGTCACACCATTGCTTCTGGCTTTTTGCTGGTTAATTAGACATAAGAGTCTCACAGCCCTTCCTGATTGGGCTGTCTTTGAACTACAGTCCTTTAATTTCAGCGTCCCAAGAAGCTAGGATGACAGATGTGAGCTACCTTACCCTGGTTCAGGAATTAGCTTTAGTGAGGGAAGGCTGGGGGTGCAGCTGGTAGCAGCTCTAGGCGCCAGCAGGGGGCGTCTGTGTAGTGTGGGGAACTGGAGTGGGTGTAGGGTAGAGGAATTAGTTGCAGCCCCTTCCGTAGGGACTGTCCTGAGGGGTTTTTGTTGTTTTTGTTCGTATTACCCATAGATCCATTTCCCTGAGTGGTAAGCTGAGGCCCGAAGGAATCATAACAGGAACAAGGCTGGGCATAGGAGATGTCGGATCAGAAGGGCTGGGATCTGAATCTCAGTACCCACCCCATGTCACTTCATCTCTCTGAGGTTGTTTCCTCACTAAGTAGAGCAGGTGAAGGAACAGAGGTAGCTCCAGTGGGAGAAGTTACTCCTCCCAGAGAGAAAAAGCAGCAGTAGCCTTAGCAGGGACAACAGAACAGGCGCTTCAGGGGCTGGGAGTGTGGCCTAGTGGTAGAGTGCTTGCTTAGCATGCACAAAGACCCTGGTTTGATTCCTCGGTACCACATACATAGAAAAAGCTGGAAGTGGTGCTGTGGCTCAAGTAGTAGAGCTCTAACCTTGAGGAAAGTCCAAGGACAGTGCTCAGGCCCTGAGCTCAAGCCCCAGGACTGCCCCCTCCCCCCCAAAAGAAAACAAAAACAAACAAACAAACAACAGAACAGGCCCTTCAGCTCTGACTCTGGTGTCCTAAGCTTCCCTGGTTCAGTCGGAGAGGGGTGTGTGTGTGTGTACACGAATGCATGCTTACATGGAGGATGTGGCACTGGAGCTGGGTGCCAAGTCACTGAGGGTTGGCCCAAGGGCGGCAGACACCTGAGCCTCACACAACTTGCTTTTCCCAGGGCAATGGCTGCACAGAGCGATTCTCTGGATGGCAGACTCCCTTGGTTGTGCTGGCCTTGGGACCTGTCTCTCACCTTTCACTCCTCATCTGTCCCAGTGGTCTGGGCTACATGTGGGGGTTGGCTGTGGTAGAATTGATGAGGAGCTGGCTCTGGGCCCTCGGGTGAGTCTAACATCCTTTCCTTCTCTCCTCCCCCAACCCCATTCCCCTGGCTTGCAGGGACTTTCCAGCCTCCGGTGGCCTTGACCCCTTGGCACGTTACCCGGCGCCATGCGGGCGTCAGTCGTCAGCAGCTTTGAACAGTTGAGGCTTCATGTAGAGCATGAGCCAAGGAAGTCAAGACTTGGGGTTCAAATCCAGCTGCTAGTGGTGTGACCCCCAAGCCAGTTGCCTTCTTCTCTGTCAGCCTCTGTCTGCCCATCTGTAAAATGGATACCACTGCTGGCATTGGAAGGACTGTTGGACAAGGACTGGAAAGTTCTTAGCTCTTGGGGACACCCATAGCAGGCCCCAAGGACCGGAAGCTTAAGGCATCCTGGTAGTGGAGTCAGGTTGTGTGGAATACATCTGCAGCCCCTGTTAGACAGAAGCCAGGGTTGGGTCCCAGGGCTGAGTGGATGTCAAGGAGGTTGATGTGATCTGTTTTGAATAGAAGCATGGGGAAAAGGCAACAAGCCAGGTTGGCATGGCCAACAGAGGGGCAAAGCCAGGAAAAGGGCTGGCTTTGGGGGCTGGGAGAACTTGGTGGCAGAGTTCCCATTTTCAACCATCTCAGGCTCCTTAGTCCATATGCAAGGGGCTGTGGGTTGAACAGTCATCAAGTCCTGGGGACTGTGCCTGTCAGAGGCCCAGCCTCTCCACGAGGCTGGCGGACAAGTCATCTCCCTGGTAATGTGTGTGCCCAACATCAGAGTTCACCCCTGAGTCCCCTGGCTGTGGTAGCATGCGGCCCTGAGCTTCCCAGACTCTCCTGTCTCCAGGCCATGCCAGGCCTGGAGGCTGTGCCCTCGGTCTTGCTGGTCATGTTGGTTCCCGAGCTGCTGAGAGGTATGGGGAGGTGGCCATAGGGGTCCTGAGGAGGAGCTGGCACCAGGACATCAGCACCCTCTCTGGGTGCCCCAGAGCTCACCAACCCTCTCTGTCTTCTGAGCTTCAGGCATCCCTCCATTGTGTGGGCTGAGCTCCAGCTCTGCCTGTGCCACCCACAGTGACCTTGAGACTCAGTGTGTTTATTGTTGATTTGTTTATAAGTACAACTGCTTCAACTTGTGCTTGCTAGACTGGCACGATAGACTTCACCACCTGAGTCTTGCCTCCAGTCCTGCTTTTGGCTGTTTTAATTGGAGATGGAATCTTCTGGAGTTTTTTTTTTTTTTTTCTACCTGATCTGGCTTATGGATCCTAGCTTCCTGAGTAGCTGGGACCGTAGGAGGCCACGGGGCCTGCCTTCCTCGGTGATTTCATAGCTGCGTTTTTGCAGCCTGACCTGCTTCTCCAGGCTGCTTAGACGATGCTGAGAGTTGGATCTTGCCTCTCTAAGCAGGAACCTAGGGCTTTTGGGTGTCCAACTTTCTGTTTGAGGCCTGTGTGGCTTGTGGGCTGCAGCTTCCCTGCTTCCAAGAGCAATGAGGCCATCAGCATGGACAAGGGGAGAGGACAAGCAATGTTCCGGCCCGGGGGCTATGGCTGGGGCAGTTCTCAGGAGAACTGAGCCCTGGATCCACTGCCCCTCTCCATGCTGCTGTGAGGAGAGCAATTGTCAGCCAGCAAGCCTGGGTCCCCGTCCTGTCTCCTCCGGTGACCACAGGCCGCACTATTTTGCCTTCTTTGGGCTGAAATCCATGACTTCCCACTCTAAAGGCTGCTGTGGGGTCCAGAAGGCCCTGGTGGTGGGGCAGGAAGGGTTCTGGGGGCGTTGCTCCATCTTGTAGAGTATCTTTTTGAGGTCACTCTGGTTACAAGTGGCCCCTGGGGGCTGCTGAGGCCTTGCTGTGTTGATTCTTCTCTGCATTATGGGTGTACCTAGACTCCTGGGAGGAGCTGGAAATGCCCTGCAGGGTTCCGGCCCTCCCTCTCCTTCTTCCCTCCCCCTTCCTCTCCTCCCTCCCTCCCTCCCTCCCTCCCTTCCTTTTTTTTTTTTGCCAGTCCAGGGACTTGAACTCAGGGCCTGGGCACTGTCCTTGAGGTTTCTCAAGGCTAGCCCTCTATCACTTGAGCCATGGACTTTCCTGCCTGGGCTGGCTTTGATCCGTGATCCTCAGATCTCAACCTCCTGAGTAGCTAGGATTACAGGCACCAGTCACTGGCTCTTGGATAAACTTTTACTTTGTAGTTTTTTTGTGTGCTGTGCAAGATCAAACTCAGTATCTTTTACTTGTTAGTCCAGTGCTATAGCACTGAGTTACACTTCAGTTCTAAATTTTACTTTGGGTGTTGTGCCAGTATTTTATGCAAGGTACCTTCGAGAGAAGCCATTCTTATTAAACCTGTATTACAAGTGAGATAATGGAGACTAGATGAGTTCAGTGACTTTCCAAACCTATCGAGTGGCAGAGTCAGTGGGATTTGAACCCACTGACTGCAGTGGTGTTCCTGACTCACAAGAGGTGCTCTCTCGGGATGCTTGCTAATGAAGACACCAAAAGGAGGCTGAAGGCCGAGTCTGGCCTAGTGGTTAAAGTGCTTGCCTAGCATGCACGAAGACCTGGGTTCGATTCCTTGCTACCACATATATAGAAAAAAGCTGGAAGTGGTGCAGAGGCTCAAGGAATAGATCTCTAACCTTGAGAAAGTCCAAGGACAGTGCTCAGTCCCTGAACTGCCCAGTGCTGGCAAAGAAGAAAAAAAAGGAGACTGAGTGAGAATCACAGTTCAAAGCAAGCTAGGGCAGAAAAGTCTGTGAGACTCTTATCTCCAAAGAACCACCAAAAAACTGGAAGTGGAGCTGTGGCTCCAGTGGTAGAGTGCTAGTCTTAAGCAAAAATCGTGCAAGGCTTCAGTTCTGGCCAGATAGAGAAGGTGGGTTGGGGAGAGAGGGAGAGAGAGAGACAGTGGGATGAGGGAGGGAGGGGGAGAGTGAGTACACACCTGATGTTTGTCTGTTCTGTAGCTCGATTCTGTCTCTGGGGGCGGAAATGGATTGAACCCTGAAACTCCACTTTAGCTTGACCAGTGGGGGCAAAGCTGAATTATCCTTCTGTCCTTCTGGCATTAGCAGGCCATACAGTCCTGCAAAAGTCACTCTCCACTTTCCACCGGACCCACCCAGCTTCCTGCCATCCTGTAGCCCTGCACGGCCTCCGGCTGACAAATAAGCCAGTTTAGTTTCTTGTGTTCAGTGCAATGAATGACCCCAAAACTTGGTTACTTAAATGGTAGAAATGTATTTTCTCATAATTTTGGAGGCCAGCAGTTTGCAGTGACTCCGGTGGACGCCAATCAAGGCATGGACAGGATCCCTTTGGGATCCTGGGGGGAAGCCCTGGTCTTTCTCACTGCTGGCCATTGGCCTTTCTTGGTGTGTGACCACATACTTGCTTCTGCCTTTGCAGTCACCGTGCTGTTCAAGCCTCCCACCCCTGAGGATGGGTCTCACTTTCTTAGGGACTTCCCTGAATAAGTCAGGTGAAGTTCTCCACACCCCATCCTTCACTCAGTCTTATCAGCGAATCCACTTCTCTGGAAGGTTCCAAAGATGAGATCATTTTGGCCATTCTTCAGCTACCACCCAGTGGTAGAGTCCCTGTATTGGGGTCCTGTACGGGCCTGGTGTTAACACCTTCTTCCTGGTTTAGATAGACTCCAGATGTGAGTGGAATCCTAGCTTCGCAGGAGGCTGAGATCTGGGGATTGTAGTTCAAAGCCAGCCTGGGCAGAAAAGTCTGTGAACCTCTTATTATCACGTGGGAGTACATGTGTGCAGTTGGCTGGCAGAGGCTGGTGTGCTAGGCACAGGGAGAACGTGCCTTAAGCGTTCTGTCTAGCCCGGCACAGCCAGCCTGGGCAGAAAAGTCTGTGAAACTCTTATTTCTAATTAACCACCAGCAAACCAGAAGTGGAGCGGTGGCTCAAAGTGGTACTATTCTAGAACCAAACAGCTCAGAGACAGTACCCAGGGCCTCAGTTCAAGCCCCAAGACAGACTTGGAAAAAAATAAAAGTTCTCTGGAGTCTAGGAGCCTGTGATGGGAGGTGGAGAGGTCAGGATGCTTGGTGGCTGGGCTGTGCCTGTTCAGTCATCAGAGCCAGCAGGGGACCACAGTTGCCCATTTGAATGATCAGTTCTCAGCCTTTGAAGGGCCCTGAGAGCTTGCCATGGCTGGCTCAGAGCAGGACCAGAGGCTGGTAGTGTTCATCTAGGAGGCCGGTCGGGGGCCACTTGACTTGCTGAGGCTGAGTCCTTGCTCAGGAGTGTGGAGAGGTTAATTAAGGATCTCTGTGTTGCCAAGGGATACATACACTTCTGTCTGGCAGGCAGAGAGCCAGGAGGCTCTGTCTCTGTCCTTGAGTGGCTGTGTGACCTCAGGCATGCGTCTGCCCTCTCTGGGCTCCACACTGTCTCCTGTACACTGATGGGATGGCGGGGGTGAGCCAGCTTGTGGGATGCTCAGAGGTTGCAGAGGGGCAGGTGGATTCCATGGCTGTGTCTGCAGGTAAGGATCATGTGACTGTGTTCTTGCATCCTAGTCCTAGTTGGAGGGATGACCATTCCAGGCCATTTCACAGGATTCTGGAATTGTTTGGGTCTGCAGGGAGATGTGGCCGGGGTGGGAAGTGATGGGGAGGGCTTGGGGGCAGCATCGCTCCAAGCCAAGGGAAGGAGCAGGCCAAGAAAGCTCAGAGCAAGTGTTGAGAACTTGGTTTTTGTTCCAAGGGAGAGAAGGGAATCCACACAAGTTGCGGGGGGTGGGGGAGCTGCTCCCCTGGGGCCTGCTCCCCAAGCCATGGTACTGGCTGGAGCTGGAACAGAAGACAACTGAGGGTGTGGGGGGGAAGCTGGTGGGAAGATTGGGGTTAGACTTGGCTGTTAGACTTGCTCAGAACCTCAGCTGGGCCTGTGAACTCTGTTCAAAGGGAGGGGCTTACATGGAGTAAGAGGGTGATATTTCCAATCCTGGCTCTGATCAGCAAGGATACAGAGAAAGCCTTCTCTAGGGAGCGGGTATTTTTGGTGGGTCTTGAGAGATGAGGAGGAGTTTGGGTTAAGGGTATGAAAGTGAGGATAGCAACTATTGACTTAAGAACAAATTTGGGTCTGGGGGTTTAGCCTGGTGGTAGAGTGTTTGCCTAGCATGCACGAAGACCCAGATTCGATTTCTCAGTGCCACATACATAGAAAAAAAAAAAAGTCAGAAGTGGTGCTGTGGCTCAAATGTGTAGAGCTCTAGCCTTGAGAAAACCCAAGGACAGTGGCCAGGCCCTAAGCTCAAGCACTAGGACTGGCAAAAAATAAATAAATAAAATAAATATGAAGAACAGATTTGGGTGGGGTGAACCAGAATCTAATCATAAGGACAATATATGCTGTATACAGTTGAGACCAAATTCTGGTGGGTGTTTGTGAGCCAGTGGAGGGTTTTGACTGCACTCTCAGGGATTTCTGCATGGAGGTATCAGAGACAGGTTCCCAGGGAAATGTACACAAGGGGATGCAGCAGGCTGATGTGGGCACAAGGGGAGCAGTAAGCAGATTGGTGTTAGCCAGAGGCTGCCAGGGTGCTGTCCAGACAGGGACTGCAAGAATGGAACGTGAGGGAGTGGGCGCCGTGCCTGGGGGGGCTGGGAGAGCTCAAAATGTGCCATTCCAGTGCAGGGTAAAAGGAAGAGAAGAGGAGCTAGAGATGGGCTTCTAGAATTAAGACTTGCTAGGCAGGTGTTCTACAACTTGAGCCACACTCTCTTTACTTATTATTATTATTATTATTTTGTTGGTCATAGGGATTGAACTCTGGGCCTAGGCACTGACCCTGAGCTCTTTTTTTAATTTTAATTTCTTTTTTTTGCCAGTCCTGTGCTTGAGCTCAGGGCCTGAGCACTGTCCTTGGGTTTTCTCAAGGCTACTTGAGCCCCAGTACCACTTCTGGCTTTTTTCTATGTATGTGGTACGGAGGAATCGAACCTGGGTCTTTGTGCATACTAGGCAAGCACTCTACCACTAGGCCAAACTCCCAGCCCCCTGAGCTCTTTTTGTTCAAGGCTAGTGCTTCCCCACTTTGAGCCACAACACTACTTCTAGTTTTCTGGTGGTTCTTTGGAGATAAGAATCTCATGGACTTTTCCGCCCAGGATGGTTTTGAACCATGATCCTTAGATCTCAGCCTCCTGAGTAGCTAGGATGACAGGTGTGAGCCACCAGCTCCTGGCTTACTTCAGTTATTTTTTAAGTAGGGCCTTACCCTAGCTCTGGCTACCTAGGCTCCCACATAGCTGGTGTGCCATGTACATGCCAGCACACCAAGCTTGTTCACAGGGAGAGGGTCTTGTGGGCTCAACAGGCCTTAAACTGTGACCCTTACCATCATCTCCACAGCTCCTGAGCAGCTGAGATTACAGGTGCTAGCACCTTACCTTGCTTAAAAATCCTCTTCCTCTTCTTCCTCCTCTTCCTAATCTCCTCCTCCTCCCTTTTCTCATTCTCTGTCTCCTCCCCTCATCCTCTTCCTTTGCATTTATTTATTTATTTATTTATTGCTAGTACAAGTGCTTAATCTCAGAGCCTTTTGCTTGCTCATGGCAGGCAATCACTTGAGCCATTTAGCTTTTTATTTATATATTTATTCATTTTGCCAATCCTGGTGCTAGAACTCAGGGCCTGGGCACTGTCCTTGGGCTTTCTTAAGGTGAGCACTCTACCACTTGAGCCACAGCACCACTTCCAGCTTTTCTTTCCTGTGTATGTAGTACCAAGGACTCAAACCCAGGGCTTGGTGCATGCGAGGCAAGCAACCTGGCTGGAGAATTCAGATATCTTTCTCTTTCTTTCTTTCTTTCTTTCTTTCTTTCTTTCTTTCTTTCTTTCTTCTTCATCTTCTTTTTTTTGTGGGTCATTGGGCTTGAACTGGGCTTGGGCGTTGTCCCTGAGCTCCTCAGCTCAAGGCTACCACCCTACCCTAGAGCCAAGCCCCAATTCCCATTTTCTAGAGGTTAATTGGAGATAAAGAGTTTCAGGTCCTTTTGTGCCTGGGCTGGCTTTGAACCTTGATCCTCAGATCTCAGGTTCCTCAGTAGTTAGGATTACAGGTGTGAGCCACCCCGTCTGGCAGGATTCAGATTTCTTGAGTGGGCCATTTTGGATCATGAGAGGGTGAAGAAGGTCACTGGAGGCGAAGAAGACTGGGAACTGGGACGTGAGGTTGCTGGGACCCACAGACCAGGCCAGTGTAGTATCCAGGGCAAGGCAGGGAAGGAACTGGAGGCAGGCAGGGCGTCCATGAGCTCTGCCCAGGGTCCTGAAACCCCAGGGGCATTATCTAAAGGGAGGGGGCACCATGCCATCCGCCAGGCAGAGGCAGGAGCTCACGCAGCCCTCTCTGTTCACCATCAGTCTGACTTTCGGGGTACTTACTGTTGTGACTGGTATCATTGATCGTTCTGGGTGCAGAGGCTTCCAGAAGGCATAAGAAAGTAAACCCTAGAGCAGAACCTCCAGCTGCTGGTCACAGCCTCCTGTCCCTACCTGGCTTGGGTCCTGTCCCTGACCACACTTCTGGCCCACTCTTCCCCACAGTGGGGAGCAGGGGACCCCATGGATTTAGCTTAGGCCTGCCAGGCAGCAGTTTCAGAGAGGAAATCAGCTCAGACTCGCTGAGAGAGCTTGGGCACTGACCCTAACCCGCTGGCTCTAAAGTGAGTGTTTTGAGCTCTTGGCCAGTGCTTTGATGTGAAAGGGTGGTGGAGGAAGACTCATCTCTCCCCAAGGCTTAGGAAAGCTCAGGGGGCAGAGAGACTTCTTGCAGGTTAATAATGGTGGAATGCAAAGCCAGGCTGGCCCAATAACAGAATAACAGAAGAGTTTGCAGATCTCTCTCACAGCCCTCATTTCTATTCTCAGCTCTGCCCTCTGACATCCCAGAATAAGGGCAGTCAACCCTCTTCTTTTTAGTGCACCCGGATCCCACTCTCTTTCTAAAATCCCTCCCCAAAGGCCACTTCCTCCTAAAGGCCCTTCTACCCCTCCTGGTGGAATTCACCATTCTCACTGGGGCTGGGCCAATGTTTAGGCCTCATCTGGCACTGGGGTGTGTTTGGGGCTGTGGGGTGTGTGTGGTCACAGATGGTGAGTCCCCAAAGGCAAGGCCCTGTTTCTGTGTGCAGCAGCATTCTGTGTCCTCCCCACCCCCTTCCCAGATGGGAAGGTGCAGCTGCTTTGGGGACAGTAGTCCCAGACTAGCTCCAGCCAGGTGGCTGGAACTTCTTCCCCTTGTCCAGTTCTGTGGGCCTGGGCAGGATTCTGGGCTTGGTGCCCCCACCTCTGGACACGAAACCCTTGACCACGAATAAAGTTGATGATGCCTTTTTTTTTTAGTGGGGGGAGGGTTCTCCAACAGTTTGATGTGTTCCCTGGTCATATGCTGGTCTTGGTTTGTTTAGCTTTCTTGTGGACCCCTCTTCTTCAAATCCCAGTGTTGACTCTGCCTTCTAAACTGCTACCCAGGTCCAGACGATTTCCCTGAAGCAAGTGACAACTGTGACATGCTCATAGGCTGTTTGTGCCAACTTCTATCCCTTGTCCCCAAGGCCACTCCACCTTTAAGACTCTGATCCTTGAAGAGCTTCTATTCTAGGAGGAAGGATAACTAGAAATGGCCAAAAATTACCTTGGTGGGGAATTTTGTTTTTTGGTGTCAGTATTGGAACTTGAACTCAGGGCCACAGTACTCTCTGTTAGTTTTTTTTTCCTCCAGGCTGGAGTCTACCACTTGAACCACACCTCCACTTCCTGTTGTGTATTTGCCAGTCCTGAGGCTTCTGAACTCAGGGCCTGAGCACTGTTCTTGGGCTTTCTCAAGACTAGCGCTCTACCACTTGAGCCACAGTCCCACTTCCACCCTTTTCTGTGTATGTGGTACTGAAGAATCAAGCCCAGGGCTTCGTGCATGCTAGGCAAGCACTCTACCACTAGGCCACTCTCTTGGTCCCTACTTCCTGCTTTTTTGCTGGTTGGAGATAAGAGTCTCACAGACTTTTCTACCCTGGTTGCCTATGAACCGTGATCCTTAGATTTCAACTTCCTCAGTAGTTAGGATGACAGGTGTGAGCCACCAGTACCCAGCTTAGAACCAGCCTGCCTACCTGTCTGCCTGCCTGCCTTCCTTCTTTTCTTCCTTCCTTCCTTCCTCCCTCCCTCCCTCCCTCCCTGCCTCCTTCCTTCTTTCCTTCCTTCCTTCCTCTCTCTCTCTCTCTCTCTCTCTCTCTCTCTCTCTCTCTCTCTCTCTCTCTCTCTCTCTCTTTCTCTCTCTCTCTCTCTCTCTTTCTCTCTCTCTCTCTCTCTCTCTTTCTCTCTCTCTCTCTCTCTTTCTCTCTCTCTTCCTTTCTTGCCAGTCCTTGGCCTTGAAATCAGGGCCTGAGCACTGGAAGCTTTCTTAAATGGGTTCTGCTCACTCACTGTCTAGCCTGGGGCCTCAGCTCACTTTCCTGGAGACTGAAAGAGGCCATCGATTCCTTCTACAGGTGCTAGTATTTAGTCTGCATGACTCTGTTATGAAACATTTTCTCTTCTTCCACTTCCCAGATCGGAAACCTGAGGTCTAGAGAAAGCCCCAGACAAAACTCCAACTCAGCTCCCAAGATACACAGTCTGTGCCCTTGACACAGACTCCTCTTGGGAGAGAAGAAGAGCCCAGATCCACTGGGCACCAATAAGGGCCTGGTGCCAATGGGTGCATGTGGTGTGGGGAGGAAACTTTCCCTTTGGCTGGGGGTACCAGTGGGGTCTGGCTGTGCCAGGAGCTGGAGGCCCAGGTGAGTGGGAGCTGTGTGGGAGCCACAGCCTCTCTGCCAGCTCTGCCTCTGCTGCTGTCTTGGT
Source organism: Megascapheus bottae (assembly GCF_031878675.1). Lineage (NCBI taxonomy): Eukaryota > Metazoa > Chordata > Mammalia > Rodentia > Geomyidae > Megascapheus > Megascapheus bottae. Next base: position 961,769 of record NC_143525.1, read on the forward strand.
TGGCTGCTTCTTGGCTGTGTTTTAGGGACACAGCTGTCTCCCACCCTGTTGCCTGGCACTTCTCCAGAGCTGGATGTCTCATCTAGAAATGACATTGGGCCTTGGCAACAAAGCCTGCTGTAGAAACGTCTCCAAGCCTGTGTGTGGGAAGGGGAGAGGCTGAGGGGCAGGGCGGTGGACAGGGCAGGAGGCAGCCATTCTGCAGCCCTAGAAGCTATGTGGCTCGCAGGACCTCACTGGGGCTGAGTCCTGTTGGCCTGAATTCCAGTGCTTCCTACCATGGCTGTGTGTGGCTGTGCCTTTGCTGTAGGTGGGGTGTGGGCTTGGCTCCTCCTCAGCTGGTGTCATTCAAAAACCCCTTACCCTTTCCCAGTTCTGCCTCTCCTGCCCTTCTGTCCGGCTGGCTCATGCCTTGTCTACTTTTTCCAGGACAGCCCTGAAGCTGCTTTCTTGTGTTCCAGATTACACAATGCTGCCATCTATCCTTTCCACAGAACCAGAGGGAGCTTTCTGACACCACAGACTTTCCTGCTCAGAGCATTGTGTGGCACCTGGGAAGGTGACTTAGTGGTAGAGTGCTTGCCTAGCATGCATGAAGCCCTGGGTTTCATTCCTCAGCACCATATACACAGAAAAAGCCCGAAGTAGCACTGGGGCTCAAGTGGTAGGGCATCAGCCTTGAGCAAAAGAAGCTCAGGGACAATGCCTAGGCCCTGAGCACAAGCCCTAGGACTGGAAAAAAAATAAACATTAAAAAAAATGAAGCGTTGATCCAAGTGCGCTGGCTCATGCCTGTCATCCTCACTACTCAGGAGCCTGAGTTCTGAGGATCAAGGTTCAAAGCCAGCCCAGGCCAAAAGAACCTGAGTCTCTCATCTCCAATTAACCTGTAGTAAATGGGAAGTGGGGCTTGGCTCAAGGGTAGGGTGGTAGCCTTGAGCTGAAGAGCTCAGGGACAGCACCTAGGCCGAGTTCAAACTCCATGACCCACACAGTAAATAAATAAATAATAAAGCATTATATGACTTCCCAGTGAAAATAGGTCCCGCTCCTCTTGGTAGCTGTCACAGCCTTCATGACTGCCATGGCAGTCTCTCTGGCCTCTTTTCTTCTGCAGTCTTTCCACGCAGGACCTGGATGGCTCCTAGGCTGTCCTCCATGCTGCTCTCCTTCCCTTTCCACCCCCACCCCCTTCTCCATCCACCAAGTCGTTCTGGGCTTTCCAGGGCCATCTTCACATTCTCTCTCCACAGAGCCTTCTTGCCTGTGGTCTGGCTCTCCGTCTCTGTCCTTAGGGTATCTCAGCACTGGCATTCTTGAGTCACAAGGCTGACTCCCTTTGTTGCACAGTTCTACTCATGAATTTCCGCTAGGCTGAGATCTAGTTCCAGCTCTTTCTCAGCACTTCAGTGCAGGCACAGTGTCAAGCTCCTGGCTGAGTGGAGGTGAAGATCGACTTACTGTGTGAAGAGTCCAGTAACAAGCCCATTGGCTGAGTGCTGATCAGTGGCATTCTTATCCACACATGGTGGCTGTGGCAGTATATACAACACAGAATAATCTCTGTTCTACCCGGGTGCCAATGTCTCACACCTGTAATCCTAGCTACTCAGGAGGCTGAGATCTGAGGATCAAGGTTCCAAGCCAGCGCAGGCACTAAAGTGTCGGGGGTTTTAGTGCTTCTTGCCTCCTGACCCGCAGGAAGGGCAAGGAGAACACGCCCCGACTAAGATGAGACCAAGAAAGGTTAGGGCCGACTGGCCGCCTTCACCCAGCCCTCCCTCTCCAGAGGGAAGACACAGACGTGCCAGGGAGAATGTCACAGCAGACTCGTTTATTGGGAAAGGATAAGGGGCTAAAGTAAGAAGCAGGAGTCTATCAGCATAAAGGTGGGCAGGACAGGGGGAGGTAGGTGCAGTCAGAGAGGGCGGCAGGGCCAATCCGTGGGTTCAAGGTAGCCTTATTTTACATCGCAAACCACAGCCAAACCTCCCAACGAGGAGACAGGCAGGTTGGATTTCTGAAACCAGGAAGTGAGCACTGGACCACGAGGTAGGCCTTTTACCCTTGATGTGATGTGCCCCACACTAAAGAATGAGAGACTCTTATCTCCAATTAATCACTAGAAAACCGGAAGTGGGGCTGTGGCTCAAGGGGTAGGGTGATAGCATTGAGCTGAAGAGCTCAGGGACAAAGCCCAGGCCCAGAGTACAAGACCCACGACCCCCACAAAATAATAATAATAACAACAACAAATAACCCAAAACCGAAGTACATACATTCACAAGTAAAATGTATACTATTTCAGGCAGTAATGAATTTGTAGGAGATAAGGGAGCTCTATGTTTAGTCTTTTGAGGAATTGCCATACTGCTTTCTAGAGTGGTTGAACAAGTTTACACTCACTATCTGTGTAGTAGTGATCCCTCCTGGCCACATCCCCACCAGCATCTGTTGTTATTAGATATCTTGATCATGGCCATTCTAACTGGAGTGAGGGAGAATTTCAAAGCTGTTTTGATTTACATTTCTTTTATGGCCAGACATGTCAAGCATTTCTTCAAGTGTCTATAGGCTATTCTTATTTCCTCTTCAGAGAAGTCTCTCTTTAAGTCTTTCACTCATCTTTTAATGGGATGGTTGTTTCTTCTTGGCATTTAAACAAATGTCCAGAAACAAGGACATACTAAAGCCACTAGCACTACGATGTTCATTGCAGCCCTATTTACCATAGCAAAGATATGGAACCAACCCAAATGTCCCTCAGTTGATGATTGAATCAAGAAGATACACTTATTTATACACAATGGAATTCTATGCTGCAATCAGAAAGAATGACATTTGTAAGAAATGGAAAAACGGGAAAAAATCATATTAAGCAAAGTAAGCCAGACCTAAAGGAATATAGGCTCAGTGGTTTCCCTCATTTGTAATAATTAGTACACATCTAGGACTCTCCTAGCAGAGAATTACAATAGCTCAAGACCTAGGTACATAACGTTGTATAGGATGAGACTAAATGAAAGTATCTCTAGGATATAGAAATAAGAGCTTTATCCTAATGTACTATGTTATTTCTCTTCTCTTTTTTTTTTTTTTGCACTTTGGTTAATCTCATATTGTTACCATATCTAACTTTGTTACCTGGTATATTGTATATAGGTTTATTTGTTTATTTGAAATTGGAAAGGGAAGGGGGAAAACAAGATGATTGGGGGGATGAGGGGAGGAAAACGGGGACAAAAACATGAGAAAGTGTAGCAATGTTTGTGAAGTAATATACCTTCTATCTGGCGAATATAATGTAACCCTTCTATTAATTACAATAAAAAAAAGAGTCTTATGGTCTTTAGTGCCCAGGCTGTCTTTGAACCCTGACCCTCAGATCATAGCCTCCTGAGTAGCTAGGATTACAGGCGTGAGCCACTGTGCCTGGCTTTTCCCCCCCTGTCTGTCCTGGGGCTTGAACTGTGGACCTGGGTGCTGTCCCTGAGTTCTTCAGCTCAAGGTTCTACCACTTAAGCCACAGTGCTACTTCCTTATATAGAATAGCCAGAAGTCTTACAGAGAGGTAATTATATTAATAATAATAAAATAATAATTTATCTTTGTGGTACTGGAGACTGAACCCAGGGCCTACTTACTGTATGCATAGAGTTCTAGGCAAGCAGTCTATTACTGAGCTACATCCTTAGGTCCAGAGAGTGGTGATTTCGTGAGGACTCTAGGAAGTGTGGATGTGTGCAGGAATGGTACCCTGGAAAGAGGATTGGCAAGTTCACAGGGTCAGGAGTGTACTGAGGATTTGAGGAATGGCAAAGAGGCCATTGTGGTATGGAGAGAGTAGAGGGAAAGAGAAGTGATCAGAGAGCATGGCGCCTGTGGCCACTCAGCAGCAGTGACTTTAGCTGGAAGTCAGATGGGATTCTGTGCTAAGAAGCTGAGACCTTGCCTGATGCTGATAGCTCACATATTATCCTAGCTCTTCAGAAGGCTGAGATCTAAGGATTGTGGATCAAAGCTAGGCCAGACAAAAAAAGCTCATGAGATTCTTATCTCCAATTAACCAGAAAAAAAAAAACAAAAAATAACCACAGAAGTGGAGATGTGGCTCAAGTGGTAGAGTGTCAGCCTTGAGCAGAAAAAGCTAAGGGATAATGCCCAGGCCCTCAAGTCTAAACCCGAGCACAAAGGAAAACAAAAAGCTTAGACTTAATAGCTGACTTTTGCCTCCTGTGAGATGATTGAGACTATGTCCTTTCAACTATGACTATATTATATTATACTATACATGTTTAACCAACCTTGAGTTCTTGGTGTTTTCCCTCAGTCATGGTCTATAATCATTTCCACATGGTGTGGATTTAGTGTGATAGTGCTTTTTTCTTCCTTTGCTGATTCTGGGGGCTTGGACTCAGAGCCTCACTTGGCCTTTTTGCTCAAGACTGGCACCCTACCACATGAACCACACCTTTACTTCTGGCTTTCTGCTGGGTAACTGGAGATAAGGGTCTCACAGACTCTTATGCCTGGGCTGGCTTTGAACTGTGATCCTCAAATCTTAGCCCCCGGAGTTGCTAGGATTACAGGTGTGAGCCACTGGTATCTTGCTGGCTTGGTAGTATTTTGCTGAGGATTTTTTTAAAAAAATTTTGTTGGTTGTAGGGCTTGAACTCAGGGCCTGGGTGCTGTCCCTGAGCTCTTCAGCACTCTACCACTTGAGCCATAATGTCACTTCCAGTTTTCTGATGGTCAATTGGAGATAAGAGTCTCTTAAACTTTTGTGCCTGGGCTGGCTTTGAACTGTGATCCTCAGATCTTAGCCTTCTAGTAGTTAGGATTATAAGTATGAGTCACTGACATCCAGCTTGTGGATTTTTTTTTCCCTAGTATTTGGGCTTGAACTTAGAGCCTTGCAGTCTCACTCAGATTGCTCACTCATAGCTGGCACTCTAATATTTGACCCACACTTCCAGTTTGTCATTTTTTTCTGTCAGTCATGGGGCTTGAACTGTGGGCCTGAGCACTGTCCCTGAGTTCTTCAGCTCAAGGCTACCGCCCCATCCCCTTAAGCCACAGCACCACTTCCAGTTTTCTAGTGGTTGATTGGAGATAAGAGTCTCAGGGTCGGGCTGGGAGTTTGGCCTAGTGGTTAGAGTGCTTGCCTAGCATGTACGAAGACCAGGGTTCGATTCCTTGGTACCACATATATAGAAAAAGCCGGAAGTGGTGCTGAGGCTCAAATGGTAGAGTTCTAGCCTTGAGAAAGTCCAAGGTCTTTAGAATCAGGGCTGGCTGGGATTCTCAGATCTCAGCCTCCTGAGTAGCTAGGATTACAGTAGTAAGCCATCTCACCCATCGAGTTTGTCATTTTTTTTTTTTTTTTGCCAGTCCTGGGCTTAAGCTCAGAGCCTGAGGACTGTCCTTGGATTTTTCTCAAGGCTAGAGCTCTACCACTTGAGCCTCAGCACCACTTCTGGCTTTTTCTAAGTATGTGGTACCAAGAAATCGAACCCAGGTCTTCGTGCATGCTAGGCAAGCACTCTACCACTAGGCCAAACTCCCGGCCCGAGTTTGTCATTTTTATGATTATTTTGAAGACAGTCTCATAGACTATTTAGACTGAACTGATTTTGAACTCTGATATCCCAGGTTTCAGCCTCCTGAGTAGCTAGGATTAATAGGAATAATCCATCAGTGCCCAGCTTTTGCTGTGGAGTTTTACATCTGTATTCATAGAAGATTATCTGTATTCATAGGAGTATTCATATTTACATTTATCTTCTTATGAAACTTTGTCTGGCTTTGGTATTGTGGTAATGTCTTTAGAATGAGTTGAAAAAAATCTTCTTTTCCTATTTTTGTAACAGTTGATGAAATTTGTGTTAATTCATTTTTAAACTGTCTGGTTCTGGACTTTGGTTTGGGCGTTTTTGATTACCAGCTCAGTATTTACTCATTATAGGTCAATTCAGATTTTCCTGTACTTGAGTGAGTTTCAGTAGTTTTCTTTCTAGGAATTTTTTTTTTGTCAGTCATGGGGCTTGAACTCTAGGCCTGCACAATGTCCCTGAGCATTTCAGCTCAAGGTTATCACTCTGCCACGTGAGCCACAGCACCAGTTCCCTTTCTAGGAATTTTAACATCTAATTTAATATAGTTTCTTGGCATACAGCTGTTTATAATAGTTTCTTATAGTCAATTTTGATTTCTATGAGGTTGGTAATAATGTTCCTGCATTCATTCCAGGTTTCAATCTTCTTTTTTTTTCGGTCAGTTTAACAGTAGTTTGCTAATTTTTCCTATCTTTAATTTTTTCCTTCCTTCCTTCCTTCCTTCCTTCCTTCCTTCCTTCCTTCCTTCCTTCCTTCCTTCCTTCTTCCTTCTCTCTCTCGGTTGTGGGGCTTGAACTCTGGGCCTGGGCATTTCACCTTTGGGCATTTGGGCTCTAGGCATTTGAGCTTTTCAGCTCAAGGCTAGCGCTCTACCTCTTGAGTCACAGCGCCACTTCCCGATTTCTAGTGGTTAATGGGAGATATGAGTCTCACGGACTTTAGTGTCCAAACTGGCTTTGAACCTCAATCCTCACATCTCAGCTTCCTGAGTAGCTAGGATTACAGGAGTGAGCCACTGGGTGTCCTGCCACCTTTTCTTTCTTTTGGCAAGAGTATGTCATGCTGTGTAGAGGAGGTAGCTTCAGATTCCTGATTCTCCTCCTTCTACTCCCTGAATTCTGAAATTACAGGTGGACAATACCATGCTTAGTGTTAATTTTACCAATGTTTTCAAAGAAGTGGCTTTTGGTTTCATTAATTTTTTTTTGTGTGTAGGTCATGGGACCTGAACTCTGGGCCTGGGCATTGTCCCTGAGTGCTTCAGCTCAAGACTGCTGCCCTATCCTGGAGCCACAACCCCACTTCTCGTTTTCTGAGGATTAATTGGCAATAAAAATCTCTTGGTCTTTAGTACCCAGGCTGGCTTTGAACCATGATCCTCAGATCTCAGCCTCCTGAGTGGCTAGGATTACAGGTGTGAGTCATCAGGCCCAGCTTGGTTTCATTGATTTTTTTTTGCCAGTCCTGGGGCTTGAACTCAGGGCCTGGGCACTGTCCTTGGGCTTTTTCCTCAAGGGTAGCACTCTGCCACTTGAGCCACAGCATCATTTCTGGCTTTTTCTATGTATGTGGTACCGAGGAATGAAACCCGGGTCTCGTGCATGCTAGGCAAGCACTCTACTACTAGGTTAAACTCCTGGCCCTCGTTGATTTTATATATGTTTTTTTCCTTTACTGTATCCATTAGTATTAGTGTGGGTACTCTGTTGAGGATGGCAGGGGTGGGGGCGGGCTGGCAAGGACAAGCAGAGGGAAGAGTCAGGAGGCTGCTGCTATCATGGATAATAGTGTGTGGTGCTGGAACCAGAGTTGCCACAGTGGTGGTGATAAGTGGTTGGATTATGGTCGTTTTTTGTTTTTTGTTTTGGTTGTGGAGCTTGAACTCTGGGCCTGGGTATTGTCCCTGAGCTCTTCAGCTCAAGGCCACCACCCTACCTCTTCAGCCACAGTGACACTTCCGATTTTCTAGTCATTAATTTGAGATAAGAGTCTCATGGTCTTTAGTGTCCCAGCTGGCTTCACACCACGGTCTTCAGATCTCAACCTCTTGAGTAGCTAGGATTACAGGCGTGAGTCACTATGCTTGACTGGTAGATTTTTTTTTTTACCAGTCTTAGGGCTTGAACTCAGGGCCTGAGCACTGTCCTTGAGCTTTCTCAAGGCTAGTGCTCCACCGTTTAAGCCACAACACCACTTCTGCCTTTTTTCTATGTATGTGGTACCAAGGAATTGAACCTGGGTCTTCGTGCATGCGAGGCAAGCACTCTACCACTAGGCCAAACTCCCGGCCCACTTCCTGATTTTTCTGTGTATGTGGTAGTGAGGAATCGAACTCAGGGCTTCATGCATGCTAGGTAAGCACTCTACCACTCGGCCACACTCCAGGCCCTATAGATAGATTTTGAAGATAAGTTACTAGAATTTCCTGATTGCTTTGACACAAGGTATCAGAAAAAGGAGAGTTAGGAGTTGAGTCCTAAAAATAGATGAACCTAGAACAAAATCATATTAAATGAGATAAGCCAAGTGCAGAGAGACAAATGGCGCATATTTTCTCTCTTATGTGGAAGCTAGATCTGTCTGAAATACACCAGGATGTGATAATTATACGGGCATTCACACACAGTGAGACCCAAGGAGAATACGCTTAGGGGAGGAACACAAAGGCACAATGTCTCTGTGCCTCTGACCATGTAAAATAATATTTATCAAAATGAACTAAAAAAGGCCGGGTACAGTGGTTCACACCTGTAATTCTAGCTACTCCAGAGGCGGAGATCTGAGGATTGTGGTTCAAAGCCAACCCAGGCACTAAAGACCGACTGTGAGACTCTTATCTCCAATTAACCACTAGAAAACCCGAAGTGGTGCTCTGGCTCAAGGGGTAGGGCAGTAGCCTTGAGCTGAAGAGCTCAGGGACAATGCCCAGACATTGAGTTCTGGGATTTGGCCTGAGGTGCTAGAAAGACAAAAGGAGAAGAGAGAAGAGGAGAGAGAGAGAGAGAGAGAGAGAGAGGGGGGGGGGGGAGATATTACCTGAGATAGGAACGTGAGCTGGTTCAGCATGAGTTTTGTACTTTCTGAGTACTTTCTCAGGGCTAGGGCTCTACCACTCAAGCCACAGCACCACTTCTGGCTTTTCTATTTATGTGGTACCAAGGAATCAAACCCTGGTCTTTGTCCATGCTAGGCAAGCACTCTACTACTAGGCCAAACTCCTGGCCCCCTATAATTACTTTTTTTTTTTTTTTTTTTTTTTTTTTTTGCCAGCCCTGGGCTTGAGCTCAGGACCTGAGCACTGTCCTTGGACTTTCTCAAGGCTAGAGCTCTACCACTTGAGCCTCAGCACCACTTCTGGCTTTTTTTTCTATGTATGTGGTACCGAGGAATCGAACCCGGGTCTTCATGCATGCTAGGCAAGCACTTTAACCACTAGGCCAAACTCCCGGCCCTATAATTACTTTTTTATAGTGTGATTTTTTTTTTTTTGCCAGTCCCAGGGCTTTAACTCTGGGCCTGAGCATTATCCTTGGACTTTCTCAAGACTAGAGCTCTACCACTTGAGCCTCAGCACCACTTCTGGCTTTTTTCTATGTATGTGGTACCAAGGAATCAAACCTGGGTCTTCGTGTATGCTAGGCAAGCACTCTACCACTAGACCAAGCTCCTGGCCCAAGGAACCAAAGTCTTTCATGTACTGCGTGTGTTGCTAAAGGAACAACAGGCTCAGAGACCCTGAAAAGCTGGGACATGTACTGGAGTGTGTGTGCATTTGAATGTGAGTGCATTTAGGTCCACACATAGAAATACATGTGTGCTCTTGTGTGCACATGAAAAGCAGTGTTCGTCTGTGCACATACATGTACATGATATGTATGTGTGTTCATGTATGCTGCTTGCATGAAAATCTGTGCAGCAGGGATTCACAGGGAAGGTGTGTCTACTGTGTATCTGTGGCTTTGTACAGCTTTTCTTCTATCTGTTTTCCTTTTTTTGTGTGTACTTGTAACTGTATAGTCTGGGAAGAATGGGTTTGGCAATCCACTGTGTCTATTTCCAAATTCCCTGGAATAGAGATAGAAATTGTGCAGTGAAATTTCATGGAAACAAAATTTCTGAGCATCCAAAGTCTATACTAGGGGCTTCCCTGGGGGTGTCGCAGTCCTGTGGCCACCTGCAAGGTGTGCAGGGCCTGTCTCTCCCATCTTTCTAGTCCTCTTGGCAGAGGAATTGGACTTCCTGGCTGTTAATTAGGATCCAGCCTCAGCCACAGCAGGTCTTGGCTCACACGTTTTGCTTGGCCTTCTTCCTAGAGCAGCTGCCCTTCAGAGGAGAAGGGTTTGTACACAGAAGAGGGACCAAACACAAGCCAGAGGTTTCCATTCTCGACGTGGTGGCTGGAGGATGTGACAGAGTGTTAGCCATCCACTTCCGGTGGGCTTGGTGTTCAGGGTGACACAGTCAGGGCATGGACGAAAGCATATGCCCAGGATTCTGGGAGACTCGAATGTCATTCCTGCTTCTTCACTTACCACATGTGTGTCCTAGGGCAAGATAATGACCTTGCTGAGCCTCAAGGGACTCAGCAATAAAATGACAAGTGACAACCTCCCCCACGGGAGGGATACCACACAGAAGTGAACTTTCCAGCCTTTTCTAGTCCTTGATTAATGGGACAAAACTTGGTGTCTCAAAGCAAGAAAAAAATAGTTGTTTTGCTCACAGATTTTTCACTTTGAACAAGGCTTACACTGTTCTCTATGTCACTTGAGGTTAGCTGGTAGGCTAGGGACAGGGCGCTGGATCATGGAAGACCAGGGCAGTTAATGTGAACTTAGTGGGAACCATTGGCTCAAGTACCTGCTCATGGCCTCTCCATGTAGCTTGGGTTTTCTTACAACATGGCGGTCAACGGGCCAGGAGTTTGGCCTAGTGGTAGGCAAGCACTAGCATGCATGAAGACCCGGGTTTGATTCTTCGGTTAGAAAAAGCTGAAAGTGGTGCTGAGGCTCCAGTGGTAGAGCTCTAGCCTTGAGAAAGAATCACAATATGGCGGTCAGATGATAGCAAATGATCTACTCTGGAAAGTTACCTTGAAGGTGATATTGGACAAAGGTGATGTTTTTCTCCATTCTGTTCTTTATTCCAGTCAGAGGCTCCTATACAGATTAGCAAAGCAAGAAAATGGATTCCATGTTTTGATAGGAGGATCAGGGATCCCAAAGATGAGATGGGACTGGGAACACTTCAGTGGTTGTCTTGGGAAGTTAGTTGGTCACAGTGTCCTGGGGACCTCCTTTTCCATTGTGCTAGGTCCTGATGAGATCGGATTTTGCTCATGCCTGTAACCTTAGCTACTCAGGAGGCTGGGAGTTGAGGATCACAGTTCAAAGCAAGTCTGGGTAGGAAAGTCCATGAGACTTTTATCTCCAGTTACTACCAAACAAACAAACAACAACTAGGAGTGGTGCTGTGGCTCAAAGTGATAGAGTATTAGCCTTGAGCAAAAAGAATTCAGGGACAGTGCCCAGGCCTGGAGTTCAAGCCCCACAACTGACAAACGTAAAAAGAATATCCACACATATGTCTAGAGAACCCGTAAGGTGTGGAGAGCCCCCATTCCCGGGTCACACAGGTGATGATTTGGGGTTCAGCTCAGACCCCTATGTCTCCTTGGCTGGGAGAGTGGATCTGTGGATCTGTCCAAGTCTTCAAGTGACAGAGTGGAGGTTATGGTCAGGTGGCAGGGGACAGGTCTTGGCCAGTAGTTACAGCCAAGCTCTTAACCACCACCCCCCCATCAAATATTTTTCACACACATGTTAGACACTGAATCAGGCCCTGGATAATTTAGGACAGAATAGGTATCGAAGGACCTAAATACACAGCATTCTAGTGTATTAGATGAGTAGAGGTTCTCTGGAGAGTCATGAGCAAGGAAAGCACAAAGAGGATGACTGTGTAAGTGGTCAGAGGAGGCTGCATATAACAATGACATATCAATAGTAACCAGAGTCAGAGGAGGGAGAGTCCAGTCAGCTCTCTGGAGAGGAGGAATGGCAGGCACAAGGCCCTGAGAAAGAGTGGCTGTGGGACAGAGTAAGTGTGTCTGGGATCGGAGATGAGCTATGGTTGAGACTCAGGGAACAGATTGTGTAGAGCCTTGCACATGCAACGACTGTGGCTTCAGATGGGAACTAGATGGAAGCTCATGAATGGTATCTACACACGAGTGAAATGCTCTGATTTGTGGTTTGTATGAGTATCTATTCCTGCATAGCAAATCACTCCAAAAGTTAGTGGTGTAAGACAACCAATTATTATTCTGATAACTGTGTGGGTTGGCTGCTAGACTCACCTGTGTTCACTCATGACCGCCTCACCTGGCTTGGCTGTACGTCCTGGCCTCTCTTATGTCTGACTGGGACTCCTTATTTTTTGCTTCTTCTTAGATTCCTCTCCTCTCCTCTCTCCCCTCCCCCCTCCCCTCTCCTCTCCTCCCCTCCCTTTGACTCCTCTTCCCTCCAATTCTTCCCCATTCCTTCTTTTCTTTCTTCCCCTCCCTTCTTCTCCCTCCCTTCCTTTTTTTTTTTTTTGCCAGTTGTAGGGCTTGAACTTAGGACTTGAGCACTGTCCTTGGGCTTTCTCAAGGCTAGCACTCTACCACTTGAGCCACAACACCATTTCCAGCTTTTTCTATGTAAGTGGTACCTACTGAGGAACCAAACCTGGGTCTTTGTGCATGCTAGGCAAACACTCTACCACTAGCTCAAACTCCCAGACCCCTTTCTTTCCTCTTTCTTTCCTCACCCTCCCTCTCCCTCCCTCTCCCTCCCTCCCTCTCTCTCTCTCTCTCTCTCTCTCTCTCTCTCTCTCTCTCTCTCTCTCTCTCTCTCCCTTTTGTATGCCAATAATTGGAGCTTGAATTAAAGGTTTTGCACACTTCCTTGGCTTATTTTGTGCTATTACTCCAGTCATACCTCCCATCCATTGTTAATTTTCCTTTCTTTTTCTTTTTATTTTTTTTGTGGGTCATAGGGCTTGAACTCTGCTTGGGCACTGTCCCTGAGCTCTTCAGTTCAAGGCTACCACCCTACCCTTGAGCCAAGGCCCATTTCCCATTTTCTAGAGGTTAATTGGAGATAAGAGTCTCAGGTCCTTTTGTGCCCAGGCTGGCTTTGAACCTTGATCCTCGGATCTCAGCCTCCTGAGTAGCTAGGATTAGAGGAACGAGTCACCTCACCTGGCCAGTCTATTGCTTCTTCACATGCCTTTTTTTGAGGGGGGGGGTTGTGGAGCTTGAACTCTGGGCCTGGGCACTGTCCTTGAGCTCTTTAGCTCAAAGCTAGCACTCTACTACTTGAACCACAGTGCCACTTCCAGTTTTCTGGTTGTTAACTGGAGATAAGAGCCTGGACTGGCTTTGAGCCATGATCCTCAGATCTCAACCTCCTGAGTAGCTAGGATTACAGGTGTGACTCACTGGAGCCTAACTTCACATGACTTTTTAAACCTTTTACTGGCTCCATGGACTTCCTTAATGGTGGTCTCAGAGCAGAATCCTAAGAAACCAAAGTAGAAGTTGCAAAATCTGTTAGGCCCAGGCCAGGAACAAGAACAGCATTGCAGCGGCCAGGAGTTTAATCTCGTGGTAGAGTGCTTGCCTAGCATGCACAAAGACCTGGGTTTGATTCCTTGGTACCACATACATAGAAAAAAAGCCTAAAGTGGTGCTGAGGCTCAAGTGGTAGAGCTCTAGCCTTGAGAAAGTCCAAGGACAGTGCTCAGGCCCTGAGCTCAAGCCCAGGACTGGGGAAAAAACAAAACAAAACAAAACAGCATTGCTTTTTCCTTCTTTTATGGGGAAAAGGAAGATACCCAGCCAGTCAAGATTCACCATGGGAGGGGATGATCCAAAGTTGAAGCATCAAGTAGCTGATTAACTGGGATGCTTGGTAATTATCTACTGAGTGATTTAAGGAGTTCTTTCTGGTTGCTGGGTTGAGACAGAATGAAAATAAAGCAGATAAAAGCAGAAATAGAAAGTAACAAGGATGATTTCCAGTAATACAGGCCAGGGTGGGCTGAGGCTTGGGCTAGGGTAGTTCCAGAGGAAGTGTGGAGAAATTGTCAGATTAAATGTTGTGTGTGTTGGAGGCAGAGCAGCAGGATTTCCTGACACATTGGGTGTGAGGTGAGCTAGGTGGTGAGGTGACTGTGCAGTGTTTGGCCTTAGCACCTGGAAGCAGGCAGCTACCATTTCCTGATGGGCACAGCTGAATTATGTTAAAAGTTATTTTGGGGCAGGTATATTTGGAATTTTACTTAGACAGGTTAAGTTTGGGCTCTACGACTGACTGGAGATGCTAGCTGAAGCAGCAGGATGTTTATGAGCCAGAGGCCTAGGAGAGAAGTCTAGGCTGGAGACTTAAAGCCACCACACATAGAGTGACCTGAGCAGGGTGAGATTATGGGGAGGGAAGAGGTGTGGTCCTGGGCTCAGCTATAGGACACCCACAGGCAAGGGTATGTGTCGCTGCCCGCTGCAACGACACGTCGCTTCGGAGGCAGACTGGCAATGATCACAGACTCAAATCGCTGGAAGCAGAAGTCGTTTATTTCTCTCTCCTCTCTTCTCTCCCTCTCTACTTTCTCCTTCTCTCTTCTCCCTCCTCCATCTTCTCTCCCTTCTTTCTTCCCCTCTTTCCCCTGCCTTTCTCCTTTCTCCTTCCTTCCCAGGAAATCCCACACTGTTTATATCCTTAAGCAGCCAATCACAGTAAATGTCATCTGCAAAGCAGCACACAAACCTGGAAGAAATCTAGTGATCCACTCTATCCACAAGAAACAAATCAACAAATGCAAAGAAACTTCCTGGTCAGCAAGTACTGACTCATTGGTGAGCTGCCAGGTGCCAACTTACAATCTTACTTCCTCAGGAGGCTGAAAGCAATGGTCTCCAACATCTCCCCCTTTTTTACTTTAGAAAAGAAAAGAAAGTAAAAAAAAAGGAGAAGACCTCGGATATGTGGGGCTACCATCATATCAGATCGACTGTGCCTGCCTTCGGTGTCTCCAGGCTCGTTAGTCTTCTTACCCGTCATGGGATCACCAAGTACTCTTTACTTAGCTCTTGTCTTAGGTTGATAGGCTAACAACTGGGACTTTCCCGTCTCTGACTACCAGCCATCCATTTAAGCAAGCCAGACCTGAGGGAAGGCACCTGTTTCCATGGCAGGAAACACCTGTCATATCAGCATTCGCTGTCTACGTTGACTTTGCATTATTTTACAAGCAATATAGGCATATTAAAATTATAACACATAAAAACAAACCCAAGCCAATCAATCCTGCCCATCTTTGACCAAATTCCAAAACAGTCTCAAATAAACATGACCAGTCACCCAAGGTTGGAATATCAACATGTGTCTGATTATTTGTGTACCTACAGAGGCCGTCAAGTTATCAACCTGAGCATTCCATGTTATGTCCAAGTTCAAAATCCGGAATAGGCAGTTACACAAGAGGTGCTCATCACCTGCTCCAGAATATTCACTTGTTCTTGCAATAAATCAACTTGTTGATTAATCATAACAATTCCAGTCCTCAGTTGGGTTTTGATAAAAGATGACTGAGTCACAAAATTAGCTCTTGAGGATCCTTGACATCCAGTCCAGGAGGGTGGCCAAGGTTGTTCAGGTTCCAGCAGCGTGGTCTTCAGCGACGTTGGTAGGGTTGTGCATCATTGCCGTATGGAGTCATTGGGGAACCGTACTCGTGCTAAGTAGAAGAGCCTTCATCTTGACCGACGTGCTTCTGAGGAGTCTCCACCGTCTGACGTGTCAGTCTCTCCAGCACCCAAATGGGACTGTCAGCATCCTGTGGAAAAATACAAACACTTCCTCGCCCCCACATGAGGACAGGGTCTGGTCCTTTCCAGTTTCCAGAGAGAATCTTTCCACAATACTAAAGGTTTATGACTTCTAGAAGGATTAAAACGTCTATCTCCTGCAGAACGTCCTTCAGCATCAAGAATTAGAAAGTTTAAAGTAAAAAGAGCTATAGCAAGTCTATCCTTGGGAGTCTTCCAATCCCCCCCATTTTGTTTTAAAAGCAAAAATTTTAATGTCTGATGTGCACACTCTACTATCCCTTGTCCTTGAGGATTATAAGGAATACCTGTTTTATGAACAATATTTAAAGTGGTACAAAATTGAATAAAGGAAGCAGATGCATATGCTGGACCATTGTCTGTTTTTATAATTTTTGGCATCCCCTAAGAGATGTTGAAAATCATGTAATCAATTTATCTTTAGCAATTTGAATTTTTTGTGGCTTAATACATGTATCCATAATTTGATATCCCAAATACAGAATGGAAGAACCTGATTGTACCTTTTCCTCAGCGACAAAGAGTCCATGACTCTTTAACATATCTGACATCAAGCCAAAAAGTTGTAAAAGTAAATTTAAATTGAGGTGTACTAATAAGACATCATCCAGGCCGGGAGTTTGGCCTAGTGGTTAAAGTGCTTGCCTAGCATGCATGAAGACCCGGGTTCGATTCCTCGGTACCACATATAGAAAAAAAAAAAGCCGGAAGTGGTGCTGAGGCTCAAGTGGTAGAGCTCTAGCCTTGAGAAAGTCCAAGGACAGTGCTCAGGCCCTGAGCTCAAGCCCAGGACTGGCAAAAAAAAAAAAAAAAAAAAAAGACATCATCCATATAATGTATTGCCATTAAGTCAGGATAGCTTTATCTAAGGGGCTTAATGGCTGCATCAACATACACCTGACAGATTGTGGGGCTGTTAGCCATACCCTGAGGTAGGCCTCAAACACTGGAAAACCCCACCCATTCCCCATTTCTAACACTTCTATTCTTTTAGCTAACTTGCGGACAGATTGGAGGAGACTGGCTGTTGGCTCCTCCCATGGAGGCGCAGATGGCTGAACTACGGGCGGTGGCCCCCTATCTCGCAATTCTGCACTGGAGCACAGGCTTTCTAAATCGCTACCACTTAATTCCTCCTCTTCCTGTTTACTCGATTCTCTCTCATCTATCTCTCCAAGCGTCTCTGCGCTTCTTTCCACCTGTTGCTTATCTCTTTGTTTGGATGAAAGCAAGCACTCCCGTATAAGTTGCCATATAGGAAATGTTCCTCGCGGGAGGTCTCCCTGTCTTAACGCTTTTTCCAAATCTAACTTATGTACATCCCACTGTGGTACATGAAGAAGTCCTTCATTCAAAACCCAGGGACTTACTTTCGCTATCGTATCCACATAAGCCTTAACCATGGCTTCTCTTACGACAGTACCGTTAACTTTAAGTAAATCTCTTATGACTCTAACCATCTGGTCCTTGGAAACTTCTGAACACATTATTCACATTTAACAACTGCACAAACCTTTTCTTGGACTACAACATCCGGTTTTTGGAATCTCCTGAACCCCCTATTCCCGGTTCTTTACCGAACCCCTTATTCCGGTTCTTTACCGAACCCCTTATTGCCTCACCCTTTCCGCTCTGGCCAGAGACTTCCACGAGGTTCCTCAGTTTCCCCACTGTGCTGAAGTGACCTGCGCTTCAGAGGCGGACTGGGAATGATTATTGCCTCGCCCTCTGCGAGATTCCTCAGTACTTACCCACCGTGCCGAAAAAATGATCCCCATCTGGGCCACCACTTGTCGCTGGCCACCGCAAAGACACGTCACTTCAGAGGCAGACTGGCAATGATCACAGACTCAAATCGCTGGAAGCAGAGGTCTTTTATTTCTCTCTCCTCTCTTCCCTGCCTCTCTCCTTTCTCCTTCTCTCTTCTCCCTCCTCCATCTTCTCTCCCTTCTCTCTTCCCCTCTCTCCCCTGCCTTTCTCCTTTCTCCTTCCTTCCCAGGAAATCCCACACTATTTATAATCTTAAGCAGCCAATCACAGTAAAGGTCATCTGCAAAGCAGCAAACAAACCTGGAAGAAATCTAGTGATCCACTCTATCTACAAGCACAGAAGAAACAAATCAACAAATGCAAATAAACTTCCTGGTCAACAAGTACTGACTCATTAGCGAGCTGCCAGGTGCCATCTTATAATCTTACTTCCTCAGGAGGCTGAAAGCAATGGTCTCCAACAGGTATGGATGTAGAACATTCCTAGCATAAAGGCCAGGGGTTAGGACCAAAAATCTGCACTTTCCAGTGTATCAAGTGACCTTTCTATATTCACTTGGGGAACATTTAAAGAAAAGAGAAAATGAAGCCAGGTGCAGTGGCTCATGCCTGTAATCCTAGCTACTCAGGAGGCTGAGATCTGAGGATCACAGTTCAAAGCCAGCCTGAGCACTAAAGGCCGTGAGACTCTTATCTCCAATTAACCACCAGAAAAGCAGAAGTGACGCTATGGCCCAAGAGGTAGGGCTGTAGCCTTGAGCTGAAGAGCCCAGGGACAATGCCCAGACCCAGAGTTCAAGCCCCACAACCAACAACAACAAAAAAGGATAGACAGAAAGAGAGAAATGAGCCTTGGTACTGCTGGCTAAAGTCTATAATCCTAGCTTCTCAGGAGGCTGACATTTGAGGATTATGATTCAAAGCCAGTTCAAGTAGAAAAGTCCAAGTGACTCTTATCTCCAGTCAAAAACAAGTAATGGAGTGGTGCTCAAGTGGTAGAGTGTCAGTTTTGAGCAAAAAAGTTTATGGATAATGCCCATACCCTGAGTGTAAACCCATGCGTGTGCACGCGCATGCACGTGCGCACGCATGCACGCGCGCGCGCACACACACACACACACACACACACACACACACGGCATAGAAGACTGAAATACCTTCCAAATTTTGGCCCCAGATGCATAATTCCAATGAAATTAGGTTTCACTGGATTCAAGGATAAATAAGGATACATATAAATCTTGAAAGCCAACAATTCCACAGTAAAAGGCTTAACAAAGTTTAAACAGTAAATTCAATCAAATAGTAATGAGCATGGTCAATGAAATAAAGAAATTGGTGCTTAAACATCTGAATGAATTCAAAGAAAATACAGGTAGCCAACTAGCAAATGCAAATGACCAGATGAGTGAAAGAAAGAAGGCTGTGCAGGGTATGAAAAAGGAATTAAATAAAGATGTAGAAATCTAAAAAAAATTAAATTAAAATCCTGAAAATGAAGAGCTCAATAGCCCAAATAATAAATTAATTGAAGCTGGATACTAGTGGCTCATGCTTGTAATTTTAGCTACTCAGAGGCTGAGCTCTGAGGATCATGACTCAAAGCCAGCCCAGGAAGAAAGTCTATGTGACTCATCTCCAATTAACCACCAAAAAACAGTCTAAAAGTGGAGATGTGACTCAAGTGGGAGAGTGAAAGCCTTGAGCTAGAAAAACCCAGGAACAACACCTAGGCTCTGAATTTAAGCCCCAAGACTGACCCCCCCCCAAAAGAAGCTTTTTTAATTGAAAGCTAAAATAACAGGAAAAGTTGAAAATAAGGATTCTGGAGTAGAAGACAAAACAGAAGATTTAGATCATTTAAAGATAATTGAAAGAAAATTTAGAAATACAAATTCACAAGAGGGGCCGAGAGCCTGGCCTAGACACAGAGTATTTGTCTTGCATACCTGAAGCCCTGGGTTCGATTCCTCAGAACCATATACACAGAAAAAGCCGGAAGTGGTGATTGCCTAGCATGCACAAAGACCCAGGTTCGATTCCTTGGTACCACATACATAGAAAAAAGCCAGAAGTAGTGTTGAGGCTCAAGTGGTAGAGCTCTAGCCTTGAGAAAGTCCAAGGACAGTGCTCAGGCCCTGAGCTCAAGCCCAGGACTGGCAAAAAAAAAAAAATTATATATATATATATATATATAATATATATATATATCTTAAATGTAAGTGGAGGTGTGATTCAAGTGGTAGGGTGAAAGCCTTGAGTGAAAAACTCCAATGACAGCAGAAGCTGAGTTTAAGATATATAGTTGGTATGAAAAAAGTTCTTAAAAACCCAGAGAGCTCTCAAATAAATAGCATAATGATAGACTTCAAGCTACTAGAGCAGGCACTGGTGGCTCATGCCTGAAAACTTAGTGAAAGAATCAAAAACATACTCTAAAAAAAAGTCAGTCATGCACTGGGCATGTGGCTTAGTGGTATGCCTGAGCACTGTCCTTGGGCTTTCTCAAGGCTAGAGCTCTACCACTTGAGCCTCAGCACTACTTCTGGCTTTTTTCTATGCATGTGGGACCGAGGAATTGAACCTGGGTCTTTGTGCATGCTAGGCAAGCACTCTACCACTAGGCCAAACTCCCGGACCCTGGGTTATATTTTTAATGTCATTCAACTTATCTGTCATTCAACAGAGAATGTTGCTCAATATTCACATATAATATTTGGCCTTTTGAGTTTACCTTATTTTGCACAACATGTGTCCTCCAATTCCATTCATTTTTCTGCAAATGACATGATTTCACTTTTTTTTTTGTGGGTCATGGGGCTTGAATTCGGCACTACCACCTTACCCCTGGAACCACAGCCCAACTTCCCCTCTTTTAGAGATTAATTGGAGATAAGAGTTTCAGGGTCTTCAATGCCCGGGCTGGCTTTGAACCTTGATCCTCAGATCTCAGCCACCTGAGTAGCTAGGATTACAGGTGTGAGTCCCGGGGCCCGGCTGAGTTCACTGTTTATACTTTTGTAATATTTAGTTCTCACATCTTTACTATTCATCTGTTGCTGTACACCTCAGCTCCTCCATTTACCTATTATGAACAGTGCTACAATAACTACAGGTATTTTCTTGCATAGGTCTTTCTTTTATATTGATTTTTCTCTCCTTCAGATATATACCCAACAGCAGCATGGTGGGTATCATAACCTGGTCTGCTTGTAGTTTTTTTTGAAGAGTCTCCATACTGACTTCCACAGTGATTGCACTACCCACAGCGTGAGAGGGCCCCTGTATTCCCACACCCTTGATAGTATTTATGTTTGTCTTCTTTTGCCTGTGTGGTCCTCCTCCTCCTCCTCCTCCTCCTCCTCCTCCTCCTCCTCCTCCTCCTCCTCCTCCTCCTCCTCCTCCTCCTCCTCCTCCTCCTCTTCTTCTTCTTCTTCTTCTTCTTCTTCTTCTTCTTCTTCTTCTTCTTCTTCTATCGTGGGGCTTGAACTCTGGGTCTGGGCACTGTCCCTGAGCTTTTCAGCTCAAGGCTACCACCCTACCTTTGAGCCACAACCCCATTGAACTCTGAGCTTGGGCACTGTCCATGAGCTCTTTAGCTTAAGGCTACTGGCCCTACCTCTTGAGCCACAGGGCCACTTCTGGCTTTAATTTTTTCACTCACTGCTGGTGGTCTACCACTTCTAGCTTTTTTTGTTGTTTTGTTTTTTTGCTAGTCCTAGGGCTTGAACTCAGGGCCTGAGCACTGTCCTTGGGCTTTCCTCAAGGCTAGTGCTCTACCACTTAAAGCCCAGCACCACTTCCAGCTTTTTTCTATGTATGTGGTACTGAGGAATCAAACCTGGGTCTTTGTGCATGTGAGGCAAGCACTCTACCAGTAGGCCAAATTCCCAGCCCTAACACGTCCAGCTTTTTAACTGGTTATTGGAAGTAAGTGTTTTTGTGTGTGTATGTCAGTCCTGGGGCTTGAACTCAGGGTTTGGGCATTGTCCTGGAGTTTTCTCAAGATTAGTGCTCTACCACTTGAGCCACAGTGCCACTTCTGGCCTTTTCTGAGTAGTTTATTAGAGATAAGAGTCTCACAGACTTTTTTGCCTGGGCTGGCTTTGAATCATGATTTTCAGATCTCCTGAGTAATTAAGATTACAGATAAGAGCCACTGGCACCGGCATTTGTTTGATTTTTTTTTCCCATTACTGAGGCTTGAACTCAAGGCCTAGGCACTGTTTTTGAGCTTTTTCAAGGCTAGTAGTCTACCACTTGAGCCACAGCACCACTTCCTGCTTTTTCTGTGAATGTGATACCCAGGAATCGAATCTAGGGCTTCATGCATGCTAGGCAAGCACTCTACCGCTAGGCCACACTCCTGGCCCAGCTTGTCTGAATTTTTTTTTTTTTTGGTTGTGAGACTTAAACTCTGGGCCTGGGCGTTGTCCCTGAGCTCTTCAGCTCAAGGCTACCTCCCTACCCCTTGAGCCTCAGCACCACTTCAGGTTTTCTGGTGGTTGGAGGTAAGAGTCTCACTGCCCAGGCTGGCTTTGAACTGGGATCCTCAGATCTCAGCCTCCTGAGTAGCTATGATTACAGGAATTAGCCACCATGCCTGGTTAATTTGTCTGATTTTTTTTAAAAGTCCTAATGTTGACTTACTTCGTATGGATAATTGAACATTTCAGTATTTGTTCTTGAAATGCAGTAGCTTAGCTAGTTAGTATTAGGCCTTATTGCTGTGCAACACACCACCCAAAAATGTGCCAGTATAAAATTAAGTGCATTCACATAGTCGATGTGAGTTACAAATCCAAGGCAGCTCATTTGGGTCTTTGGCTCTATGGTCTCTCAAGGCCCCTCTAATTTTTTTTTTTAATGTCTGTCATGGGGTTTGAACTCAGGGCCTGGGTGCTGTCCCTGAATTCTTTTTTCTCAAGGCCATTTTGAACCACAGCTTCACTTCTAGTTTTCTAGTGCTTAATTGGAGATAAGTCTCATGGACTCTCATCCTCTCTTACTCTATCTCTTCCTTCCTTTCCTCTCTTCTTTCTTCCCTCCTTCTGTGCCCGGTTCTTGTTATGTATCTGGATTTCCTTCCCCTTACCTGGGTGTGGACAGCTGAGTGCAGACACTGAAATTGCTTTGTAGCTTTTGCTTCTCATCTAAGCTTCTGGGACCACCCTCTTCTGCACAGGGGTTGCAGTTGGAGAGATGAACATTAGGCTCTGTAGACTTTCTTTTTTGTTGTTGCCGGAGGGGATTGCAGGGTGCTGGCAGGAGAGAGCAGTCTTTGTTAGAACACCTGGACTCTGTTCTCTCTTCTGGGATTTAGGTAAATGCTGTGTACCGCAGGGTTTGTTTTATTTAATTGCTAGGTTGTACCCCCCTCTGGGATGGGGTCTGCCCTCAGGCTGGAATGGAGGCAGTGGCTGTTCCCTTTATTTCCTACTTCCCACCCAGGCTTCTCCCTTGGTGGCTCCTCCCCCAACTTCTCAGTTAAGGACACCTACCTACTCAGAGTATTTCTGTCCAGATGGGAGGGCTTTGTTGAGTGGCTATGGAATGCAAATCTGGGAAGGGCTGTACTCCAGAACTGCCTGTCTTTTTGCTTGGAAGCCAGCATTCAATGTTTATTTCATTACATTTTGTTCTTTCCTTTGGTAGCAACAGCAACAAAAAATTTCCCCCTGATGTATCAGTATTTTGCATATGAAGAGAAGAAAAGTCTACCACGCAGAATTTCTCCTCTCTTTTTTGATTTTTTGGCCAGTCCTGGAGCTTGAGCTCAGGGTCTGAGCACTGTCCTTGGGCTTTCTCAAGGCTAGAGCTCTACCACTTGAGCCTCAGCACCACTTCCAGCCTTTTCTATGTATGTGTACCCAAGAATGGAACGTGGGGCTTTGTGCACGACAGACAAGCACTCTACCACTAGGCCAAACTCCCGGCCCCTTATCCTCCATCTTAACCCAGGCATCCCCAGATGATCCCCAAGCCCTATCCTACCCAAATTTGATTATGGCTCTGACTTCCCTCTCTGCCCAGTATGGCATGGTCACCACTAAATGGAGCAGAACCAGTATGGTTGTGCTGAGCCCCTACCCATGAGAAAGATCACCTCCTTTTTCAGTCTGGAGCCAGGACCTGGGCTGGAGCCTGGCGTCTGCTGGCAGGGGAGCTTGGAGGATGTTTGTCGGGGATCAGCTAGGACGTGTATCTACTGTAGCTATCTTAAACAATTGCTGACTGGGGATTCACACCTGATGGCTTTGGGGTCTGTTTCTGGCTATACCAACAGCAAGGCTGTGGTCCTTAGGGAAGCTTTTGCTTCTCTGACTTTCTGGGCTTACAGTAACTACAGCCCCAGAGGCTGCCTTAAGAGGGGCAGAGAGTAAGGGGTGGGGGAAGCCCCTCTCTTCCTGTGGACTTTCCTTTTGGATGGCAGCACAGCCCACTGGGAGCATTTATCACCTGGTTGAATTTCTCAGGAAGACCCCACAGCTTGGACCCCTTTTCTGCCTTTCTCCCTGACTTCCCTTCCCTGCCAACCAGGTTGTTGGGCTGCTTGCCAGCTCCTGGAAACCAGGTGGTGCCCTTGTGCCCTGATGCCAGTTTCTGCAATTACAAGTTGGCAGGCTTAGGAAGACAGCATGCCAGCTGGTACATCAGCTTGATGGTGGCCAGTCTGTGCCTGGGGCCTGTGTCCTGACTGACTCAGTCATGCTTGGCAAAGTCCATAAACCCTGAGGGTTGGCTCTCAGGTTTTCTCCAGGCTCTATGAGGATAACACCTTTCCAGGGTCCAGTCACTGCCCAAGTAGAAGACTAAGGTAGGCCCAAGACTTTTTATTTTGTGGGTCATGGGGCTTGAACTCTGGGCCCAGGCGCTGTCCCTGAGCTCTTCAGCTCAAGGCCACAGCCTCACTTCCCCCCTTTTAGTGATTAATTGGAGATAAGAATCTCATGGACTTTGGTGCCCGGGTTGGCTTTGAGCCACGATCCTCGATCTCAGCCTCCTGAATAGCTAGGATTACAGGCGTGAGCCATGGCGCCTGGAGTGGGCCCAGGTTTGAAGATCCAAGTCCTCCATCCACAAGGACAGAGCTTTTCTGGGCTGTCTTCCCTTCCTTCTCTCTCCTGAAGCCCACTCTGTGTACAGACACCTGAGATCTGAGTAGTGTGAAAGCGTGAGTATGTATGAATGTGCACAAGTGGGAGGGTGGGGCTATGAGCATGTGTGTCTATGTGTGTGCATTCACACATGCAGGAACCTGCCTTACAGAGTCTCTTATGAGGCTACAAGTATTGAGGATATTTTCTAGACTATTGTTAAGTACTCCTCAGCCTGGGCAAGGACTTAATGCTACCTCCCGTTTGCTTCATGACTTTCTCAGGTGTTTTTTTTTTTTTTCACCAGTCCTGGGCTTGAACTCAGGGCCTGAGCACTATCCCTGGGCTTTTTTTTTTTTTTTATAGCTAGACTCTACCACTTGAGGCACAGCACCATTTCTGGCTTTTTCTATGAATGTGATATCAAGAAATCAAACCCCAGTCTTAGTACATGCTAGGCAAGGACTCTATCACTAGGTCAAACTCCTAGACCTTGTTTCTTTTTTGTTATTGTTGGTACTGGGGCTTTGAACTCAGGGCATTTTCTCTCTCAAGGCAGGTGTTCTTCCACTTGAGCCACACTTCTATTTCTGCTTTTTGCTGGTAAATTGAAGAAGAAAGTCTTGGATTTGTCTGTTTGGGTTTGCTTTGAAGGTCTTATATCTCTGCCTTCTGAGCAGCTGGGATTACAGGCATGAGCCACTAGTGCTTGACTGCTTTTGTTTTTGAGTGTCTTGCTATGTTGCCCAGAGCTGGGCTTTAAATTCTTGGGCTCAAACAATCCTCTTGCTTCAGTCCTGAAATTGGGATTGTTCAAGGGCCACTGTGCCCCATACCATACTTTTTCTTTTGTGTGTGTGTGGGAAGCAGTATTGGAATTTAGACTCAGGGTCTCACTCTTGCTGGGCACATACTCTGCTACTTGAGCCACACTTAATGTTTTGATGCCATCCCTGTAACCTATGCAATGTACTTATGATGTGTTTGTGTGTGTGCATGCAAATGTGTACATTGTCTGCCTGTTGTGGGGCTGTATATGAGTGAGTATGTGTACACGGGTGACACTGTGTGTGTGTGTGTGTGTGTGTGTGTGTGTGTGTGTGTGTACACATGCCTCTCTGGCCAGGGGTGACTAAGGCTAAGGGGTATCCATCATTATTTCCCCAGTTCGAAGGGGAAATGTCAGAGGTCAAGGTCTCTGGGGCCTTGGCCTGTTTCTCAGGCCCCAGGCAGCATTCCCAGGCTCTCTCTTCCAAGGGCTTGAAGCCAGGGAGTAGGGGAGCCACACAGCCTCTGAGGAGCAGCCAGGGCAGAGTCAGATTTCCCTTTTGGAATTCCCCTTTGCATAGGTGGCAGGAGAGATGATGGGGTCTAGGATCCTGTGAGGAGGCCAGAGGAGGCAGAGCCAGGACCAATGGCTGGCTGGGTGAACGGGAGGAAGAGGATCAGGATGGGACCAGAGTCCTGGAGGAGGGGGGGGAAAGAAGAGAGAAGGGGAGAGGGGATTATGCAGCCTCACTCTGGCCTTTGGCCTGAACTTTCCCTGGCTACCCTGAGCCTGTGCTGGTTCCTGATCAAGTTCAGGCCTACCAGGCTAGAACGGTGATGGGCAAGAATGAATGTGAGGATCTGGTCAGAGTGGTGGGGGGGGGGGGGAGATGGGCCATTCCAAGTTCTTCAAACTGGGGCCTTTTTGTGTATTTGTTTTCCTTGCTCTTTGCTTGTGGAAACCCAAATCGATCACAGAAGTGGAAGCCATTGAACTAGGATCTTATTTGTGCCGGTAGGTTATCAGCTGACTTTTGGTGCCACAGAAGCCTGGCTGGGCCTAGGCCGGACACCATTGTACAGAGGCTGGGCCACCCTAGCAGGCAGGGTGGGGCCAGGCATCCATGGTACAGGTCGCACCCTCAGCTACACTGCTTCTCCCTGAGCCCAGACGGCTGGGCCTCGGCTACCTCTGGGCCCCTGTGATTAAAGGATTAGAAGGCAGCCTCTCCCTGGCCGGCCTTTTGCCCCTTAAAGCCGCAAAGTGGAGCCAGGGATTGGGTGGTGCTGTGCTGAGTTCCAGGTGTGTCTGGGGAAAGCTGGCATCCTCGGGCAGCTTGTTCAGCCTGAAAAGCCCCATTGTGGCTGTAGCCTCCCTCTGAGGGCTCTATTTTGGGGGTCAGGATCCACCCTGCTGCAGCTGGAGGAAGGAAAAGGTGTATTTCAGTATGTCCTGTGGGTGTGGAAGAGGCTAGGAGGCCCCTGTGGCTGCAAGGCTCAAGTGGCTGGCATCTAGCCTGGGTAGAGGGAGAGGGGCCAGGAGTAGGCAGGAGAGGCCTGGTGGTCCAGGTACAATTGTCCTTAGTGACATTCCAGGGACAGGGAGTGTGAGCCGGGCCTGGCTTTCATGTGGTCTCTGGGGGCCGGTTGGCAGACCCTGTCATCTGGAATGTGGGTCTGCAGCCTGCCTGGGCCCCGCCTGCTCACCAGCAACTTCCTGATTTCCACCCTGTGGGGGCCTCGCCCATGTCCTAGGCCTTGAGAGAGACCCACGCTGTCCTCTACAGCCTCCCAGTTTGGGAGCTTAGGGCCAGAGGCTACAGCCACAGAGAGTTACACTGAAAAAAATACACAAGCCGGTGGCCTCTGTGGTCTCTTCCACCCTCCATCTGTCAGAAGTCACATTCTTGGGTTGAGTTCTGTTGGCTCCCTGTGTGCCTGTAATCCTGGCTACTTAGGAGCCTGAGTTCTGAGGCTCATAGTTCAATGACAGCTCAGGCAAGAAAGTCCGTGAAAGTCTTTTTTTTGTTTGTTGGTCATGGGGCTGGAACTCACGGCTTAGATGTGGTCCCTGAACTTTTATGCTCAAGGGTAGTGCTCTACCTCTTTGAATCCCAGCTTTCTTTCCTGGGCTGGCCTCAAACTTTCATCCTCCAGAGTAGCTAACATTACAGGTATGAGCCACCAGCACCCAACTAACCATTAAAAAAAAAAAAAAGCTGGGGACGGTGGCTCATGCCTGTAATCCTACTACTCAGGAAGCTAAGATCTGAGGATCAAGGTTCAAAGCCAGCCTGGGCACAAAAGGACCTGAGACTCTTAACGGGAAGTGGGACTTGGTTCAAGGGTAGTGCAGTAGCCTTGAGCTGAAGAGCTCAGGGACAGCGACCAGGCTGAGTTCAAGCCTGATGAGCCACAAAAAAAAAAAGAAAAGAAAAAAAGCCAGAAGCGGTAGAGCATCCATCCTGAGGGAAAAAAAGAAAAAAGCTAAGGGACAATGGGACAATGCCCAGGTCCTGAGTTCAAGCCCCAGCCCCAACCCTAACACTCTCTCTTTCTGTCTCTCTCTGTTTCTCTGTCTCTGTCTCTGTCTCTGTCTCTCTCTCTCTCTCTCTCTCTCTCTCTCTCTCTCTCTCTCTCTCTCGCACACGTGCGCGACACACACACACACACACACATCAGAGTCACATTCCTGCCCTGGCCTGAGAGTTCCTCTCTGGCTGGGCGCAGTGGCTCATGTCTGTAATCCCAGCTACTCAGGAGGCTGAAATCTGAGGACTGAGGTTCAAAGCCAGCCTGGGCACTAAAGTCCATGGAGACTCTTATCTCCAATTAACCACTAGAAAATGTGAAGTGGTGCTATGGCTCAAGGGGTAGGGCAGTATCCTTGAGCTGAAGAGCTCAGGGACAACGCCCAGGCCCAGAGTTCAAGTCCCATGACTGACAAAAAAAAAAAGAAGAATTCCTCTCTGATTACCTGTGCCAGCCTGACTAGGACACACAGCCACTGGAAGCTCATGAAGCCCTTTCTGCCCAAGGCCTACTTCCCCTCACTGTGCTTAGCCAGGCGCAAGGATCAGGGTTCTCAGGAAGGGGCTCGAGGTATGTCTTTAGGCCTGCATTCCCAGACCTGGGATGTGGGGCAACACACTCACCTTATCAGGTGAGTAGACGTGCCTGGTGCACAGAGGGTGCTCAGACAGGGCCCTGCGTTCCTCAGCCCTGGTGCTTGAAGGTCTGCGAACACCGAGCTCTTTCTCTCAGCTTGGGCTGCCTGGACATAGTCCCGTGACTCCAGGAATGACTAATTCCACCCCAGCAGTAAGCTCTTGGGAGCTCTGAAAAATGAGGCATTTTTCTTTCTTCTTGCTGCTTCATTAACTCTTTTTGTGAAAGAGGCCTGAGGATTCCCTAATCCCTTGGCTGGTGGTAGGCAAGAAGGTTCAGAGGATTGTGTGGGATGGACTTGAATTAGCCTGTGGGGACGCAAGGATATGGGGAGGTGAACAGGTAGCGGATGCTGGACAGAGACCAGCAGTCTTGTTGTAGGCTGGCTTGGCCAGTGGGGGTCTCAGCGGCGAGTCTGGCCTTAGGAGAAAACAGAGAAGGGCTGGGAAAATCCTTAGCAGTTCTTCAGCTTTCTCCTCCACATGGTTTCCTTCCTTTAAAAGTGGTCTAGGAGCCCTGAAGCAAGGCTAACCCCAGCTCTGGGTAACCCCAGCTCTGTGTCCTCAGTATGGTTCTCAGACCTGAACTCCATGGCTCACGTGAGGTCGCACCCTGAAGTTCCTGGCATAGAAACATAGCTGCAGACTGGGGGCTGGTAGTTTGGCCTAGTGGTAAAGTGCTTGCCTAGCTTGTATGAAGACCTGGGTTTGATTCCTTGGTACCACATACACAGAAAAAGCTGGAAGTGGGGTTCTGGCTCAAGTGGTAGAGCTCTAGACTTGAGAAAGCCCAAGCATAGTGCTCAGGCCCTGAGTTCAAGCCCCAGGACTGGCAAAAAAAAAAAAAAAAGAAGAAAGAAAGAAAGGACAAGAAAAAAGAAACATAGCTGTAGACAGTCCCCACAATGCTATCCTCAGAGAAGACTTAGTCTTCTCTTTCCACTGGGAAATACTACAGGAAGGGGTGGTGACGGAGGCAGGGGGAGCCTCAGTAGACCATCCTCTTTCCTCAGGGGGGTTCCTGGCCACTGGGGAGCTGCTTCTATCCTGCAACTGTGCAGTGGTTGCTGACATCTTGCTGGTAGGTATGCACAGGGTGGAGGCTGGGCTGGGGGGGGGGTCTCTTAGTTCTGTCCATCTCAGAGTTCTGCTCATTTCCTCTGTTACCAGTAGCCTGGGGATTGGGTGGGGCTTCAGAGACTAGGGGGTTGGAGGTCAAGGCCACTGCCCAGTTATCTTGGACCAGAGGCTTTCCTGTTACTCTCAAACATTCCTGACCATTATTGCAATTTTTCTTGGACCAAGGTCTGACAGTACCAAGTAGGTTGCTGGGTAAAACTGATGTCATGCTCTGCTTTTTAAATTTTTTTTCTTTTTCTGCCGGTCCTAGCACTTGAACTCAGGGCCTAGGCACTTCAATTGTTTTTTGTTTTCTTTTTTGTCTCTGCTCAAGGCTGAAGCTCTACCAATGGAGCTACTGCTCCACTTACAGCTTTTTTGGTGGTTAACTGGACATCAGAGTCTCATGGACTTTCCTACTTTGGCTGGCTTTGAACCATGACCCTCACTTCTCAGCCTCCTGAGTAGCTAGGATTATAGGTGTGAGCCCCTGAAACCTGGCTAAAGGCAGGCTTCCTGACTCCTGGACTCCTGGGTCCCTCTTCCTTCTCCATCCCCCCTCTCAACAGCCCTGCTGCCTGGCATGCACTCTGGAAAGTGGCAGATGTGGATGCCCAGTTCGAAGGAAATAGTGCCCACCTAGCCCAGCTGCAGTCAGTCTACCTTTTCTTGTGTAGTTGAGGCTGGACCCTGGGCTGCCCACATGACTGCTGTGTTCAGAGTCCAGCTGGGGCCCCCTCCTTCAGCCTCATATTTTCTACCCAGGGAAGGCCTTTGAACATGATGGAGGGCTGTGCCATTGCTGATAACAGGATCCAGGGCCCAGGAGGTACCTCTTGGCAGGCTGGTATAGTCTGTCACTAGGCATAAAAGAGCCCGGGCGGTCTGGCAGTTGGCAGGATGCTGTCCCAAAGGCCATTTGGTGCAGAGGTATGGGTCTAGATGGTGTCTTTGCCACTAGCTGTGTGACTTTAGGTAAGTAACTTTGTGTCTCGGAGCCTGTTCCCAACCTGAAAGATGGGGATAAAAGCAGCCACATTCTGGGATGTCATGAGAGTAAATTGGTACAGGGAATTCTGGCCAGGATTCTCATTGCAATTCCCAGTTTTCTATTTGCTTGTTCTCTTTCTCCCAAAGACCTCTTGGCAGCCTACATCTTGAATCTGAGCCAAGTACCTGTAGCTCACTCCTGTAATTCTAGCGACTCAGGAGACGGAGATCTGAGGATCCTGGTTCAAAGCCAGCCCTGACAGAAACATCCCCATGATACTCAACTTCATTTAACCACCCAGAATTGGCTCTATGGCTCAAAGTGGTAGAGTACTAGCCTTGAGTGGGAAAGCTCAGAGACAGTACACAGGCCCTGGTTTAAAAAAAAAAAAAGAATCTTGAATTTGAAAGGGTGGGTGATGAGATTGAGTCCTCATTTAATGAGCCACAGAAGCTATATGGGCACTTGTGCTGACCGGATGCTTGTTTCTTGCTGAGAATCCTGCCTCTCCCTGTGTCCTGGGCAAAACCAGAACGGCAGGGGCTGTCCTGACTTCAGCCCCAGTGAGCAGGATTCTAAGTCTTCACCAAGTCTACTGCCCTCCCTCCAGACAGGAGACTTGGTTGGCTTCCAGCCCAGATTTAGTCTTACACCTGCTGGATGGCCTTGGGCCTCAGTTTCCTTGTCTATAAAAAGGGAGCTAAACATAGCTTGCTTAGAGGAGCCACTGAGACAGCAGGCAGGAATCCTTCACCTGAACATAGTTCTCTCTCAGACGGTTCAAACAAAGATCAGCCTGTGTCCCTAGGCTTCCTCCACAGCCCCCGCCCCCATGGTGTGGCTCCCTTTTCCACATGACAGCCCCTCAGACTTGCAAAGCCTGTACAGGTCCCCCACAGACTCTGTTTGTGGGGATGATTAACCTGGCAGTGCCAGGCTCTTTGCAGGCAGAAGGAATGTGCACACATAGTGGGAAGAGGTGAGAGGGTTCAGCCAGCCAACAGTAGTCTGACCCAGGGGCAGCTGGCTAAAGGCCCAGGGAGCTGAGCTGCCCACGATCCAGCGTGGCCAGTTCCTCATGCACATCCCTGGTCTGGAGGCTTCCATGCTCTCAAGCTTAGCAGAGTCTTCCATCCTGGAAAGTTTCTGATCCTCTCTTTCTGCCTTCCTACCTCTTTTCTTTTTTGGTCAGTCGCAGGGCTTAAACTCAGGGCTTGGGCGCTCTCCCTGAGCTCTTTCGCTCAAGGCTAGTACTCTACCACTTTGAACCACAGCATCACTTCCAATCTCTGGTGATTCATTGGAAATAAGAGTCTCATAGACTTTCTTCCTGGGCTGGTTTCAAACCATGATCCTCAGATCTCAGCCTCTTGAGTAGCTAGGATATGAACCACTGGTGCCCTGTCTGTGGAGAGTTCTTTTTCACTGGCTTGCTCTGGAGAGGAGACATGAGCTGCTCTTTAGGGATGGAGAGCGCTCCAGGGTGTATGGATGCAGGGTGTAAGAGGTTATGTTTCAATGGTCAGCCCTCAGTAGAGAGGGAGCCATGAAGGAAAACAACAAAGAGACAGGTTTTTATTGGGGGGGGGGGGGAGACGGGCAGGGAAGCCGAATCATAAATACCCTACAGCAGAACATCTGTTTAACTTACAGCTCTGTTTTTTTTCCTAGCTATGTAACCTTGGCCAAGTAACTTGGAAATCGCTCTGGGTCTTGGTTTCTTTGATTGCACAATAGTGGAGTGATAGTACCAGCCTCGTTCTAGGCAAGAAGGAGGGAATTGTACTGAGGCCTGTATGCCTGCAGGGAGAGGCAGGGTCAGTCCTGCCTCAGGATTCTAGTTTTTTGGATTCCCTAATCTGGGAAGGAGAATCTAGATTCTCTGGAGAAGGGGCCTCTGAGGATGTTTGATCCATAGCTCTCATTTTCATTTTGTGGAAGAATGGAGCTTGTGGGAGTTTGGCACGGATTCTAAATTTCAGAATTTAGTCTAAATTTCAGAATTTCAGTCTTTAGCATCTGATTCAGGGAGTCTATCATAGGACTTGTAGCTCCTTCTTCCTTTCCTCTCCTCTCCTTGCCTGGCTAGCTTTGAACAATGATCCTTAGGTCTTAGTCTCCTGAGTAGCTAGGATTATAAGTGTGAGCCAACTTCTTTCTCTGTTGGGCTGGTACTGGGACTTGAATCTCAGGGACTAGGTACTGTCCCTCCTATTTTTTGTTCAAGGCTGCTGTTCTACCACTTGATTTACAGCTCTACTTCCAGACTTATTAATTTAGTGGTTAATTAGAGATAAGTGTTTCACAGACTTTCCTGCCCAGGCTGGCTTTAAACTGTGATTCTCAGATCTCCTGAATAGCTAGGATTACAGCCGTGAGCCACCAGTGCCTGGCGTGAGTTGTACATTAGTATGAGTGTGTGTGCGTGTGCGTGTGCATGTGTGTGCCAGTATTGGGGTTTGAAGTCAAGGCCTAGGTATTGTCTCTTATCCTTTTCATTCAGGGCTAGAGTTCTGCCTCTTTAGCCACAGTTCCATTTCTGGCTTTCTCTCTTTCTTTCTTCTTTTTTTTTCCTTCCTTCCTTCTTTCCTTCCTTCCTTCCCTCCTCCCTCTCTTCCTCCCTCCCTCCCTCCCTCCCTTCCTTCCTTCTTTCCTCTCTCTCTTTTTTTTTTTTTTTTGCAGTCCTGGGCTTGAGCTCAGGGCCTGAGCACTGTCCTTGGGTTTTCTCAAGACTAGAGCTCTACCACCTGAGCCACAGCACCACTTCCAGCTCTTTCTATGTATGTGGTACCAAGGAATCAAACCCAGGTCTTCATGCATGCGAAGTAAGCACTCTTACCACTAAGCCAAACTCCTGGCCCTGGGCTCTGAATTTCTAATGACGGTCCCCATCCTAATCCAGTCTTCCTGAACAATTAGCTCCCCAGTCTGCAAAGCCTTTGCCAGATCTTTCACCTTCCCCTGGCTCACGGTGCCCTTTGGGGAGCCTACTCCCTATAGCCTTTTCCTCTTAGGGGCTTTGTGAAAATGCAAGTGACCCCTCCATCCCCCACCCCAGCTCCCACATCACCATGTCGAGCTCATGCCACCTCAAAGTTTCTCCTGGGGGGCTCCAGCCCCTCCCAGCTCTACCCTGAGCAGTCTGCTCACTCCGACTCTCCATTATGGCCAGCAGAGCATAAGGGAAGCTCCTGGCCACTGTCCTATGTCTGTTTGGCCCAACCACAAGGCTCAATTCCCGCTTTTGTTTTTTTTTTTAAACAGCTCTTTTGGGCCGGGAGTTTGGCCTAGTGGTTAAAGTGGTTGCCTAGCATGCATGAAGACCCGGGTTCGATTCCTTGGTACCACATACATAGAAAAAAGCCAGAAGTGGTGCTGGGGCCCAAGTGGTAGAGCTCTAGCCTTGAGAAAGTCCAAGGACAGTGCTCAGGCCCTGAGCTCAAACACAGGACTGGCAAATAAATAAATAAATAAATAAACAGCTCTTTTAAGCTCCCCAAGGGCTCTTTTTTCCTTTTCCTTCTTTCCCCTGTGTTGCTCTCCACGCCTCTCTGCTTCACATCTTTCCTCCAGGTAGCCATCTGCTGTTCATCTGTCTTGCCCTCCTGGCAGGGTGAGGTGGAGTTGGTCATGAGGACCACCGCCAAGTGTGGAGGGCAGGAGGCGGGCTGCCAGGAGACTGCGCCTGCTGGTAGTGGCTCTGTGACCCCTGAGTGGTGGTGATGGTTTTCCTCTGGGCTATAAAGGGAATTGTTCTTCTGAGATGGGTAAGTAAAAAATAGTTTTGGGGGGTTTTTTGACTCAGAATAAAACGTGTCTGGAGTTTTTGGAACCCCAAAACCTCTCATTTGTTAAATTACTTCCCTGGACTCCACAGGCACTGCTGGGCCAGCCTTGGTCTCTGGCTGTGTGGAAACACAAGGGTCTCAGTATGATGGAGGATTGCTGTCACACCTCAGGCAGCAGCTGGTCTGGACCCAGCAGACTGGAGATCCGGGGAGAGGGGGAGAGGGAGGGAGGGAAATGTGGGCCCACCTGTCTGGGCCCCAGACAGACCTATGCAGACCTGCTGGACCATCTCTCTAAGAAGCCCTGCCTCTCTCCCACAAGGCCAGTGAATAATCACATAATTATGGGGTGAGAAGGAAGTTTGGGGAAGGTGTGGAGCTGTGGTCAGTTCTCCTTAGGCCTGTTCTGTCCGGGATGACAGGAGGCCTGGCTTTCTTCAGCTCCTGGACAGAGCAGTTCAGAGCCGGGGACCCATAATCCAGTGGCTTTCCATAGTGACTGCTCTGCTCTGCATGCCTTCCCACAAGGCCCCTCGATCCCAGATCTGGTGCATGCATCCCTCTTGTCTCTGTGTGTCTGTCTTCATGCTGCATACCACTGCCTGCATCCTTTAGAGCCCTTGGCTTCTCTTCTCAATCAGTTACTGTTTGTCTTGTGCTGGTTTGTAGGAGGGCCAGTGATAAAACTGCCCTGTTTTAACTTTCTCTTCATTTTCTCAATGTTTTAGAGGTCAGGCTCTGAAAGTTCTGAGAAGGCCTGACCTATAACCTCTGTCCTGTTGGTTCCTGGCTGGGATACCCTGGGCAAGCCACTGTCTCTCCATATGGAAGTTTTCTCATCTGTAGAATACACATGAAGAATCAATCATGTCACTCTAATGGGTTGTTCAAGTTAACATGTAAAACACATACAGGAAGCATCACAAATGTCTGCAGTTATCATTATTCTTACTGAGTAGGAGGGGCTCACGCCTGCAATCCTAGATACTCAGAAGGCTGAGATCTGAGGATAGAGGCTCAAAGCTAGCCCTGGTAGGAAAGTCTGTGAGACTCTTATTTCCAACTAACAATCAAAAGACCAGGAGTGAAGCTGTAGCTCAAAGTGGCAGAGTGCTAGCTTTAAGCAACAAAGCTCCGGGACAGCACCCAGGCCCTGAGTTCAAGTCCCATGACCAACAACAAAAAATAATTTAAAATG
Source organism: Megascapheus bottae (assembly GCF_031878675.1). NCBI lineage: Eukaryota > Metazoa > Chordata > Mammalia > Rodentia > Geomyidae > Megascapheus > Megascapheus bottae. Next base: position 997,174 of record NC_143525.1, read on the forward strand.
TATTCTGCAAATTATGGACACTGAGATTTTGGGGTCAAGGCCTCATGTTAGGGATCTCCCCTTCGGGTGCCCAAGTAAACACAAGCTCTTTGGCAGGTTTATTTTTATTTTTATTATTTTTCAAAGACCTGCCTTCTAGGACCTTCAACTTGATTTCTTTGGTTGGGCAACTTTTGTGCATCCCTTGGAAGCATCATGTCTTGTTTTCCCTGGGAGGAAATAAGGCATTGTTCTACCTGCACCTTATAGGAGCAAAAGATCTTGGGGGCCCAGTTCAGTGAGGGGAGTGTGAGAGCTCAGGGCTCCCTGAACTCTGAGATGGCCTCAAGGAGGAGGTGATCCAGGGGTGAGTTAAAGTGATGGAGAGAGATTCTCCAGACAGAGAAGAGGAATGAGGAACATTGACTGAGGAGCAGAATCCACACAAGACCTCAGGGCCACCTGAGTGGAGGCCTAACGCCACTGCATACCCGTGGAGCAGGTGTTGCTCTGGCTCCCAAGTGGAGATGAGGGGATGGTAACATGACTTCCTGGGGGTCATCCAGCTAGGAGGAGGGAAGGCAGGGACTGGAGCCCAAGCAGCCTGGTGCCAAAAGCTTCTGGCTTTTTCTGTTCCTGTGGTACTGAGGAATTGAACCCAGGGCTTTGGGCATGCTCAGCAAGCACTCTACTACTAGGCCACACTCCCAGCCTTCAGTAGTTTTTGGTTTGTTTCAACATTACTAGGAATTGAATTCAGGGTTTTGAGCTTACTAGGCAAACACTGTACCCTCTGTCTAGGGGACTAGCCTTGAGACCAGCCATCCATCCCTTCACCCAGCCAGTCACCCATCTCAGGACAAGTCTCTGGCAGGCAGGAGCAGGGAGTGGGATGAGGGCCTACACTCTGCCACATGGGTGGATGCCCGTGTTTGGCAGACTGTGGTAGTGCCAGGTACTGAGGTGGACTACATCCTGGGAGATGCTGGCAGCCCCTACCTCACTGGACTCATAAGGGGTCTGGGAGGGGATGGGATGGGCCACACTTGTTAAGACTGGCAGGCCTGACAGATACTTTTTCCACTGCTGCAGAGCTCCAGTGACCTGTGGGCCTTGCATCCTGACTCCTACCTGCAGGGCGTCCTTAGCTTGCAGCAGAGCTTCCTGTGCTGCACCTTCACCACTGTCTTAAGCAGTGGCTGCTTCTCGCTGATGGCAGTCTACCTGGAGAGAGACTAGACCCAGGTTCAAGCCCAGTAGCCTGGCACAGGTATACTCTGAGCATCCTGTGTATCCATTCCAGACAAGATGGAGGAGCCCTGGCTATCCTCTGAGCCCTGGGCTAGTGTGTGTGTGTGTGTGTGTGTGTGTGTGTGTGTGTGTGTGTGTGCATGTATGTGTGCATGCCAGTACTCAGGCTTGAACTCAAGGCCTTGAGAGCTTGCTAGACTTCTTTGCTGAAGGCTGCTACTCTACTTGAGCTACACCTTTGAATTGACTGTTTGCATGAGCATGCGCAGACCACACACATCATGCAGATCCTGGGCTTGAATTCAGGGTGAAGGCACTGTCTTTTCTGTTCAAACTAGCATTCTATCACTTGAGCCACAGCCCCACTTTCAGCTTGCTTTTTTTTTTTTTTTCTTAAATGCTTAATCAGAGATACAAGTCTCACTCATTGCCTCTCCTTCCCAGGCTGGCTTCAAACTATATCCTCAGATCTCAACCCTTTGAATAGCTAGAATTATAAGCATGAGCCACCAGCACCTGACTGGGCCAGCTTTTTTGTTCATTCATTACATTCCTGATGTGTGGCAAGCATGTTTGTAGATGCTGGAGAGTCTAAAGTCCACATGGAAGCCACACTGTAATAACTGGAGACAGTCCAGAAGTGGAAAGTGTGAATCCTAATCTGGCTGATGTGGTAAGTACCCTAGAGAGATGTGAGTCTGGAAGAGGGACAGGTGGGGTGGTTGTGGTGGGTGAGGGTGGGTGGTGAGGGAGCCCTTTGCTGTGCAGAGGGCATTGTGGTGCAGGTCTGGAGGAAGGGAGGGAGGAAGCCCTGTAGCAGAAGGGTGGCAGATTCCCCTGGCAGTGAGGGCCAAGGTCCTGAGGTTGCACCTGGTGTGCTAAGGACCAACAAATAGCCAATGTGGCTGCAGCAGGAGGGCAGGGATAGTTATAATCATAAGGGCAGGGGGGGGCAGTAATGGAGTCAGGTAGTGGAGGCCTAGATGACTCCTCAGGACTGTGACATTTGAAGAAGAGGAGCCTGTGGTCTAATCAGCATTGTACAAGTATCAACCGATGTGTAAAGGGCTCAAGTTGGGCCAAAGGAAGCCACAATGTGGCAGATGACATTGAAGGTTGTAAGAAGAGGCTGGAGCTGGAATTCATTCTATAGATGGGATCTAGAGGACTTCCTGACAGACTGAATCCAGCACTGATCCCAAAGCCCTTTCTTCCATCTTTGGGGCTGGCTAAGTCTTTCCTCCTATGGGGACACTGGACAACAAGGACACAGAGTGCCATGGCTTGCCTTCTGGAGTGGTCACCTCCACAGAGGAGACCCAAGGACCCCACCCTGAAGTAAGGAGGCCCTATGCTGTTTCTTCCCCTTCAGATAGCTTAGTAACAATAGTACCTTGACTGAGTCTAGCTGAGCTGTATCTGCCATTTCTCCCAGCTAGAATGCCAGCAGGGCCCAGTGCTGGCTGGGGATCAAGCCATTGGGCCTCTCCAGGTGGCTGAGCCTGGACATGCACCTAGCACCAGATGTCTCCTGCTTGGGGGCCTCATCCTGGCTTCCTGCCAGGCCCATTAAAGCATACAGAGCCAGTGCAAAGCCATGGTTGTTCAGTCTTTATTCAGCCTTGCTGTTCATAGCATCATGGTGCCTCACCAGGAAGGAGGAGAGGGAAAGAAAGAGTGGGCAGGTGGCACCAAGAAGCCTATAAAGTGTCGGGGGGGGTAGGGATGGGCCATTCTGTTTGGATCTCTGGGTGTCCCTGCCCTGGACCTCTCATCCTGACCCAGCATCATAATCTGCAAGGTAATGGAATAGGATGCTTTCTATGTGAATTCACCCTCTCAATGGAAGGTAGTCTTGGAGGAGGGTTGTACCTGGTAGTTGGTATGGGGGTGTGACCCCCCTCAAAAGTGTCTATCTGCCTCCAAGTTACACAGAGGGCCTTGCGCACAGCGTTCCCCCATTCTGGGTGCCCCCTCTCCCAGCCCACACTCTGATCCCAGCACAGCCCATGGGAGGGCCGGCTCTGTGGGACTCACACTCACTGCTGGGTTCAGAGCAGCTGGGCCCAGCAGGCCCTGCAGGAGATCAACAGCTTCCAGGCAGGCAGCAGTGGGGAGGTATGTTCTTTCCACCTCTGAGCCTGAGCTTCTGCCCCTTCCCCTGGAGACTGGCCAGGCTGTCACTTGCTGATTTCCAGCTCCTTTGTGCTGGTTATGTCATGGGCAAAGCAGTGATCAGAGCAGTGACCAGGCCTCCTGCAGAGCACCTGACCCTCACTTGCTCTGTCTGTGCCTCCTGGGGTCCTCCTTGCCCTTCTCTGTAGGCTATGTGTGACAGGTCTCTCCAGCACAGCCCACACTTGCCCCCATCCTGCCCTCCTCTGGAGTGGGCATCTCCAGGCTGACCGGCCCTTCTTGACAACTTGTCACCTGAAGCTTATGACATGGTCACCTTGAAATGGGGAAGAAATTCACCCATGCCCATAGTTGGTTTTCCAGAGAAGGAAGCAGCCAGTCCATGTTGGATGGGGACATGTCCACTGTCCCTCTCAGTGTGACAGGGGCCACCTTCAGCCTCTGTCAGAACTGGGGATTCTCCACTTCAACCTGCGATGTGTCAAATGTAGATTTGTATCCCAGGCCTCGGGCTTTCTTTTCTCCTCTCTCTCTCTCTCTCTCTCTCTCTCTTTCTTTCTTTCCTGGGCTTCTAATTCAGAGCCTGGGCACTATCCTTGGATATTTTTGCTCAAGGCTAGTGCTCTGCCACTTAAGCCACAGCACGACTTCCATTTTTTCTGAGTATGTGGTACTGAGGAATCAAACCTAGGGCTTCGTGTGTGCTAGATGAGCACTCTACCACTAGGCTACGCTCCCTGCCTCAGGCTGCCTTTAGATTCACAAAAGCCCAACTCCAGTCCTTACCTCCCAACCCCAAGGTCCACTGGATGGTGAGAAAGACCAAGAACCCTACTTATGCTCATTTGCATACATATACCAGTCTTATCAGTGGGTCCCTTCAGGGTGTCAGGCAGTGAATCCAATTGCAGGACAGTGAAACCCTGGGCTAGACCAAATAGAAACACCTCCTATGAGAAAGGACTCATCCCTCAAGAACCTTCCTGTAAGTGGCTGGGAGCTGGTAATAGCAGAAAGGAATGAAAGGAATCCTAGACTGAAGACATGGGGCAAGATTCAGGGTGATACTGAAGGCACATGTTGAATCAGGGGTGAGTGTGGTGTGGCTGAAAAGGAGGTGTGAGTCATAGGTGTGGGTAAAAGGCTGGACCCCTCCCCTTCCATCCAGGGTGGTTGATCACACACATTCTGAGGACTGGGTTGCTGGGCAAGGCAAGATGGCACCTCTGAAAATGCTCAGCAGGGAGTTCTGTAAGATAAAATCTCCTAAAGTGGTTCGGGGAGGGCTGGCACGTTGGGACTGGCTATTCCTGGGAGAGGATGGAGAGACTTCTGTCTTGTTGCAGACAAACCAGGCTACAGGTTTACTCCTAACTCTTTGAGGCTGGTTCCAGAGGGAGGCGGGACCACACATGGGTCTCTGAGAGGCCTGCAGAGCCAGGCCACTTGTCCAGGAGTGCGGTATCTGACCCACAACACAACTCCCAGGCCTGGAGGAAGATGTCGGAGAACTCCGTCACTGAGTCTCCAGATTTGTTCTTTGGGGTTGTCCTGGCCCTCAGGACAGGTCCTTCAAGTCTGACCCTACTCACTTGAACTTCTTAAGCCCTGGTTGCCAGGTGTACCTGTCTGTATTGCTCATACTCACACTCACATGCATCTCTCTGTGTGGGGACATATATCCGTGTTGGGGGAGAAATGGGGGGAGCGTGTATGCGTGTTGGTACTGGGACTTGAACTCAAAGCTGGTATTCTACCAATTGAGCTACATCTTTACTTCTGGCTTTTTGCCAGTTGATTGGGGATAAGGGTCTCTTGGATGTTCTTGCCTGGGCTAGTTTTGAACTGTGATCTCAGCCTCCTTAGTAGCTAGGATTACAGGTGTGAGCCACGTATTCAGGTGTTTATTAGTGTCGCTAATAGTTATTCTTTCTCTCTGATCTCAGGTTTGGAGGTCAGACTCCCACAAACCAGCCTCTGACCTGTTCCTCTGCAATGCCAACAATTGGCAATTGGTCTGTTCTACTTCCTGAAGTACATGACTCTTCCCTATGCCAGTGTGAGCTCCAAAGTTTGTTGAGTGAATGTGATTTCTAAAGAGCTGGCAGAACACACTGCAGGTTGCTAGGCTGTGCTGCATCCCAAAGGCAGCTGTGTGGCTGCACTGGGCCTCTGGGTGACCACATTGGTTTGGATTGTGGTTTGTGTGCAGCAAAGACAGATGGAGCCCTTTAAGAAGGAAAGCGGACTGTGTACTAGTGGCTCATACCTATAACCCTCACTACTCAGCAGGTTGAGATCTGAGGATCACTTTCCCAAGTCCATGAAGCTCCAATCTCCAGTTCATCAGCAAAAAGCTAGAAGTAGAGGAATGGCACAAGAGGTAGAACACTAGCCCTGAGCAAGAAAAGCTACATGAGAACATGAGGTCTCGAGTTCAAGCCCCAGAATAGACATAGACAGACAGACAGATAAAGACAGATTTATTGAAAGAATAACACGAGCTTACAGAATTTTGGTGGGAAGGTTGGTAATCTTAAGAACTAGAGCTCCTGGGCCATCTTACTTGGGTATCTTTACCAGATTTCCAGACATTTCCTCTATTTTTCAGATAGAAAGCCCTGGGCAGGAGTCTCCAGTTGGGCTAACTGGGATTCTGTGCCCAGGCCCTTAACACAAGGAAAGCAGAGGGCAGCTAGGAAAGGAAGGAAGAAATTCTGATGATCAAAACCAAACAGCAAGCCTGGGCTGAGACTCTTGCTTAGACTACTTGAGGCCCTAAGTTTGATTCTTAGCATTAAAACAAACAAACCACCACCTGACAGAAGCCACCAAACCAGCCCTGTGTCCACTGCAATGTTCTGGACAGTCCACTGGCCCTCTCTCTGAGCTGCAACCTCTCTAAGTGGTGGGGAAGACGCTGGGATCATGGACTTCAAGGGAGCCTAGTGTTGATTCTCCACCCATAGTCAAAGAGGGTTCTGCTTCTATAATTTAGACAGTGTCTAAAATGTTCAAGCAATAGAAAAGAAACTCATGTTTGTGGGGCCTCAGAACCATCTGTTCTCAGGGGGGGGAGGCAGAACAGAACTCTGAGGCAGCCTTCCCCCACCCCGCCCATTGGAGTGGGGGCTCCAGTGAGTCATCAGCATGGCAACCACAGGAGCAGAAAAGGAATGGCTTCTCCCCATCCAGGGTGGTGACCTGAAGAGAAGGCCAATCAAAGAGTGGTAGCTAATGGAAGGTGGAGTCCATCAAAGAGAAAATCTTTTTGAGTGGCTAGGACAGGAATCTGGCTGGTTTCTGAATTACTCAGCGCAACAGATCCATGTTACAAACCAGCACATTATGTCCTGTTAAATGTCTGCAAAATGTCATTTACTCATTCAGTCAACAAACAGTCTCTAAGCATGTCGCCTGTGCTCAATCATGAAGATGAATCACCCCTGGAGGCTCATGGTTTGTGAAGGGGCTTGTCAGTGACGGACTCTTCAGACAAACGTAATCAGAATAATGAGTTTGATATGGTGGAGGGGAATGCACAGATCATTCAGTGCTCTGGAGAAGGAAGTGACCTCTTGTTCAAGTGGGTCAGGGAGGGCTTCCGGGAGGAAGGGCTATCTGTGCTGGGTTTCTGAAAGATCTGTTTCAGGAATGAGCTCATCAGGCTGTAACGGAAGGGGTGAAGGGGGTGGCCCATGGAACGCTCTCCGTGGTCCTGAACCATCAGAGGGTAGGGCCCATAAACATATAACTATTCTTACCACTTGCCCAGGCTCCTGAAGGCATAATGGCTATGAGAGTCCAGGCAGCTGAGTGTAGTGAGGTAGAGAATGTTTTGCTAGATGGGCAGTAGGATCAGAAGCTGGACTACATGGATCAGGAAGTACTGTGAAGTCACAGAGTCATGTTAAGGAACGTGTGTGTGTATGTGTGTGCCAGTCCTGGGGCTCAAGGTCTGGGCCTGTGCACTATCCCTGAGCTTTTGCTTTCCTTTACTTTTTCTGTTGTTCAAGGCTAGCACTTTACTCTTGGAGCCACAGTTCCACTTTTGGAATTTTCAAAGCAGTTAATTGGAGATATGAATCTCATAGATTTTCCTGCCCAGTGAAACAGTGATCCTCAGATCTCAGCCTCTTGAGAAGCTAGGGTTAATATAAGTGTGAGCCCCCAGTGCCTGGCAAGGAATGTAAATATTTAGATCCTTCTAGGCACTGGGGGGGGGGCTGTGGAAAGTTTGTTATGACTTGGAGAGGTTACAAGCACTATGGAGGAAAGCCCAGAGGAAGGAACAGATGGGGAAGAGCTTTGCAAGGTTCCAGGTGAGCCACAGAGAGGTCAGAGATATATCAGTGGGAGAGGGGGCCACTGGAAGCAATAACAGGATCAAGATGTGAGGCGAAGGGAGAAGGAGTCTCAGATGGTCCCTGGGTATCCTGAACCATTTCTCAGAGTGCTTCTGTAAGCTCAAGTCTCACAGATGTTCTGTGGTCAAGTACATACAAAAGCACACCAGCCTCTAACTGTCTCTGGGAATCTCCCAGCATACACTCTCACACGAAAGCCTTAAAAAAACTCTTCAGTGGCCGGGAGTTTGGCCTAGTGGTTAAAGTGCTTGCCTAGCATGCGCAAAGACCCGGGTTCGATTCCTTGGTACCACATACATACAAAAAAAAAAGCTGGAAGTGGTGCTGAGGCTCAAGTGGTAGAGCTCTAGCCTTGAGAAAGTCCAAGGACAGTGCTCAGGCCCTGAGCTGAAGCCCAGGACTGGCAAAAAAAAACAAAAAAAACAAAAAAAAACTCTTCAGTAAGGAATCCCACTTCTCTGTACTTAACCTGCCATTTTCCAAATGCATTTACCTTTTGAGTAATGGCTATTAATGCCTTGTGCTTTAATTGTTTTAAAGTTATGGCCTGGATCTGATGAGTGCATGTCAGAAAGCCCTGTAGCCATTTAACATGTCATTATGCTGATGAGGAAATAGTCCCACGGAAGCCTAGTGACATTGCAAGGTAGTTGATGAAGCACTAGATCAGGAGGTAGACACAACTGGGTGTAGTCCTAGCTCCCTCATTTACTGCGTATGTGACCACAGGCAAAGTATTTCTGTTCTCTGTGCCATACAGTTTCTTCATCAGTGAAATGGAAAGAATGACCCTGTTAGTGCTATGGCTCATGATCCCATGGCATTTCCAGAGGTACTCAGAAAGCCCCAATTTGCCAGGAACGCACAGCCAGAAAGGGCTTGTCCCACCCAATGTTCCCTGTCATCCTTTAACTCACACGACCAACTCTAGAGACTACCTCTGAGTTCAGACTCACGCAATGGCTGGCTTGCTTGGTGACTGAAGGCCCAAGAATCTGACCATAATCGGGTACAAATGGCTTATGCTTTAAACCAGAATGTTTAAAGTCAGCCCAGTCAGAAAAATTCATGGATCTCTCTCCCTCCCCCACCCCCCCCCTCTCGGTTCTGAGGCTTGAATTCAGGACCTGGGTGCTGTCCCTGCTCAAGGCTAGTGCTCTACCACTTTGAACCACAGCACCACTTCTGGCTTTTGAGTGGTTAATTGGAGATAAGAGACTTTTCTGCCTGCACTGGATTTGAACAGCGATCCTCAGATCTCAGCCTCCTGAGTAGCTAGGATTATAGGTGTGAGCCACCAGTGCCTGGCTCAATGAAACTCTTATCTCCAATTAACTAGCAGAAGTTGAGGTATGGCTCAAGTGTAGAGTGCCAGCCTTGAGAAGAAAAGCCAAGTGAGCAAGAGGCCCTGAGTTCAAAATCAGTACCAATAAAAAAAATAAAATCTGCCATTACTCCTTGCTCTGGACCTACCCAGTGGTAGAAAGCTATAACCATGGTAGGGGAGGCTCCTCTTTTGTATACAGGGCTAAAATCGTTCCCCTGGACAGGGCTGTGAAAGGATGAAGAGTAAGCATGGACACAGAGCTTTCACAGCTCCACAGCTGGGCAGCATCCCAGATACTATCATCTAGCCAGTATGGTGACACAGCATTATGGATGATTTCTAGGGCTCAGTCCTAGCCTCATGGAGCTCTTAGGTCTGTCCTTGCCTACTAGTCATCTGTCACCCCAAGCATTCCCAGCAGAACTTCTCCTGTGTGACTTTACAGGCCTGAGTTCAGCAAGCTGGAAAGAGGCAGCGTGCAAGTTTCACAATGAGATGTTTTCCTATCCCTCCTGTCACAATCATTCATACTGAACACACTGAGCATATTTTTAGTCACTTCACAGAATTTAAAATACACCTCGAAGGCGCCAAGAAACACCAGCTTGGGGATTAACTTTGCTCACCAGAGACTGTGCTGGGGGGTGCCTTATGCTGCGTCATCTGTTGGTGATGCCATGACTCACTGCCACGGACACTGGCACAAGATACACCTGTCTGTGGACAGGAACTCAGAACAGCCTACGGTGCTGCACAAGCTCCCAGCTCTGGAGGAGGGTATCAGAGTCCTGGGTTGGTGCCAATCCTACCACAGATTAGATGTTTGTTTGCGATGGGGTTATCTCTCTGACTCGGAATGTGTTTGTGAAACAGAAAAACTCATTTGATTTCTGAGAGTCTGTCCAGTCATGATGTTCTTTTCTGTGCTCTTTGTATGGGATTTTGATGTTAACCAAAGCCCCAAAGAGACGAATGAGGGAGTGCTGGGGTGAGCTTAAAAGACCCTCAGCACTTCTGAGCAGTGATGTGGCGCCGGACACACAAGCTACCCTACCACTAGACACTACTGCACAGGGTAGAAGGAATTCCCCCTGGCCCCCAACTCACAGCCTTTCAGATTGTCTAGTTCCCATCCTGTCTACCCCGGATAAAAAGATACAATGCAGAGAGTAGGTGGTCTTGCCCAAGATCAAGCCACATGGCGGCTAAGCTGGGTTAGGACCCCCCCCCCTTTTTTTTGTCTGCTAGCACTGACTGAGCTGGAACCTGAAGTATGGGGGAGCTGTGTACTCTCAGGAGAGGAGTCTTCATGCCCTGCTTTTGATGGATGTTGGTTGACATCCTGGGTCTCGGTGCCAGAGGCTGCCACTCTGTGGGACAAGGTAGGATCGACGTGTACACACGAGTGGACAAGGGCAGATCGGGCCTGGAGCTGTTTCCCAGGGGAGGTGGGACGGCCGGAGGTGGGAGGCCTGGGCCCATCTCGCCCCCGGAGCGGCTGAAGTCAGCCACGATGGTCAAGGTTCGTCAGGCTCGCCAACAGGTGCCTCTGCTTTGCGCGGCTCAGACCCAATACGTAGGCTCCAGCCCGCTCGGCTCGCTCTGACCTTCTCCCGGGAGCCCATTTCTACCGCAAGGACTGGGGAGAGGGTGCCGAGTGGGTACCGCGGCCCGGTGGCTCCCTGCGAACCCCTCCCGGCCCAGGCGGGCTCCCCTCTCCGGCGTGCCGACGCCCCCGTCTGGCGGGCGGGGCTCGGAGGCCCGGCTCCCCTACCCCTGGGGCAGCACGTGCGGGGCGGGGCCGTGGCCGGAGCCCGGAGCTGATTGGCCGTGGGTCTGGTGGGCGTGGCCGGGCCGCAGCTGTCAGAGCCACCGCGGCGACGGCAGCGCGTCTGGCTGAGCAGTGGCAGCGCCGCAGCCGGGGCCGGAGCCGAGCGCAGGAGCGGACGGGACCCGGCCGGGATGGTGCCGCGGAGGCGGCCCGATCGCGCGCGCACGCACTGAGCGGGCCCAGGCTGGGCCGCGCGCCCCCCGCGCCCCCCGCCGCCCCGACCCCGTCCGGCATGAGGTGCCTGGAATGCACCTCGGCGGCGGCGGGCGGCGCGGAGGAGGAGGAGGCGGACGCAGAGCGGCGGCGCCAGCGCCTGGGGGCGCCGCGCGGGGCTGGCGGCGGGGGCTGCTGCGGGACGCGGGGCACGAGTGGCCCTGGAGTGGTGGCCGCCGACGATGAGGTGCAGACGCTGTCGGGCAGCGTGCGGCGGATCCCGTCCGGGCCCCCCGGCAGCCCCGGCACCCCTGGCTGCGCCGCAGCGGCCAAGGCCCCCGGCACGCCGCAGCCCAAGCCGGCCAGCCTGGGCCGAGGGCGGGGGGCCGCCGCCGCCATCCTCAGCTTGGGCAACGTGCTCAATTACCTGGACAGGTACACCGTGGCAGGTGAGCGCCCCTCCCCCAGCCGGGCCCGTCCCGCCCTCGGGTACCCGAGGGAGCTCGGGTTCCGGTCCCCTATTTCCAAGCCCCGTGCGGAGTCCTGAGGGGAGCCTCTGCGCAGGCACGGCTGGGCGAGCGGTGCCACCCCTCGTGTTCGGGGGTCCGCCCCAAAGGCCCCCTTCCCCGGCCCAGAGGTTCGCGGAGTCCCCGCCCCTGCGAGCGGGACCTTGCCGGCCCCGGAGCGCCCACCACCGGCTTCTTCCCGGGGTCTCCGCTGCGTCTCTGCGCCCCTCCGCCGCAGCCCCGCTCCCCGGGCCTCTTCGCCGCCCCCCCCCCCCCCATCCCAGACCGTCTGGGCGTCCCAGGCCCGTCAGTTCCTTCCTTCCTCGGCCGCCTCCGTCCCCCCACCCCCTTCCCTTGCGTGCGTGCTGCGAGTGTGTGCGCCCCTTGCGGGTGTGCGCCGGGGACACCGGGAGATCGGGTGTGCGCGTGGCGGCGGGTGTGTGTGCGAGCTCGTGAGCGCGGGGCTGACAAAGGCCCAGTCCTGCGGGGAGCCGAGGAGGGGCGGGCGGGTCCGCGCGGCGCCTGGGGACCCAGGATGCGGTTTGCAGCTGGCCCTGGCTAGAGGCCTGAAGACATTTCCTCCTGATCTATAGACCTTGGAGCCCCTGACAGGGCACAGGCCTCCAGGGGCAAAAGAGGGCAGCCTCATTCTCTGTAAGCATCTCTGGAAGTCAGTGGCGGGGATGGGATCCACGACTGTACACCAACCGGGTTCTAGTCCCAGATTTGTCCGTATGTGCTCCATGTGTGACCTTGGGCTTAGATCTCCTTCTCTAGCCTTGAGTTGATGGATAAACCTGCCTTTGGGGGATGGATACAATCCTGGAATTCTATTCTGGCACCCCCTCATCTCTGACTTCTCGGGGGTCACTAGGTAGGAACGTGTCCCAGGTGGAGCTGCCTCTGGTTGGGGATGATGTAGCCTTGGGAGGAAAGGAATCTGGCCAGGCTGGCACAGGTGGGGGCTTCCTGTAGAGAGAGCACCTCTGGGTACCTGCCATGCTGTCCTAGAACCTGCCACCAGAAAGGGAGAGAGGAAAGGGAGGATGGGGGAGAGAAAAGAGGGAGGCAAGGAAGGACAGAGAGACAGAGGAGACGTAGAGATAGAAAAGAGACAAAGACAGAAAGACTGTTGCAGAATGGGAATAGGATTTTGGATAGACTCTAAATAGCAGGACAACTTTGGGGATGATTGGGAAAGAACTCTGGCATAGACTACGGTTGTCCTGTCTAATGGAGTTTAGTGTCAAGTGCAAGGAAATAACTCCGATGAGAAACCAATGTTTTCACTTTTTGCTTGCAAAGCCCCTTTGGCTCTTCTTCTCTTCTGCCAGTGGGGTAAGCTGGGGGTTGGTACTGATGTCTGGGCGAGGCTGTCTCCAAGAGACTCTCTCCTAGCTCTAGTGAGCAGGAGTGTTGCATTCTCCCAAATACAGCAACCCCTGACATGCAGGTGCTGTGTTGATAGGACCTGGGAGCCTAAATGCTCCCCTGTGTGGAGCAGTCAGAGAATTCAAGGGACCTGGAGCAGTGCAAGCTAGAGTTCTGTGTCCATGGGGGCCCAGAAGGTAGCCAACAGAATTGGTATTAGATCTACCCTAAGTCTCTGCCTGGCAAGAGGCCTTCTTACCCTCTCAGCTCCCTAGTGAACAGTACTGCTTCGGGTGCAGTCACACTTTCCAGTTTGCTTCTTTCTGGCCCCACACCACTGCCTCTGAGGATCTTAGGGGAACTGATGGCTGGGACAGTGGGGGAGAGACAGGACTAGGGAGGTCTCCTGCTTATCTGTCCCTTTACTTGGTCAGAATGGGAGGTGAGATAGCAAATTTCTGGTGAATTGGGGGTGGGTGGGGGAGCGGTTGCTAAGAGGGGTGTGGGGCAGTGGGGAGGAAGGCCTGGAAAAGCCCTGGGCAAACACTGCTTGAGCTGTGCATCCCTCCCTGTCCTGCCCAGGGCCAGGCTCATGCTCCACCCAACACAGCGTGCACTGATTTCCTCTCCGGATAGGCCTGGCTCCCTCTCTCTCCGTGTGATAGATTCCCCATCGCACTTCACCTCCACTTATCTCCAAGTTCAGCTTTTAGGAATATTTACTATCTCTATGACAACTGCTATGGTTTGATGTGTTTTATGTCAGGAACTGAGTCCTTCTGTTGCCTGTTGGCCTCGCTAGGCAGAGGTGGGAAAGCAGGCAACTCCTTTGCCCACATACCTTAAAGGTGTGTGTGTGTGTGTGTGTGTGTGTGTGTGTGTGTGTATACATGTACATGTACATGCATGCAGTGGAGCTTGAATTCAGAACCTGATTGCTTTCCCTTAGTGTTTTTTTACTCAAGGCCAGTGCTCTATCACTTGAGCCACAGCTCCATTGTTAGCTTTTTGATGAGTCTCATGGACTTTCTTGTCTCAGCTGGTTTTAAACCTTAATTTTCAGATTTCAGGCTCCTGAGTAGCAAGCTTCTGGTGCCTACATTGAAAATGCCTGCTCCTTTATAGTCATCCTCTACATTTCTGTTTTTCATCATATGGATCAGCTCTCTGTTCAAAGGGAATATAATACAAGCCACATTCATTTAAAATTTCTCCAGTAGCTATTTTTTTTTTTGGTCAGTCATGGGGCTTGAACTCTGGGCCTGGGCACTGTCTCTGAGTCTTTCAGATCAAGGCTAGTGCTCTCCTACTTGAGCCACAGTGCCTCCTCCAATTTTCTGGTGGTTAATTGGAGATAAGAGTCTCATGGACTTTTGTACCATGGCTGGCTTTGAACTGTGATCCTCAGATCTCAGGCTCCTGAGTAGCTAGGATTATAAGCCTGAGCCACCAGTGCCCAGTTAGTAGCTAGATTTTTTTTTGTCAGTCATGGAACTTGAACTCTGAGCTTGGGGGCTGTCCCTGAGCTCTTTACCTCAAGGCTAGCTCTCTACCTCTTGAGCCACAGCACCACTTCCTGTTTTCTGGTGATTAATTGGAGATAAGAGTCTCACAGACTTTAGTGCTCCAACTGGCTTTGAATCTCGATCCTCACATCTCAGCCTCCTGAGTAGCTAGGGTTACAGGCGTGGGCCACCGCACCCAGATCAGTAGCTAGATTAAAAAAAAAAAAATATATATATATATATATGCGTGTGTGTGTGTGCAAGTCATTAATGATATATTTAGCCGAAGCTGTCCAATATATTTGAACATGTATTTGGTATAAAAATGTCTTCTTTAGGTATTTTGCATTCTTTTTTCGAGCAGTCTTTGAAACTGGTGCATGATTCATTATTGCAGCACTTGTCAGCCATTGTGGCTGGGGTCACTGGAGTGGCAGGGTAGGTCCAATCTGCGGCTGGAAGCCAGGGTTCAGGAGTTTTGCCTATTAGCCGTGTGAGCTTTGCGTGGGATGATGCCCCTACGCCTCTGGGCAGTCTGGAACGAATGAGGCTCTCCATGGCACCGGAGGGAGCTCCATGAATGTTATTAGCTCTTTTCCTTTTATCAGAAGCTCAAGCTCCTGTCCAGGAGCAGCCTCTCCCCCCTCCACGACGACCTCCTCCTCTTCCTCCTGTTTCTCCTTCTTCTTTCCTTTTTATTGGTAGTGGGACTTGAACCCAGGACATTGCTAGAAAGTACTTTGCCACTGAGTTACTACATCCCCGCCCTGGCTCTTCTTGATTCTGTTTAGGATAGTCTCATTCCGAGTGCCATTCAGACTGTCCCTTGACTCCTTTGTGAACTCCTCCCTGCTGTACCAAGGCTTTCTATCCTGGGAACCCCAGTGGCTCTTGCTTCAGCCCTGGTATTTATTCCCAGCACCACCTGCTATGTGGTGATCCAGTTAATTAGGGCCTCTCCTCTTCATGAGAACCCCTGAGGGCAGCCGGCCTCAGACCTGAGGAGGAGGAGGGCCCAGATCCCCATCTCATTTCTTCTTGGATGGTGCTTCAATTGGATGAAATTGAAGTAGCCCAGAAACCTTGTCTAAACCTTTTCCTTCACCTCCTTGAGCCATGAAGCCAGTGGTATCTAGAGCACAAAGACACTTAAGGTCATTCCAGGGCAGAGCCCCTGGGAGTCTTCGTTGGAGGTGAGTATAGGTAGGAACAGCCCATGATTTCAGCCTAGAATTCCAGGATCCTGCCAGACCAAGAGTCCTCTTGAGCAGATGAATTTCAGCTCTGTTCAGCTGAGGCCCTTTGAGCTTCCCTAGGGCACATGGCATAGGTCTCCCATTAGCAGAGCAGTCACTGCCCTGCTTTCAAAGCCCACCTGTGGTTGCAGATCCAAAGAAGGAGGGCGCCTTTCAGATGAGGGGGTCTCAGCCCCTTCACTGTCCTGTGATCTGGTGCAGAGGTGCTTCTGTTTCCCCTCTCCCCCCCTCCCACGCGTCCAGAGTGGGAGCCAGCATGGAGGGTATGGCGGCAGCATCATGTGCCTGGATCTAAGCCCAGGTGGTGAATGACTAATTGAGAACTTCTCTGGGGCACCTGTTCCTTTCCTGAGACCTATTTTCTATCTCTTTGATTCAGCTTGGGCACCTGGATTTGGGCAGCATGGGGACTGGTGAGGAGAAGCAGAGCTTTGCCCTGGGGGAGTCCTTTTCTGCCAGGGAAGCTGAGACCAGTATCCATGGCAACTGCTCAGTAACACAAGCCCAGAAGGAGTGAGCATCACAGGGACTCTGGCAGGAGCACAGGCCTGGGGGTGGGGGTGGGGGCCTGGGGCTTCCCCTGAGCAGCAGCATAGGCTAGGGAGGAGAGCCTACCAGTCTGGGGGTCATTCTTCTTGTGACTTTTTTTCCCTCTCTGTCTAGTTGAGTCTGTCCAGAGCTGATAGGTGGGGAAACTGAGGCCCAGGGTTTGTCACAATGGGCTAAGCCTGTCAGCTCTATGGCTGTTGTTCTTGATAAGAAGAGTCACTATACCGATAAACACTACCCTGACCTGGCCACAACCATGGCCAAAACCGTAAGGAAACCCTGGCCTGAGATGGGAGGCGCCTAGAGCACCTGGCCTAGCTGAGGGAGCACTCCAGGTGGGTCCCGGTGTCCTGGATTGCTAATGCCCTGGTGACTCACGGCCAGCTGCCTTTGTTCCTGCTTTCTCAAGGCCCTGTCCAGCTGTCTCTGTTGACCTGTCAGAGGAAGTGGGCTGACCGCTGAGGGCCATGGCCGAGGCCTCAGTTTACCATTTTGTATGGAGAAAGCAAGGTTCAAGGTCAGCAGGGAACCTCACTGGGGTCTGAGAACAAGGCTGCTATAACCAGTGCTTTTTGGAGAAAGGGAGCCTCCTGCCCCTTCCCCGGATCCTTTTGCAGAAGGAAGTGGCTTTTGTTTCTGCCTGGGTGTGGGGGCCTGAGGTCTTGAGGACAGATGGAGATAAGAATGAAAGAGGCAAACAACACTGGCCTGATCCCCAGGATTCTGGGGCTGGGCTCCTGCCTTTATCCTGGGATGTCTACTATTGACCTTGCTGGACTTTCCTAGCTTTGCTACGTGACTTACGGCAGATCTTGATCCTCTCTGACGTTCGAATCTACAATAGATGATTTTTCTTTCTTGAGATCTATTCCTCTGACTTGATCTTTCTTACTGTGATCAAAGTCTCACTCTAAGTGTATATCATGGTACTTGGTCTTCAGAACTCTTGTCTGAGGCTAGAAGCATGGTTGAGGTGATGGAGCACTAGCTTTGACAAGAAAGCCAAAAGAGCACGGGGCCCGGATCTTAAGCCCCAGTGCCAGCAAGCAAGGTCTAGCTCTACCTACCCCTCCCTCATCCAGGACAATCACTTCTGCCCCCCAATCCCCACCTCAGCTGGAGTACCACTCCCTGTCTCCCTGCTGAGTTTCTCCAGAGAGCATCCTGCATTCTCTGGGTTGGACCAGGTGCCTGATTCCTGTGGGTTTTTTCTTCCTTGCTGGTACTAGGGTTTGAACTCAGGGCCTTAGGCGTGATTATTTGTGGGTTATTTTGGAGATAGATTCTTGTAGACTTTTCTGTCTGTGCGGACTTCAAACCTGGAATCTCCAGATCTTAGTCTCCTACATAGCTAGGGTTACAGGCCTGAGCCACTGGCACTGGGCTCCAATGCCATCTTGGTTTTTGTTGTTGTTGTTTTGTCCCTTGTGGGACTTGAACTCTGGGCCTCGGCATTGGCCCTGAGCTCTTCAGCTCAAGGCTACCACCCTTGAGCCACAGCCCCACTTCTGGTTTTCTGATAGTTAATTGGCGCTAAGAGTTTCACAGATTTTGGTGCCTGGGCTGGCTTTGAACTGCGATCCTCAGATCTCGATCTCCTGAGTAGTTAGGATTACAGGTGTGAGCCACTGTGCCCAGCTTTTTTTTTTTTTTTTTTTCCCCACTGCACCGGGTTCTCCCTTCATCATGCCATGTGGGGCCGCACCTCCCTCCAGCCTCAATGGGCTAACATATCTGTGACCCCAGCATGAGCGAGAGGTTGCCTGGCTATGCATGGCCCCAAAACGCATCCTTCTGGGCAGGAGGTCACACATGGGTTGGTCACACAGGTTGGGTACCAGGCTCCCCAGGTGAGGCAATGGCATCCTTGCTGGTGGCTGGTGCTGCCCTTTGTCCTGGCTAAGGCACACAGAGCCTCAGGACCTGCTGTCTTCTGGAGGAAAGACCTGATCCAAGCCATCCCTGCCTGCCCAGTCATCAGCCTTGGCGGTAGAGCCACCCTCCCCTGAGCTGAGCAGAGTTTCAAGAGAGCATGGTGGTGGCTCTGCTGTTTTCCTTGTAGAGAAGGCCATGAGGGCCTGGGGCAGGCCCAGGTCACAGAGTGTACTGGTCTTCTCTGGTCCCCATCCTCTCCAGGCAGCTAGGAGACAAATAGCCAGGAACATTGATATTAAAGCAAAAACTACAGGAAGTAGTCAGAGTTGGAGACTGGGGGTGATCATACCTACTGTCTCCATCCTCTGTCCAGCTGGAGGTCTCACTATGGCTTCGCTACAGGGTGTGGCTGGCTCTCTGAGGCCTATGGTCCTTTTTCTGTCAGCAGAGATTTGTTGAATGGTGCACCAGGGGGCAAGAAGTATGCCCAGGCTTGTCCTTTGTGAAGGGACTGTACCTGGAGAGGTGCTGCTGGTTCTGTGGGAAGCATGGGTGTCAGGATAACACGTGCAGGTATTGAAGGGCTAGAGGAGTTGATGGGGTGACACAGGCTGGGTGTAGGAGCTTGAGGTCAGCTCAGCCCAGTTCCTGTGAGAGCTGGTGGCCACGGTCCCACACTTCTGAATCTCACCTGAGAAGTGGCAGCTGTCTGGTCACTGGAACAGGACACAGAGGAGGCTGCGGGTGAGCAGGCTTGAGTCACTCCATTCTCAGCCCTCTTATCTCCTCTCCACCCTCTCTGCCCCTCTCCCTGGCCTTATCCTGTGTGGCTGGCCACACCAGCCACACCCTTTTGAGAGTCAGGATAAGGCTGTGGCCCCCTTGTCCCTAGCCTCTGGTGGGTTGAAGCCTTGCTGGGCCACACCAGGGCTGGGGTAATCATGCTGGAAAGGAGTTGCTGGGCAAAGCCCCCAAATTGCTAAGGCCGAGTCTGGTTCCAGGAAAGCCAGCCCCAAATGATAGACCAGAACCACAGGCCAGAGGCACTGCTATTGCCACGCCCACTCTGGGCAGAGAGCAGTGGTAGGGAGTGGGGAGCTCTGGGCAGGGGTGCTGCCTCTCCAGGGCTATCCTGGCTAGGGAGGAGTGTTTTTGTTGTGTGTGTGTGTGTGTGTGTGTGTGTGTGTGTGTGTGTGTGTGTGTGAAGCACTGAGCTGAGGACTTTGACACTAGTGACCTGCTTTATAGGGAAGGGTGATAGGTACATATAGAACAACTCAGCTTGGGTTCAAGAATAGATCCATACGGTGGGTGATTTCTCACAAGGGCCATCTGCAGTCACTCAGCTTGCCCCTGAAGGATGGACAGGGACAGGCTGAGTATATGGGCCCTGGAGTCTGGGTCCCTGGCTCACGGCTGCCTTGGCCTGGTCCTCAGGCTGTAGGATGGCAGCAAGGCTGGGCTGTGGCTTCCAGCATCAGCCATTCAGAGCTAGGTCAGCAGAGCCAAGCTCTTGGGCCTCTATAATTACCAGGGAGGGAGCTGTGGCTGAGCCTTGGAGCAGGGGCAAGACTCCCAGAGCGAGCCAGCTCTGAGGCCTCCACATGAGAACCAGAGTCCCTCTGAGAGGGTCTGGCCAGGGCTGGCATGGCTCATCCCTATGGACCCCCAACACCTAAGAAGACTCAGGTATCTGATCCTGTTTTAGAGGAAAGAAAGCTGAGGTGAGAAAGAAGACAGGTCACTAGTGAGACATTTATTGGGCATCAACTGTATGCCAAGCTTTATTCTAAACACTTGATCTGGAATAAGCTACTTTGAAACTCATAGCAGCCATAGGAAGCAAAACTAAGCCATTATTTCAGAGGAAGATACTGGCTCAGAAAGGTTAAATAGTTTGCCTAAGATCACACAGCAGGGGATGTGGAAAAAGTCAGGATTCAAACATGATGAAAGAAGCCCAGGCGCCAGGCGTGGTGGCTCACACCTGCAATCCTAGCTACACAGGAGGCTGAGACCTGAGGATCTCAGTTCAAAGCCAGCCTGGACACTAAAGACCATGATTCATAACTCCATTTAACCACTAGAGAACTGGAAGTGGGGCTATGGTTCAAGGGGTAGGGTGGTAGCCTTGAGCTGAAGAGCTCAGGAACAATGCCCAGGTCTAAGGGTAGGGCAATAGCCTTGAGCTGAAAAGCTCAGGGACAATGCCTAGGCCCAGAGTTCAAGGCCCACCACTGACCAGAAAAAAAAAAAAAAAGAAGCCCAAGCTTCTTTCTGTTCTGTGAGAGGGTGTGACAGGGTGGAGGTAGGGTCAGAGTGACAGAGCTGGGAGTCTAGGGGAACAAGTTTGAGTGCCAGGTGGCCCATTCTGGTAGACCAGGCAGGACAAAAAGGTCAGCACAGACTTTCTCCTACCCTGGAGTCCTGGGATCTGGAGCTGATCCTGGAGGGGGGACAGCAGTGATGGGGGCTCACTGTGAGCTGCTGGGGCAACTGCTTGGGCAAGTCAGGACCGCAGCCATCCAGCTTTGGTGTTCCTTGAGGTGACAGGCCAAGAGTAGAGGACACTTGGGATCTGGGGCCAAAGCTTGACAGGTTGGAGGGTCATGCATTTCAGAAGGAGGATATAGGGCTTGAACTCAGGGCCATACTGTCCTTGGACTTTCTCAAGGCTAGCATTCTACCACTTGGGCCACAGCACCACTTCTGTCTTTTTCTATGTATGTGGTACAGAGGAATTGAACACAGGGCTTCATGAATGCTAGGCAAGCACTCTACCACTAGGCCCTGCTCCCAGCCCCGTAGGCCTGTTCTTCATATGGAGTGCTGCAGTCTGTGCCAGACAAGTCCCTGGGACTCCAACACAGGCTGGTGGCTTTGTTACCAGTATAGATTCTTGGGGCTCACCTATAGGGAAGATGATTTTGAAGCTCTGGGAGGAGGAAAGAGGTTATATTTTACTTCAGTTGGTCATGAGACTTGAACTTAGGGCCTGGGTGCTGTCCCTGAGCTCTTCAGCTCAAGGCTAGTACTTTATCACTCTGAGCCACAGCTCCATTTCTGGTTTTCTGGTGGTTCATTGGAGATAAGAGTCTCACAAACTTTCCTGCCTGGGCTCGCTTTGAACCACGATCCTCGGGTCTCAACCTTGTGAGTAGCTATGATTATAGGCGTGAGCCACAGCCCGTGAGGAGGCTGTATTTGAATAGCTCTCTGGGGATGACTGGGGATCTCAGGCAGTCTTGCCTTGTCCCTGGGAAGAAGCAGAGGCTTGGGGAGGCAGTCGCGGCTGGTGGCAGTGCCTCTTCCCAGAGCCCAGGCCATGTGTGTGTCTGTGCATGGATGGGTGAATGTGTATGCGTGAGTGTAAGTGTGTGAGCACATGTATAGGTGTGTGGGGGTGAAGGTGCCTGTGTGTGCTGGTGTGCAAATGTGCAAGTGTATGTGCATGTGTGTTAGTGCTTACATGTATGCGAGTGTGCATGCAAGAATGAGTGCGTGTACGTGTGTGAGTATATACATGCATGTTCATGTGCTCTCACGTGTGTGAATGGGTACAGGCATGTCTGGTGGTTTGTGAGGGTATACAGACATACTTGAGTATGTGCACATGTGAGTAGGCATGTATGAGGGTGCCTGTATTTGCCTGTGTGCAAAAAAATCTAGTCTTTCCTTAGGTGACAATGGGAGTCTGCAAGCGAGTGATGCCTGTCAGAGTCACTGGTGTGCAGTGAGCACGCAGTCCACATCACCTTGTGTACCCGTGGTCAGGAACTGAAGCCGGGGCTGGGCCGGTGCTTGGTGAGGAAGGCCTGGTGGGGCCCGGGGGTGGGGGGGGGGGGGCGGGTGCTGAGCATGGCTGGAGATGACACCACAGGCCACAGCTCAGCTTGAAGTCCAGAACTGGCCTTGACTCGTGCAGAACTCCCACTCAGGACGGAACAACTTGGAAATGGCTACCTTCTTGTGGGAGCTGGCTGCACAATGGCCTGCAGGGGACCGGGGCGCTGGGAAAGAGGCTGGGCCTGTTCCTGAGACTGAGGGAGGTGAGGAGGGGAACCCACTCACTTCCAGGTGCCTGACCTGGGGCTACAGCGGGGCTGTTCAGGGCAGGAGGACCACAGGGAGTTTCTGGGATGAGGGTCGGGAGGCTGGGAGCCAGAGAGAGGAGAGGGGTGTCGGGAAGGGCTGCAGGGGAGGAGGAGTACAGGCTGAGCTGGGATGAGGCAGGTGTGACTGCTATGTGGAAGAAATGCAATGGTCACCTGGCAGCCGCTCAGTGCAGGGCCCTGCCAGGCTTTAAACCTCAGGCTAAGAGGACAGAACCCTAGAGGCTTGTTGAGGGTACACGTGTGGTGAGTAGTGGAGACATGTCAGGGTCTCCTCTTATTCCAGAATATGCTCTTGGAGCAGGGAGACAAGGACACTGTGGCCAGAGGGCCATTCTGGCTGTGGATTTGGAGTGGCTGTGTGCAGTGGCTTGCCGTGGGGATTGCCATGGCTGGGGTGGCTCTCAGGTTGTGTGCCACCTTGTGTGCCCCTGGGCTGGTGGGACCAAGAGGGTGGTTTGGCCTGAGCTGTGGGAAGCTTCTCCTGGGCAGGAGGCCCATCCTGTGACCCACCAAACCTCAGCCTCCAGGAAAGAGGCTAAAAATAAGGCTGTGGTGAAGAAGGGAGGGTTGTGTATGCGCACAGCCAGGGGGAGCCCAGAGGAAAATGTGAGGCGACTGGCTGAGCCGCTGTGACACAGCTTCCCCTGCCAACGGCCTGCGGGATCCTGCTGTCCTGTGGCTGTGTTCCTTCCGGGCCCGGAAGAGGGGAAACAAGCCCAGCAAGGCCTGACCTTGGGCCTCTCAGCCTGCAGAGGCTCTGCTCCCAGGTTCTTCTCCTCCTTATTGGGATAACTGTGTGACCAAGGAAATGAGGAAGGCTTCCTGGAGGCAGAGGCCTGGTCATTGGATCAGGTGTGTCAGGAGCACGGGTGAAACCACTGGGCTTGTGACGGCATCTAAGGCAGGGGCTCAGCCTGGAGGCTGAGTCCTCTCTTCTAGGATCTGGTGCCGGCCCAGGCAGGGCAGGTGCCCTCTGCAGAGTCGATCACTGATTTGTGGTGTATGAGCTCTCACATTTGGACAAAGAAACCACGCATGCATGGTGCTCCATGAGAGAAACTAGATTTGCTGTTTTCCTTGCTATTCTCAAACCTGGTATCAGATCCCATCTCCAGACCCTAATGTGCTGGCATCTTGGAAACTTGGTTTCTTTTCTTTTCCTTTTTAGTAAATAAGATGGTTATGTATTATTTATATAATAAAAACACTATTTAAAAATAATAATAATTACTTTTTTATGTGGTACTGAGGAATTGAATGCAGGGCTTCATGCATGCTAGGCAAGCACTCTGCCACTAATCCACATTCCCAGCCGCAGTACTTGGGCTTGAACTCAGGGCCTGCATGCTGTCTGTTAGTTTTTCCACTTAAGATTGACACTCTATTGCTTGAGCCACACTGCTTCTGGCTATGTACTTTTCCTTCCTTCTTTCTTTCTTTCTTTCTTCCTTTTTTTTGTGGGTTATGGGGCTTGAACTTGGCCTGGGCGCTGTCCTTGAACTCTTCAGCTCAGGGCTACCACCCTACCCTTTGAGCCAAGCCCCACTTCCCATTTTCTAGGGGTTAATTGGAGATAAGAGTCTCAGGTCCTTTTATGCCCAGGCTGGCTTTGAACCTTGATTCTCAGATCTCAGCCTCCTGAGTAGCTAGGATTACAGGTGTGAGCCACCTCACCCAGTGGCTATGTATTTTTTCTTATGGATTTTTCTTTCAGGATTGACTTCAAACCTTGACCCTCAGACTTAGTCCTCTTGAGTTGCTAGGATTACAGGTGCAACTTCCAGCGCCTGGCTTGGTTTCTTCATATGTAAAATGGAAGTTATAGTCATGACCACCAGCTCTTAGAGCAAGGTAGAAATGCAGTCCACTGGGCTTCACTGTGTCCAGGGCTTAGCAGGAAGTGGTAACAGTGGGCTCCAGGAGCTCAGAGCCACGTCCCCATATGTCTTCCTAACACAATTTGGGACAAGTGCTGAATTCAAGGTGGATGAAGAAAGTAGGGCACTGATTTATGAGGATAACATGGGAAGATGTCTTAGAAGCCGAGGCGCTGGAACTAGTTCTGAAGGAGGGAAAAGGATCAGCCTAGCCAGCCAGTGGGCGCCAAGATAGGAGGGGAATACGTAGGTAGTTTGAGGGGCTGGCCGGTGTGATGGAGGCGTGGCATCCGAGAATGGAAGGTTTGGGCACCAAGAAGCTATGACTTAGAGGGATGAGGGGGACAGGCCTGCCCAGGGGAAGGGGTGGGCTTGGAGCTGGGCAGTGGGAGTGGATTGCCTCCTAGGCCGGGTCCTCGGCACTGCTCTTAGGCACACATGGGACTCTGGGCCTGAGGCTGAGTCTGGACTGGACAGGGACCAATTTGTAGGCCCAGTCCTTCGGAAGGGAAGGGAAGGGAAGGGAAGGGAAGGGAAGGGAAGGGAAGGGAAGGGAAGGGAAGGGAAGGGAAGGGAAGGGAAGGGAAGGGAAGGGAAGGGTTTCACCCTCAAGGCAAGGCCACCACCCCATTAGGTCCTGGATTCACCACACAGCCTGTTCATTAGGGTAATTATGGCAAATGAGCTCGGGGCATGAACAGGGAGGAGGCGGCTTCCTCTGGGCTGTCAGGCTGGCAGAGCATCAGCCAGGAAATCACTGGGGTTTGAGAGGGATCTTGACATGTAGCCCTCACTACCCTTCCTTCAGTGCCCCTGCTCCAGGCTGCCAGCCAGGCTCTGACCAGTGCTCAGTGCTCAGTGCCTCTACCTCCCTAGGCGGGACTAACTCCTCATGTTTCCCAGTTTCCTCATCAGTCACTAAGGCTGTATGAAGATTAAATACATAAAGAACTGAATGTCCAGCAATGCTAGCCAGCATCACTTTTGTTGCTGTCATAGATACACGTAGAGCTTCAGGGGCCCCAGGGCCCTTGGCATGAAGGGCTTCCAAGAGCAAGGCGCTGTCTCTCCTTCCTGCCTCAGCAGTTGTATGAGAGTGCCTAGCAGCTACCCCTGCTCTTAGGGCTGTGGGCTTCCTGGCTTTAAGATGACAAGGCCCAGGCCTGTTGCTCAGGTACCTGGATCTCATCCAAGCCTGGTCCACAGTGGGGTCAGACTTGGTTAGACAGGAGCAGGGTTAGGGGACCACAGGAAAGTCTTACCTGCCAGATCCTTGTAAAGGCCAAAGGATGGCCCCTGGCACCCTAGTAGAGCAGGAAGGAAAGCCTGGCAGGGACAGAGTTGTATAGCGCCATGCTGGGCTTTGCCAGATAGGCTGCAGGGTTGGGTTGGGACTGAGGGAGCTCTGGGGAAGGGGTGCTGGGCTCCCAGGTATCAGGCAGTGCAGTAAGCACCCTTTCTTTCCCTCAGGCGTCCTTCTGGATATCCAGCAGCACTTTGGAGTGAAGGATCGAGGTGCTGGCTTGCTGCAGTCAGGTGAGGCCTACTCCAATCCCTATAGCAATGCCTGCCCTGGGCTGTTCCTTCTCCTCAACCCTCAACCCCCACAGTCTCTCTTCCCTGTCTAGAATCCTGGACAGTGCCTCCAGGTCCCTCTACCCATCCAATAAACAACACTACTTTTCTTCAGCTTTTTTTTTTTTTTATCAGTCTTGGGGCTTGAACTCAGGGCCTGAGCACTGTCCCTGAGCACCACTTCTGGCTTTTTCTGTTTATGTGGCACTGAGGAATTGAACCCAGAGCTTCATGCATGCTAGGCAAACACTCTACCACTAAGCCATATTCCCAGCCCTGGGCTTCTTTTCTTATAAATCAAAACTCACAGTGGGGAGCTGGTGGCTCATGCCTGGCAGCCTAGCTACTTCAGGGAGATAGAGATCTGAGGATCAAAGTCATCAAAGTCAGCGTGGGCAGGATCTCTTCTCCAAAAAACCACTGAAAAAAAGTGAGAAACGGAGCTGTGGCTCAAATGGTAAAGCACTCATCTTTAGCAGTAAAGCTAATGGATAATTCCCAGGAATGAGTTTAAGTCCCAGTACAGACACACACACACACACACACACACACACACACACACACACACAAGCCTGAGGGGCTGGGAATTTGGCCTAGTGCTAGAGTGCTTGCCTAGCATACATGAAAACCGGGGTTTGATTCCTGGCTACCACATACATAGAAAAAATGGTGCTGTGGCTCAAGTGGTAGAGCCCTTGCCTTGAGAAAGCCCAAGGACAGTGCTCAGTCCCTGGACTGGCAAAAAAAAAAAAAAAGGAAACGAAGAAGCCTGATTCATACTACATGTCTGGAGGGGCTGAGGTGTGGTAAGTGTTGAATGACATTACAGAACAAGTGCCCACCACTTACCTTATTGAGATGAGCAATGCCCACTCATCGCAGTGATCCTACTGCCATTACACAGTCTCTTTCCATTCTTTCCATGTCTGTCAATACCAGGTGTCAGCTCCTACGTGGGGAGAGACCTCTCTGCCTGGACAGTCCCTCCAGGAGCTTGAGAACCTGTTTTGCCTGGACTCTGCTCTGGAGTCGCAGCCTTCCAGTGAGATATCAGGCTGTAGCAAGCTGTTCAGGGGGCCATGTGGTAGGTCACTGAGAAGTGGCCACACCCTCTCAGCCCTTCCTCTGGGGAAAGACCATGTCTTACTGTCCCTCCCTACCCACCCAGGGCCTGGTCTTCACTTGAGTCCACTTGGGCTTGGTAAAGGCTCTGTCAGTGCAGTGTTCATTCTGACGGTTGGAGGCAGGGCATCTGGTCCCAACTTGCCTGAGTCTCTGGGCCCTTGGCATTAGAGTCCATCTGGCTGTGAGCCCTGGTCAGTCTGATGTGTGGGAGCTGTCTAGTTTATGAACCCTTCCTCTGCTGTCCTGGGAGGGAGGGGGTAGAACCTGCCTGACCTGTCTAGGTAGCATTCCATATGCACAATGCCTCCCTGTGCTCATGGAAGGAATGTCTGCCACTGCAACCAGTCTACAGCCCCCCATCTGTAGATTCCAGAAGGGGTCCTTGGGCTTCGAAAGAGTAGATGTGCAGGCTCTAGGGCTCAGTCCACACAGTAAGCCTTGCTGAACTAGGCTAGGACAACGCGGTGTGGTCCGTTACCCACCATGGGTGACAAGGTCCCTATCCTGGCAGACATCGCTTTGTACCAGGCCATGAGCCCAGACCTCTCCCTGCCCCTTCCCCGGCCTCCTTGGCTGAGCTGCTTTGAGAGGCGGGAGGGAGGGCTGGCTGGAAGTGGGGCCCCCAACCCAGGTATCCTGGGTACTTCCAGCCTCCTGGCTCTGCACTTGTTGACCCTCATTCATTGAAAGGACAGGATTTCGTCCAGGTGGGAACATGGGAACTGCTGCCCAGCTGCTTAAAAAAACAAATAAAAAAACAGGTCAAGGGAAGGCTGGCCGCTCAGCCCTGCCCCACCAGGCCCCAAAGTCCCTGAGAACATGGCAGAACCTCATCCCTTTCCTGAGGGTGGAGCCTGGACCCCTCCTACCCCACCCCCCGCCCCCCTGCACATGGCAGGCCAGCTGCCTCCAGGGAGAGGAGACATCATCAGTTCTAGGTCAGGCATAGGGTCAGCATTCTGGTCCCCACTGTGATAGACCCATGGTGGTTTCTTGGCTCCTCTCTCTGGCAGCTGTTCCCCACCACAGCATCAGCTTGATTCCTCCAGCAACCCCCCAAACTCTCTTTGCTAGGCCTACTTGCTGGAAGACCAAGGTCAAGAGAGGGGAAATGGCTTGGTAATGTCACACGGGGAGAGTGGCAGGGCTGGCACCCCGGGTTCTCACAGGGTGCCTCTGAGCCCCCGTGGGCATCCCTAGCATTGTCAAAGGCTGTGAATCCTCACTCCACCACTCCACAGCCCTGACCCCTCCCATCTACACAGCATGGCTTCTCCTGTGTCCTCATTCCCTCGGCCCTCCACACCAAGAAAACGGTTGAGCTAAAGCAGGAAGTGATTCAGTGGACAACTGGGCAAGTCACCAAATTGGCCGGTGCCCCAGGCACCTGTCTCTTCCCCAAGCCTGATAAGGTCGGAGCTGGGTGGAGGGCGCCAGCCAGGTGTTGGTGCTTGCCCGGATCAAAGGGCCAGGGCTGAGAGAGGCTCCTGAGAATTTGTGGGTACCTGGGGCTGTGAGGTGGGGGTACATGTGAATGAGTGAGCGGCCTGGGCCTGCCATGCGTCCTCCTACTGAGCCTATAGTATAGCTGGCTTGGGAAAGCCTGTCCCATCTCCCCTCCCCTCCCCCCCATCAGCAGGCCCCCAGCACCATGTCACTGTTTAGCCCCAGCCTCTGCAACCATACCCTGCAGAATGCCAGCTCCTGGGGCCTCTTACCATTTGGGGAGGCCCATCCCCCACGTCAAAAGCAGCAGTTGCCTTTGAACCCAGTGCTTGCAGGTGCTAGGCTGGGCTCTGTAGGTGCGCTGTCCCTGCCCCTCAGGTAGAGTCCCTTCGTCAGGGAGAGCAAAAGATGGATCATCCGGTTGCTCCAACACAGGACAGGGCCGTGGGCTCCTGGGTGGATGGCACAGAGTGCTACACCTTGCTGTGTTGGCAGCAGGTGGAGAAGGCTTCTCTGTGGAACTCTCCCCCTCCCTCCCATCATGGGGCTTCAACTCTGAGCTCTTGGCTTGGGCACTATCCTTGAGCTCTTCAGATCAAGGCTCCTGTCCTACCCCTGATCTTGGGCGTTGTTCCTGAGCTCTTTAGCTCAAGGCTACTGTCCTACCCCTTGAGCCACAGCGCCACTTCCAGTTTTCTGGTGGTTAGCAGTGTTTCACAGTCTTTAGTGCCCAGGCTGGCTTTGAACCACAATCCTCAGATCTCAGCCTCCTGAGTAGCTAGGATTATTTGCATGAGCCACCATGCCTGGCTCTGAGGAACTTTTGAGTGAGCCTTTATGAATGAGTTAAAAGGCTGGGAGTTTGGCCTAGTGGTAGAGTGCTTGCCTAGCATGCATGAAGGCCCAGGTTCAATTCTTCGGTACCACATACATAGAAAAAGCTGGAAGTGGTGCTGTGGCTCAAGTGGTAGAGCGCTAGCCTTGAGGAAACCCAAAAAGTGTGCTCAGACCCTGAGTTCAAGCCCCAGGACTGGTTTAAAAAACAAAAAACAAAAAAGATTAGAGCTGGGTGCTAGTAATTCATGTCTGTAAGCCTAGCTACTAAGGAAGCTGAGCCATCTGAGGATGCTAACGAGCCTGGGCAGTAAAGTTCACAAGACTCTTATCTACAGCTGTGACTCAGATGACAGCGTTCTGGCCGTGAAGGGAAAAAAATGAGGGATAATGCATAGGCCCTGAGTTCAAGTTCCAATACTAGCAGGGGGAGGGGGAGGAAAAGAATGGGTGAGGTAGTTTGTTCAGAGCAAAGGACTTCTGGGTAGCTTGTCAGATCGAATGGATGTGAGAAAATCTCCTCCCTCCCCCCAAGCTAGATAAAATAGACCAAGGAAACATGTTTAAATTATATAGCTGAACTTGAAAGCTAAAGCTAAAAGGGAGATTCCCAAGTGCCAGGAGCAAAAATTTGGAGTCAAAAGCTGGGAGGAAATATTCGTCCCAGAGACTTGTTACTATAACTAGAAACATTTTGTGGATGATCTTATAAAATATAATTATTGTTATATTTTATATTATTATTAAAGTGATGTACAGAGGGGTTACAGTTTCATAATTCAGTTAATAAGTGCATCTCTTTTTTTGGATAATGTCATGTCTTCCTTTGCTTTCTTCCAATTTTATAGGACATCTTAATAACACATGAAAGTAGAATGGTATAGTGCACTTCGTATGTTTATATTCCAACCTATCACAATGTCCTTGGTCTGAGGCATTTTCATTCTGAAGCCTGAGCAGTAGCGGCTGG
Organism: Megascapheus bottae; assembly: GCF_031878675.1. Lineage (NCBI taxonomy): Eukaryota > Metazoa > Chordata > Mammalia > Rodentia > Geomyidae > Megascapheus > Megascapheus bottae. The sequence continues at coordinate 1,027,222 of NC_143525.1, forward strand.
AGTCTGGACTCAGTTTTCCCTGATCCCAGCCCAGACAAGCTTCCTGATCCAAACTATGCTGGGGCTTGTGGGTAGCTTTGCTGGCAGAACTTCCTTTCATAGGGGGCCATTCCCTCCCTGCTTCTAGTCCTGGCTGCTTACGAGTCCGAGATGCCACCCTTTCCTCAAGGAGGCCATGTGTCTCCAGGATGGCCAGCAAATCCTGGGCTGCTCTTTAGACAGCCTTCAATGACCCAGAGCCTGTATGGATCATGGTGACAGTTCCCCTAGCAAACAAATACAACATTAACCGAAACCCAAGGCCAAGCTGAGAGCTGGGTGCTCACACCTATAATCCTAGCTACTGGAGAGGCTGAATTCTGAGGATTGCAGTTCAAAGATGGCTCCACCACTAAAATCTCTGAAACTCTTCTTTCCAATTAACAAAAACGTAAGTGTTAAAAACATAAGTGGAGCTGGTTCTAGTGTGCAGAATCAGCCCTGAGCAAAATAAAAGTTTGGGGGAAGGGAGGCAGGAGTTTGGCCTAGTGGTAGAGTGCTTGTCTAGCATGCACAAAGACCTGGGTTCTATTCCTCGGCACCACATACATAGAAAAAGCTGCAAGTGGTGCTGTGGCTCAAGTGGTAGAACACTAGCCTTGAGAAAGCCCAAGGACAGTGCTCTGGCCCTGAGTTCAAGCTCCAGGACTGGCAAAATAAATTTTAAAAAGTTCTGGGACAGTGCCCAGCCCCTGAGTTCAAGCCCCAGGATTGGCATCCACACAGAATAGCACAGGTAGCTGGACCAGTAGGTACCTCAGTGGTGGAGGATTTGCCGCTAGGTAAAACCCTGAACCAGATCCCAAAACTACAACAAAAATTAATAAAAATAAACTGGCTATTGATGGCTCATGACTATATCCTAGCTACTCAGGGAGCTGAGGCCTCAAGATTGAAGTTAGTCCAGCTACAAAAGTGAAACTATTGCTGGGTATAGTGGTTCCCACCTGTAATCCTAGATATTCAAGATGCTGAGATCGAAGTTCAAAGCCAGCCCAGGCACTAAAGTCCAAGAGACTCTTATCTCCAGTTAATTACCAGAAAACCAGAAGTGGAGCTGTGGTTCAAGGACTAGGGTGGTGGCCTTGAGCTGAAGAGCTCAGGGACAATGCCCAGGACCAGAGTTCCAAGTCCCACAACTGACAAAAACAAAACAAAACAGAACCTTTAAGTTCATTAATCCTAGAAGTGAAAATGTATTAAACTGAAAATATATCAATCAGAATTAATGAGTAGATTAGATCTAGTTGAAGAGATTAGAAGATGGATCTGAGGAAATGGAAATGGTACAGGGAAGAGTGCCCTGTCTGGCTTTGTAACTGGACAGCAGCCATTCGCTGGAGAGTGGGAGAGTGGGAGGAGCTTGCAGGCAGACGTTAGGTCTCTAGGTGTTTGTCCTAGGGCACTGAGAGGAGGTTTGGGAAGGCAGCGGGTCCATAAAAGATGGGTGCATCAGGTCATTCACTCTGGAGCTGAGTGCAGGAGTAGACGACAAAGGTGGCTGGTGGGGAGGGAGGGGGTATCATGAGGAAGTGCCAGGATGGGGTAGGAGAGTTGAGGGAAGAGTAGGGACAGAGGAAGAGCCAGCTCAGATTGAAACCAGACAGAACCTCTGCTTTGGGGCTGGGTCTCCTCCTGGCCTTGCTCTCCTACCCTCTCTTAGCTAGCTCAGTGACAGCCTCTGGGGTTCTGTGGTAAAGCTGGCAAGCCTGCCTGAAGCCATCCTCCCCACTGGGTGGTGAGGGGGGAGGATTGGGGGGGCGGGTACAGGCTTTCCTTCCTAAGCAGGGATGAAGCAGAAGGCATTACGAGTCTTCCTGCCAGGGGTTTGAGCACAGGGGCTTTCAGGAGCTAACAAGGCCATCTGCCATCTGCCCTAGGTCCTCCTGTCAGCTAAGCTGACCCTTCAATGGCAGAGACTGACCTCTGTCTGGCTCATGCCTGACTGAGCATCCTCCCCGTCTATGGGATGTTCAAGGTAGCAGTGGCTCAGCTGGAGTCTGTGCTTTATAAAACCAGCCCTGAGTGAGCCCAGGCTAGGGGGGAGAATGCAGCTCTGTGGCCACGGGGGGGGGGGGGGGGGGGGAGGGGTGGCCCAGGGCTCCCCTCTCTGTGCTCTTTCCCTCTCCCGCACCAGAGCCACCATCTAGGGTCACGTGCAGTGAGGGTGACATCCTGCATGGATGGGGCCAGGACTACTGTTGGGACCCCAGGCCCCAGGGGCAGCTGCTCTGGGGTTCTGGGCACTGTCAATAGCATAGCCAGTCTGACCTGACCTATGGTTTTTCCTCTCCCCTCTTCTTTCTCTTCCTTTTGCCATCCCCTTCTCTCCCTCCCCTCCTTTTCCCTTTTCTTTCTAGTTCTAGAGATGGGACCTGATACCTAGCCTACCAAGCTATACCTGCAGCACCTTTTCATTTGATTTACTATGGTAGCCAGTCTGGTCTCCAGCTCACAGTCCTCTTGCCTTAGTCTCCCTAGTGGGGAGAATTACAGGTGTTTGCTATTGCCATTGCCACTAGTTTCTTGGCAGCCCTTTCAAAGAGAAAAGGAAACTTGGAGCTCCAAGTTGCTGCTATTAGGCTGGAGCTCAACTCTTCCTACCTGCCTAGCCTCCCTGCCCTGCCCCTCAGCCTGGCTCCCTGCCATGTAGCCATTGTTCCAGACCTGTGGGCTCAGCACACGTGAGCTGGCTAGGGCTGGGAAAGCCACCCCTTCCAACATCAGGGCTGGCGGGGCAGCTACTCTAGGGCCAGAAAGCTCTCTGCCCACAAAGAACATGGGGCTGGGGCTGGAGCTGGGGCTGGCGTGGCAGGCAGGGGAAGCTTCTAGCCTGGACCAGACTTTATTTCCAGACTAGCTAGCTGCCTGCTGGCTTGGTGAGCCTCTGCTTTCCCACTGTGTCCATCAGACCCTGAGTGTGCACACCTCAGGCTTCTCCCTTCGTGGCCTTCCCATGCTACTCTACCCTCGCCACCCATCATCTTGCTCTCCCCAGCACCCTGGACTGCCTTTGACCTTGAGAACATCCACTGGGCGCTTTCCCCTTCCCAGCCTTGTAGCCTGTGCTGTGATTTACAGCAAGGACTCTGGAGCCAGCCAGAGTGCGGGGCTAAATTTTCGCTCAGCCACACACTTGCTGTGTGATATCATTTCCTCCATCCTCTATTGTCTCCTCTGATAGATGAAGATAATATGACATCAACAGAGATAAACACTGGGTATGATAAAGTACACAAGTGCACCCCTGGACCTGCCCTATAATAAGTGGCCCAACAATAGCAGCTGGGTCTAAGAGTAGGTATTAGATATCATTGACTGTTATATTTCAAGTTTATATTGTAGTATATATTATTGACTTTATGGATTTTTGGTGCTGATAGGTGTATGGATCTGGGGAGAGCGCTACTGAAACCATGTGTACACAGATGCATGGAACTCGATCTTGATTTATTTTCCCCAAATACCACCCAATTCTACAAGATAGGCATCCTTGCTAGGTTCCGGTGGCTCACCTCTGTGATTCTAGCTGAGAACTCGGGAAGCTGAGATCTGAGAATCTTGGTTCAAAGCTAGCTTAGCCGGACTAACCCAAGTGGAAGTGCAGGTGTAGCTCAAGTGGTAAAGCACCAGACTTGAGTAAAAAAGTCAAAACAGACTCGGGGCCCTCAGTTCAGATACAAGAATCAACACTAAAAAGGAAAGGAAAGGAAAGAAGGAAGGAAGGAAGGGAGGAAAGGAGGGAGGAAAATGAAGAGAGGAAGGGAAGAAGGGAAAAAAGGAGAGGAAAAAGAATGGAATAAATTTCAAAGTGACTTTTTGGACTGCTCTCTGAACTCAGACCCTGAGTTCTAGCTCCAGTACTGGCAAAAATAAGTATAAACAAAAGATATGCATCCTTTTAGTAAATCACAAATTTTTACTTTGTCACTTAAATTAAGGATATTCCTTTTATGGCTTTGGGGGATTACCATACTTTTTTGTTGTGCCACTCCTAGAGATTGAACTCTGGGCCTAGATATACGGTGTCCCTTAGCTTTTTCTGCTCAAGGTTAGGATTCTACCACTTGAGCTTCTTCTCCACTTCTAGCCTTCTGGTGGCTGGAGATAAGAGCCTCATGGGGCTTTCCTGCCTGGACTGGCTTTGAACCACGATCCTCAGATATCAGCCTTCTTAGTATCTACAAGATTTACAAGAATGACTGACTAGTATGAGCTTGGTTTTCTGGCTTTATTTTTGCTTCTACATTCCAGAAACATATTCTGTGATTCCTTCTAATAAGTATTTCAATAAGCTGAGCCAAATAAGTTGGCTACCATAACCTTTGGCCTTGCTTTTGGGCACATTGGCTTTTGTAGCGTGTGTTCATGTGCGTATTGAACTCAGAGCTCTGGCAGTTACAGCAGATGTTCTACCACTTGAGCCATACCCCCCTGCCCTACCTTTTGAGAGGCAGCTTGTCACAAAATTAAGGAGAGAAATACTCAGCAGATCCTACCATGATGTAAACACAGCTGATGAAGGTTTCTCCACAGCAACTGAACTGTGTAATTCATGGGCAGGAATGTGAGTGTTTTGTTTTGACATTTCTTTGGATTTTTAGAAATTTATTGGTTTTGGTTGCACTTACTCAAGCTGTATGTGATAAACTCAGAAATAAGGCAGGCTGTGTTATCAAAACTCCTGCCCTCAGATTTGCCACCCTGGCAGGATTTGGGCAGTGCCCTGTGCTGGTTTCCCTTTCAGTTGGGTGACCTGTGGACAGGCTGCTGCTTGGCTGGACAGGGGCTCTTTCTGTCCACTCCCTACATACCATGGAGACAGAGAAAACAATCTGTCCTCTTCCTTTAGCATATATAAGTCCTGCCCACATCCTGACCTGACCTCCCAGGCCAGTCTTAGGAGGCAGGTTCAACAGGAAAACATTCTTTTTCAAGATGTAAGGAAATAATATCTGCCTTGGCTAATGTAAACAAAGGCCCTGTGTTGACCAAGCCGACTGCTCGGGGGACAGGGCCTGGCATAAAGTGCCTTCCCCCAAAACAGCTCATCTGGCACTGAGAGTCACCCAGGGGAGCTGCTATTTTTATCTTTTCATTTTAAGATGAGGAAGTTGGTGAGCTGGCACTGGCTCACGCTGGTTCGTGAGAGTCAATTGTTAAGGTTTTCATGAATCGTGTGAGCAGCTTGCTAGATACAACCATTGTTCAAAATGAAATGATGTAAACTTATAATTAAATAACTGATACTTTTAAATGGGGACGAATATTCAAGAATCGTCTCTTCCTAGTTATTTCCCCGTGTTTAACTATTAACTATGTTCTGAGGGTTAATTGGTTATTTTATCTGAGTGGTAGAAACTCCCCAGTGATGCAGCACTGTGTGTCTCCTCCCGACTGTCAGCACCTTCTTGTTGGTGATTGGCTGTCATCGTGGTGGGCGTGGTTACACCCCGGAGATGGACATCGCCAGTCTTCTGCCCCTTTGCCAGAGAGCCAGCCCATTGTTACTCATTTGTCAGCACACCACTGAATGGGAGCCACACCGAGGTCTGTACTTGGTGAAAGACATAGAGCTGGGTTTGAGCCTAGGCCTGGGGATCTCAGAAGCCCACTGGTGAATCTCTATGCCGATTCTTCCCCAGGACCCATGTCGCATGTCCCATTCCTCTCCACACACTTTTGAGGATATTAAGGACACTCCTGCATCCGCATCCTGGGGGTCTGCCTAGCTTTGTCCTGTCCTCTCTCCTTCCCTTCCTCCAGCTTCTCAGCTTTCTCTTTGGGGAAGTAGGAAAGGGACTAAGGACGGTGGCTCATGCCTGTAATCCTAGCTACTCAAGAGGCTGAGATCTAAGAACCAAGATGATTCTTATCTCCAATTATCTAGTGAAAAGCTGGAAGTGGAGGCATGGTTCAAATGGTAGAGCTCCAACCTTGAGTATGAAAGCTAAGGGACAGAGTGAAGTCTTGTGTTCAAGCCCAGTACCAGCACAAAAACAAAGGAGTGGGAGAGTTGCTGAGCCACACACACACACGTGTGGCCTGGCCATTGGAGGCTGCTAACTGTTGGGGCTCTGTGTCTGCTCACCTGGCCGTTGACTGTGCCAGCTGTAGAACTGATTTGGGTCAAGCTTGCCTTCCTCTGGCTCCCTAATGGCACCTGGGGTCCTAAAACTGATCACTGACAGGCCTTCTGAGAAGGCCTCTAAAACTCACTGCTTCCTGGTTCTGAGAGAACAAAACCAGAACATACCGCTCCTTTGCGTGGCACCCTTTTACCCCATCCTCTGACACAGAAGGCCCCAAGGTCCTCACCCCACCACCCAGTCACACACTGCTTGTCCTTAGTTCCTCTGCCTCAGCCACTCTGGCCTCCTTGTCCCTCAAATATGCTAAATCCGTGCCTACCTCAGGGACTCCTTCTGATTTTAGTTGAATGTCACTCTTCCTGACTCTTTTATTTAAAATTATAACATCTTCACACTCTCACTTTTATGAGTGTACACACACACACACACACACACGCACACATAATTTTGTATCTCTTCTGGTTTTGTCCTTTTATCCTCCTTAGCTCTTGTCACCTTTTATGTCACCAACATATACTATGTTTTTATATTATTTGTTCATTGTCCATTTCTGAGAAGAAATTTTTGTCTGTTTTGTTCATTATCAAATGTTATTACTGTCGATTATTGAGTGAACAAATGCTGAATGTAGGAGTAAATGAATGAATGAAGACTGAGGGAATGAATGGGTGACAGAGGGTTTAACTATCAGGAAAGCTTCTGGGGCCTCTGCTGTGATTGACAGGTGGGACCTGGGGTTCTACCCTGGTTTGCTGAAGTTCTTCCAGGGCAAGAGATTTACCTCAGGGTGCAAAGAGAGTCACGTGATGAAATGTAAGGACCAGAGGCTCTGGAGTCCAGTAGACAGATGATTGCCTCGAGGGCATCGCGAGTCACCTGTGCTCTCTGACTGTCTCTTCACCTGTGAGGGGCACGGTGGGTGACAAGCTACCCAGGATACTACAGTGGTAGTACCCCGGACATTAGTTCTGGGGTTTGCCACCTGCAGACAAGCTGAACCCACACCAAAAGGATGGAATCACTCCCTCTCCACACCCCACCTCTGCGTGCAGCCCATGCAGGGCTCCCTTCCTGGGGCTGCATCCTCAGCCCCTGCTCCAGGACTGGCTTTCACTCACGGGTACTTGGCTCATGTCAGGGCGGCACAGGTGGTAGGCCTGGCTGGGGGAACCCTGGGCCACCCTCTAGCTCTCCTCTTTCTGCACAGTGTTCATCTGCAGCTTTATGGTGGCTGCCCCCATCTTTGGCTATCTGGGAGACCGCTTCAACAGGAAGGTGATCCTCAGCTGCGGTATTTTCTTCTGGTCAGCAGTCACCTTCTCTAGCTCCTTCATCCCTCAGCAGGTAAGGCCCGGGACCCTGCCACCCCACACTCATCCCTGTCCCGCTGCCCGTCAGGGAGGTAGCTGGTCCATGTTCTGGATGGGCCTAAGAGCCTGAACCCTAGCAGTGCTCTCACAGTGCCAGCAGTGGGCCTTCTGCCACGTATTGTTCATTCAATCCTGCAGCTATAGGGCCTCTCTGCGCCAACCAGCTCAAAGCCTTACAGCCCCAAGTGCCACCTGGGAACCATGCCTCCAATCTCTCTTGTGCTGGTCATTTCTCAGCTTCCTAAGAAGCCAGGATTATAGACAGGGCCCATTGGCACCTGACTGAGTTTGCTCTCTGGTGAGCAGCTCATTCTAGGCATACAAGTCTCACAAAGGCAAGTGTTAGCTCAATATAAAGGTGTTTCTCTCTCCGTTTTCACAGTCTTGGGCTTAAACATCCATTCAGCCTGTGACCTGGAGACACATACTTCAGCCATCTGAGCCTGTTTCCTCATCAGTGGGGCTCGTCTGTATGTGCCAGTATTGGAGCTTGAACTCAGGGCCCTGCACTCTTTTTTTTTTTTTTTAATTGTAATTAGTAAAAGGGTTACATGATATTTGCCAGATAGAAGGTGCATTAATTCACATACATTGATACCCTTTCACATGTCTTGGTACCCGTTTCCCTCCCCCCCCCCACACCCTGGGCCCTGCACTCTTGCTTGGTCTTTTATACTCACAGCTGGTGCTCTACTGCTGGAGTCACACATCTGCTTCTGGCTTGATTAATGGGAGATAAAGCATCTCACAGACATTTCTTCCCAGGCTAGCTTTGAATCAGGATTTTCCGATCTCAGCTTTCTGATTAGCTAGCATTACAGGTGTGAGCCACCAGCGCGGGGCTTTTCTCATTCACATTGGGACAAGCTGGACTGGGCGCCCGTGGCTCACACCAGTAATCCTAGCTACTCAGGAGGCTGATATCTGAGGATCTTTGTTCAGAGCCAGCCCTGGCAGGAAATTCCATAAGACTCTCCTCTCCAGTTAAACAGCAAAAAGCCTGAAGTGGAGCAGTGGCTTAAGTGGTGGAGTGCTAGCCTTGGGTGCAAAAGGCCAGGACCAGCATCCAGGCCCTGAGTTTAAGCCCCAGGACTGATGTGCACATGGGGGGGGGTGGGGGGGAAGAGAAGGGGGGGAAGGGAGGGTGATAGGAGGAAGGAAAGGAGGACAGTACTCTGTCTTTAGGAGCATCATTCCAGCCCTGCCCCTGGAAGCCTGGGGTGGGAAACTGTGCCAGGAACTGTGCTCTCGGCCCTCCAGATACACAGACACAATGTTAAGTCTTACTGTAGAGTGGTCAGGGGAGGCTTCCTGGAGAAGGTGGCCTGTGAGCCCAGCAGGCAAGACTAAGAAGCTAGGCCCTCTGCTGAAGAAGGTGAGGGTGGAAGTCCACCGTGTAGAGTTCTGGGAAAGAGATAGAGGATGTTGTGGCCAGCCAGGAAGGTAGAGACAGGTCACAGAGGACCTTGAGTACCAGGCTGGAAGCTGGGGTTTCCTTCTGGGTCAGAGCCAAGCCCTGGGAGGATTTGAAGAAGGATGGCAGGATTAGATTTATGCTGATGGGAGGGAAAGCAAAGAGAACTGGCAGTTTCACAGGGAACAGCTTTGCTTCATGGGGGGGGGGAGGGGGTCAGACCCAAGGTGGTCCAGGCCCAGTGCCAGGTGGAGTTTGGTAGCCACAGTAAAGGCCTGAGCTAGAAGCTGGTAGGTGACCCTGGCCTTGTCTTGCCCCTGATGTTGGTCTGGGAGCTGCTCCGGGGCTGACCACGGATCCCGGATAGCCATGCCAGGCGTGGCTCCCTCTGGGAGAGGAGGCGTGGCTCCATCATCGGGAGAGGAGATCACTCCCAGCTCTTCTGTGAGTTCATCGCCATCAGCCTTGAGTCCCACAGGGGTTGTTGGTGGACCTTGGCAATGGGCTTCTGAAGTTAATTTGGCAGAGAAAAAGCTCAGCCAGCCAAGAACAGTGCGAAAAACAACCATGGAAGGGGAGGGTTTCCTATCAGTTATCAAAATAACTGCTGTGTTTTTCATCTCTCTTCCCTCCCTTTTTAAAATTAGTACATATTAGTTGTACAAGGGGATTTCATTGTGATGTTTCTATGTATACAGATAATGTGCATATAATGTACCTCCTCAATCTAGCCCCCTTTATCTCTTTATCTTCCTCATATTAAGACCATTTTGTCAGATTTCATTGTCCTATTTTCATGCAGCATATCAAGAACTCAGACTACTACTCTCATTCCCATTCTCCATTGGCCTTGAAATAACAGCCTTCTAATCAATACTGCCAAGGGCTAGGCAAGAGATCTGTTCAGTTGAGTCCTTGTGTCTACTGGGAACTGTCAAGGGTGAAAGTTGCATCTGAACTAGTACTTCAGAGAGAGAGAAAGAACTGATCAGCCATCTGGCTATGAAATAAGATTGGGCTGGATGTTGGTGGATCATGCCTGTAATCCCAGCTACTCACAGGGGCTAAAAAAAAAAAAATGAAGATTGAGGTTCAAAGCCAGTCTAGGCAGAAAAGTCTGTGAGACTTACCTCCAATTAACCAGCAAAATGCCAGAAGCAAAGGTGTGGCTCAAGTGGTAGAATGCCAGCCTTGAGCATAAAAGCCAAGTGAGTAGTGCAAGACACTAAGTTCAAACCCCACTACCTGCAGATAAATGATAAGAAAAGTTTAATCTGTATGCTCTGCAGAATGAACTCCAGAAAGGTAGAGGAAAGGTAAAGTAAGGTCTAGAAATCCAAAACTATAAATCAACAAGAAAAAGGCAAACATGCTGGTGGAAGAAAAGGAAAAGAGCCAAGGATAGTTACAGAGTATTGCAGAAGATACCCAAATGGCCAATAAATGTAGGAAGTGATGGTTCAGTCTCTCTAGTCATCAGGGAAATGCAAGTTAAAACAATGAGATACCATTTCACACCCATCAGATTGGCAACAATTAAAAAGGCCCACAATATAAGTGTTAGTACAGCTGTGGAGAATCCCTGGCCCCGCTGCTGTGGGGAGTGTAAATTACTTAGACTCACTCTGGAGAGCAGAATGGCAAGAAACTGTCACATTCTCATTGTGTCCGGCATGGCCTAGTCTTCCACTTGCAGGAATACAGCCAAGAGAGAAACCCCAGCTTATGCATGCCTGTGGACAAGGATGCCCACTGCAAAACAGTGCTAGAAAAATGAGGAACGATCAGATGACTGCCACAGGGCCTGTGCAGAGAGAGGCTGCTATAGTAGCAGGAGGATGAAAACAGCATAACCCAATACACATGGATGGATTTCAGATAAGAATGAGGAAAAAGCAAGCACAGAAGATGCATGAGAAGGTCTCTTTTCTGTTTATTTGATCCAAGGGCATAGAAGACATTAAGTCAAGTACTAGCGGCTCACGCCTGTAATCTTAACTACTCAGGAGGCTGAAATCTGAGGACTTCAGTTCAGGCCAGCCTGAGCGGGAAAGCCCATGAGAATCTTAATCTCCATTCATCCACCAAAAACCCAGAAGTACAGGTGTGGCTCAAATGATAGACTGTTAGCCTTGAGCACAAAAGCTGAGGGACAATGCCTAAGCCCTGAGTTCAAGTCCCAGTGTCAGCACATACACACACAAAGACCCTAAGCATTATTTGTGTGTGCAACCCAAGTTGAAATGGTGCTGTGATAAGTCTACACACCACACCAATCGAGGGTGGGGGCCCTGTGGGAGGAGTGGGGATATAGGAACCCTTTTGCTGGCTGGGAATCACTATTGCATGTCTCCCATTCTCTCAAAAATGTAACAGGCCATAAGATAGAGAACTATGGTTTTATACTCTAGGAATGGCAGAGGGCCTTCTTAAACAAGGTTTAGGGACAAATGAACAGATTCATTATTTTTTTGAGCTTTCCCTTTTTCATTCATAGCTGGCACTTTACCACTTCTAGCTTTTTGCTGGAAGTTAATTGAACACAAGAGGCTCACAGACTTTGCTGCCTGAGGTGGTTTTGAACTGGGATCCCCGGATCTCAGCCTCCTGAGTAGCTAGGATGACAGGTGTGAGCCTTCATCACCTCCTGGCTCAAAATGAACGGATTTGACATCAGCAAAGCCAGACCATCGAGAAGCTTGTGAATGGTAAAAGCCTCCATAAACTAAAAAAATGGCGGAAAGTATCAGTGCTTCTGATAACAAGGGCTCCACCCCTGAGCTGTGAAGAAAGTTAATATAATTCAATACCAAAGAAAAAAAAGACAACCAAAGCTGGGCTCATGCCTATAATCCTAGCTACTCAGGAGGCTGAGGTCTGAGGATCAGGGTTCAAAAGCCAGTCTGGGCACTAAAGTCCATGAGACTCTTATCTCCAATTAACCACTAGAAAACCAGAAATGGTGTTGTGGCTTATGGAGTAGGGCTGTAGCTTTGAGCTGAAGAGCTCAGGGACAATGCCCAAGCCCAGAGTTCAAGCCCCACAACTGACAAAAAAAAAAAAAAAAAAAAAGATAACTGAACAGAAAAATAGGCCATGGCTGTAGGCACAAGATTCCCCAGGAAAAGAAGCATTTCAGGAAGCAGAGAGCGGTCAAGATGGCAGGCCAGCACTGGTATCAGAGAGCCAGCCAGGAGCCAGATGGCCAGCTGGGGAGAGAGTGAATGGGAGGACTGGATGTGGGTGGCACTTCGCCGGATGGGTGGTCAGGGTGGGGCCGGGGAACGGGGTCTAGGCTGGGTTCTCAGGCCCTGGGCAGCTGAGGACCTGGAGGGGCAGTCCACATCAAAGGGGGGAAGGCTACCAACAGCTGGCACACTACCACCCTTCTCTGCTGCTCAGCTGGCCTGTTCTTGCTTGTTGATGGGGGTGGGGGTCTGAGCCACCAGGCCATGCTGCCTGCTCCCCACCCTGGGCTGCCAGGCACACTCAGACACCCTGCTTGAAGGAGGGATGCAGCCTGGGGGGCTCACAGCTCCGGCAGTGGGGCTGGGACTTTGTGGACTTCCATCTATGGGCTACACTGCTGGGGAACCCGCGCCCCGTCAGACCCACCCCACAGAGGGAACACCCCAAAGCCCCCGCATGTCTAGGCTCAGTGACCAGGCTGAGGTCAGGGCCTGGGTTCCACTTGGGCCCTGTAGAGACAAAGTGGGGACAAGAGTGAGCAGGCCAAAGGATAGGGAGGTGCCACAGCATTGTCACCCTTGCCCTGTAGTACTTTTGGCTACTGGTCCTGTCCCGAGGATTGGTGGGCCTGGGTGAGGCCAGCTATTCCACCATCGCACCCACCATCATCGGCGACCTCTTCACCAAGAACACACGCACGCTCATGCTGTCTGTCTTCTACTTTGCCATCCCGCTGGGAAGGTGAGTGGGGATTCATCAGACATCCAGGGGAGGTGGGGGTGGGAGAGTGGGCATCAGCCTTGAAGAACTCTCACATCACTCTGACTAGCGGGCTGGGGTGTGGGCAGTGCCCCCCCCACGCCTGCTCTCTTTGAGCTGCTGTGTACCCATCTTCTCTGCAGTGGCCTGGGTTATATCACGGGCTCCAGTGTGAAGCAGGCGGCTGGAGACTGGCGCTGGGCTCTGCGGGTAAGGCCTAGATCCCTTCCCACAATCTCCCCAGGCCCAGTCCTTTCCCCAGGGTTGCCCACAAGGTCTAACCCAGTCCAAATCCAGTTTGGGACCAGGCTTTGACCTCCTTTATGGCCTGGGCTCTGAGGCCTTGTCCTTTTAGACCAGTTTGGGCTGAGGTGTCCAGATTCAGGCAGTCTCAACCCTTTGGGCCACAGTCCCAGGACTGGAACCTCCCCCCAGGAATCCCAGGATGAGAGGACGGGGTTCTCTCACTATGTCAGGAAATTCCAGGGCCACAGTGTAGCTTCCTGCTTCCAGCTCTGGCTCTGGGTAAAGGCTAGGCTGGGAGCAGACCTCTGTGTTGAGGCCCTTGGGGTCTGGAGTCACTTCCTCTCCCGCCAGAGAATTGGGGGGAACATTTGCACAGCTCCAGGACAGTGCAATCAGAGGAAACAGAGATTCCCAGTCCCTCTGAGGAACGGAAGCTTAAGACAAAGTGTTTTTTCCTCAAAAGCAGGAAGGAAGCACCTCCGTGGAATTTCTTGGTGGGGGGCAGAGGGAGGGGTGTGCAGAGAAACTCCCCAGACTGGCAGCCCAGGGGTTGGGGGCAGTGGTGTGTGTGTCGCAGGGGAGGGGGGGTAGATTCTCCTTCTCACGGGCAGGTATGTTGGAATCCAGCCTGCCAAGACTGAATCCTTGAAGAATCTGTTATTGACATGAGGCTGGACTCAGAAGACCCAGAGGGGCCTTGCCAGGGCCTAGCCTTCCTGACGTATTAGGTGCAAGCCCCAGGACCCTATGGACAAGCCTTCCTCCAGGGAGGGGACATTTCTAGTTCCAAGGATTGGGCTGACTCCTTATATGCAGAAAGTCACAGCCCTTTTTCAAAGACATGGTTCCCTGTCTTCTTTCATCTGTCTCTCTCCCTTTACCATCCATCATTCCCCCACCCGTATACCCACACACATCAGTTTTCCTTCCATCCGTCTGTCCTTCCAGCTGTTTTCCACTCATCTGTTCAGCCCTCTGTCCTCCCTCTTCTATTCACCCATCCACCCACCCATTCATCCTCCCTTCCTTCTTTCAGTTTCTTGGTCTTCTTTGCACTCTCCCCATGTCTAGACAGTCCACTTTGAACCCCCCCAAACCCTTTTCTGAATTCATCCCAGTGGCTTTGCTTAGTAGTCGTGTCAGGGGGCCGGGCAAATTTTAGTCCAGAGGAAGGGCCTAGAGCCCAGAGAGGGTGCGGCCGGCCTGAGCCCCTCCTAGTGCCACGGAGACAAAGCCAATTTGGCACTGGTGTGCTCTGTCTTCATGTTTCTCACTGCGCCAGGTGTCTCCTGTCCTGGGTATGATCACAGGAACGCTCATCCTCATCCTGGTCCCCGTTACTAAGAGAGGCCATGCAGACCAGCTGGGAGCGCAGCTCAAGGCTCGGACCTCATGGCTCCGAGACATGAAGGCTTTGATAAGAAAGTAAGTCTCGGTGGGAGGAGTCTGATGCTGTGGTGAGCGGGCGCTGCCTGCAGGATGGTCCCCGCGCACCTTCCACGAACCACTGCCATCTCTGCTGCCTGCCTGCGGGGTTGAGAGTGATGCTTTTGCCACTTGTGTTTATGATTCCTGTAGTGGGATTCTTCCCTCTGAGCCTATGAGGGAGGCATTTCAGGTCTTCTGTCAGGGGAAAGGGTGAGCCAGGAGACTGGGCAAGAAGGGGAACTATCCTGGGTTCTCCTAACACCACCTGCTAACCATCCAAGGTGGCGTGCCTAAGCCAGGCGCCCGTAGCTGCCCCCTGTAATCCCAGCTACTCAGGAGGCTGTGATCTGAGGATCACAATTCAAAGCCAGCCCAGGCAGAAGAGTCTCTGAGACTCTTTAGTTAACCAGTAAAAGTGGAAGGAAGGGGTGACGTTAATCAAGTTGCATGGTAGAATTCTAACCTCTTTGCACAACTGCCAAGTGGTAGAGTGTTAAGAGATAAAGCTAAGGGACAGTGTCCAGGCCCAGAGTTCAAGCCCCAGCACTGTCACCACACACACACACACACACACACACATAAAAACAGGTCTGCCCTAGCTCAGCATCCTGCCCTGTCCTCTCCACAGTCGCAGCTACGTCTTCTCCTCCCTGGCCACGTCAGCCGTGTCCTTCGCCACAGGAGCCCTGGGCATGTGGATCCCCCTCTACCTGCATCGCGCCCAGGTAGTACAGAAGACGGCGGAGACGTGCAGCAGCCCACCGTGCGGGGCCAACGACAGGTGCGGCCTGGAGGGCCGGGCCCAGGGGTCCGAGGGGCAGCGCTCAGGTTCACCCCTCCTCTGCTCACGCGCTGCTGTCCTCTGCCCCACAGCCTCATCTTTGGGGCCATCACCTGCTTTACGGGCTTTCTGGGTGTGGTCACCGGGGCAGGGGCCACGCGCTGGTGCCGCCTGAGGACCCAGAGGGCCGATCCGCTGGTGTGCGCCGTGGGAATGCTGGGCTCCTCCATCTTCATCTGCCTCATCTTTGTGGCCGCCAAGAACAGCATTGTGGGCGCCTACGTGAGTGCAGTGGGGGATTGAGCGGGGATGAGGGGAGCCGGGCTGGAAAGCCAGTCTGACTCGCTGGACCTCTAGCTGCGGCCCCTGCCCCAATCAGAGCCTGTCCAGGGAGCGGCTCTGGTAACCCTTCTGGGCTGTGGGCACCTCTGAATTATGCACAGATTCCTCCTGTGCCTGAGATGAGAGGGGGTGGCGCTTTTGGAGAGGTGAAGGAGGTTTTGGGGGCTCCCTGCCTGGTGGTCACTCCCCTCTCTCCTGGCAGATCTGCATCTTCGTTGGAGAGACCCTGCTGTTTTCAAATTGGGCCATCACTGCAGATATTCTCATGGTGAGCTCAGCGGCAGTCAGCCACGGCCGACCCAGGCCTTGTGCGACAGCTGGGGAAGGGTGAAAGGGAGGGCTTGGTGGGGTGGGCAGGGAGGGAGGCTAGGAAGGTGACTCCAGAGGCAGGGAGGGGATGGGAGACGTGATGTCTTCCCTCAGTGCAGGCAGATGGGTAAGATGTGGGGGTGGGGTCTCCTGAGGCCCAGGTTTGTGTCTGGGAGGCTGGTGGTGCCAGGCTGGCACCGAGGTGGCCCTGCCTGCCAGCACTCCTCCCCTAGGGGCTGAGTGGACATGCGTTCTGTGCTCAGCCTGGGTCCTAGGAATGCCTACTGAGAGCCTGTGGCCAGGCCAGGCACACAGAGGCTGTCTTCACAGGACCAACAATGGGCTGTAGACCGGGCCAGCATGGGACAAAGGGCTGTCTGAGCAGCCGGCAGGGGCTGTGTCTCTAGGCAGAGATGAGAGCAGCCTGGAAGAAGCAAGGAGGGGCTGTGGGCCTAGTGACTTTACAGGACTGAGGGGGGTAGTGGGGTGGGCGTGTAGGGTAGGAGTGGGAGGGCTGGCTGTGACTTTTTCTGCTCCTCAGGACCCTCATGTTCAGGAGAAATCTGGCAGCGGAGCATGTGAGAAGGGGCAAGGATGGGGAGGAGAGATGGCTTAGAATGCTGTGGGGTTGGATGTGGCCACATAAAATAGCCCAGGTGGTCAGAATCTGGACAAACTCTAGTTGGCTGTCTGCTTCAGAAGGCCTGCCTCACCTTGCCTGGTCTTTCCTGTGTGTTTTCTCCTGGTGGTGTTTCTGATCTGGGCTGGTGGTTGAATGGAGGTTGGGATGGGGTAGGGGGTTGACTCCAGGGTTTTCAGCCCTTCTCTGAACCAAGGGGAACACTTTGAGTGAAGGGTCCCTGTTGGCCGCTGACAGCATATAGTCCAGGGAAATCCTGTCCCAGTTATGAAGTATTGAAGCTAAGTAACTAGTTATTGCTGGAAATGGGGCCATACAATCTCATCTGATCCAGATCACTTTATTCCCCTCCCCCTTGCATGGGGTCTCGTGGGCTCTGGTGGCTGCTGCTGCCGCCATCTGTCCACCATGGCTGACATCTAAAGGGACCAGGCTGCTGGAGCCAGGCGCACCCTGGGGCTGTGATTAACTCAGCTCTTCCTGTCTGACTGGGAGTTGGGGGTCACAGCCTGCCTAATCTGATGGGGGGAAGGGGTCCAGCAGATCTTGGCATGTGGGGCTGGAGTGCTCACAGGTTCAGATGGAGTCTCCTCTACAGAGAACTCTTTCAAAACCCTGTCTTCTAGGCCAACCCTGGCCTTGCTTGGGCCTCATGGACGGGGTAGTGAATTTTGGGCGGTAAGGCCAAGAATGACAGACCTGAGAGACAGCTACAGAGCTACTGGCCTCATGTATGAGCCCTCAAAACCGAAATCTTCACAGGAGGATCACAGGTTCAAGGCCAGCCTGAGCTATGCAGCATGACTCTGAAAAGAAAGAAAAGGAAGGGGAGTAGGAAAGATGGGAAAGGAATGTTGCTTCTCTGGGTCTCAGTGTCCCCTTGATCCTACTGGAAGTCAGAGGGGCGAGGTCTCGGGGAGAAAGCGGTGCTGACATTCCACGGCAGGCCAGGCCAGGACGGAGGGCCTGGGCAGGCGGAGCCTGTGAACCCAGGGCTGTCTCCCTGGGACCGTCTCTGAGCAGCGTGGGTACCGTGAGGCTCTGTGTGGGCCTGGCACGTTGCACTCACCTGTCTGTCTCCTCCTGCAGTATGTGGTCATCCCCACACGACGAGCCACAGCAGTGGCCTTACAGAGCTTCACCTCCCACCTGTTGGGGGATGCTGGAAGCCCCTACCTCATCGGCTTTGTGAGTGGGGGAGTGAGGCTGGCCTGGGCGGGGCCGGGGGCCCAGGAGGTCACACGCGCTGAGGCCTGCCAACTCCATCCCCGCAGATCTCAGACCTGATCCGCCAGAGCACCAAGGACTCCCCGCTCTGGGAGTTCCTCAGCCTGGGCTACGCCCTCATGCTCTGCCCCTTCGTGGTCGTTCTGGGCGGCATGTTCTTCCTCGCCACCGCCCTCTTCTTCCTCAGTGACCGTGCCAAGGCTGAGCAGCAGTGAGTGGGGCAGGGTGGGCCTGCTACTGTGATGCCTTGCCAAGCCCAGATGTGGGGGGGTGGGGGACAGCAGCCCATTCTATGCCCATGCCTGCACGAGCACACCTACCTCCCCTATGCCCGGGGTTCTACCTGGGTTGTGTTTTTTTCTCTAGACTTAAGGGTTTTTAATTAGGTCCAGAACCAATCCCTTCCTCCTCTTCTCACTCTCTGACTTCTCTTCTTTACTCTTCTTTCTCTCTCTCTCCCTCCCCACCCCTGGGCTCTCCCACCTCCCCCTGGGCCTGACGAGGTCTCTGCCCAGCATCTCCGGTCAGTCAGCCCCCGCGATGCAAAGTGCCAGAGCCGTGCCTGGGCCGGGCCTCCGCTGACGCACCGCCCTCACCCCTGCCCGTCTCTCCCCCAGGGTGAACCAGCTGGTGATGCTTCCTGCATCAGTCAAAGTCTGAGGTGGTAAGTTCAGGCTGGGGAGGCCCGGCAGGAGGGAGGGCTGGGACCTGGGGAGGCAGGGAGCGCCCCTTCAGAGTCCTGCCAACTCTTCCTCCTAAAACATTGCCGAATTTACTGCCCTAGCTCTGCTGGGGCAGCCCGCTAGTTCCCAGTAAATCAGCTACACTGATTCCTGGTGGCTGGGGCTACCAGTCAGGCACGGGACTTGCTAGAGCCTTCTTCTCACCCCATCTAGGCAACCAGGACCCATTCCTGTGACCCCCCAGGGCCTGGCCTCTGGGAAATATAGACTTGCTGCAATGCAAGGGGCAGGATGGGGGGGCCTAGAATGGCACCCTAAGTTCCTCTGGCCTGACCTCCCTCCCCTAGGTGCCGCTGGGACAGTGATGAAGCCTCACCCCTGTTTGTACCTAGACTGGAAAGTGGGCTCGGGAACCCTGGACCTACCGGGCTGTCACAAAACTTTCTTTGTGACACAAAGCTGGGCAACCTCCCTCACTGGCCCAGGACTGCAAAGCGGCCATGGTTACAAGAAGCTGTGCCCCCAGATAACATGGAAGGCTGCGTGTGCTGGAATCATATAGTTGGACAGATTCCCAGCCCTAAGTTTGGGCCGCAGGGTTCCTGGGGCCAAGGGAGAAGACAGCTCCATATGGGTGTCTGGGGAGAGCCGGGGCTGCCACCTGTAATCCTGGGTGACCCCCTGACCTCCCTAGGCTGTGGGGTCCGGGGCCTGGACCTCCCTGTGCTGCGTGCCATGCAGGTCACCACCTGTGGCTTTGAGGACCCATCTGATCCTGGAACACAGAGCAGAGACGGCCTGGATGTCAGGGCCACAGGGCAGGCTCTGAGGCATCAGAAGGGACTGGCACACAGGAACTACTACTGATCACGAGGACTCCACCCCGCACATGGGGATCATTTCCCGGGGAGATGCAGCTGCCACAGGCGCAGCCTGGCCGGGCAGTGGAGGACACTTGTTTCTGCAACCTGGGGCTGTGGGCCACTGCCAGGTCTCCTGTGTGGGGAGCTACGACCACCTCAGGTTCCTCCTATGGCTAACCTTCTTAGCATCCCCAGGAGACAAGCTATGCCTGTCCCAGGCTGGCCTGTCTTCCCAGGCAGGAGTTGAAGGAGGTCCAGGCTTGATTCCTCCAGCTGATCCAGGGGGAGTCAGGTCTTCATGTCTGTACCTTCTCCCCAATCCCTGCATCAGGGCAGCTTCCAACTTGCCCCCTTTTCCATAGTCCATAAGCATTTGTTGCAAATAAGGCGGCTCCAGCCCAGGGGTGCTGTGGCCTGTGGGAGACCCTAACGCTTCCTTCACCTGCCCATTAGTTACTGGCTGTGGCTTCAGTGTGTTAGCTAGTGGACTACCCACCCCACCAAGGTCTGGGGCACCCTGGGGGCCAGATACAGGAGTGGCGTGGGGACCCTCAAAGACCAGCCTGGCCCCCACCTCACCCCGGCCTCGGCTGGGGCCCCAGCAATGTTTTCTTGTTGTACAAGAACCAGGTCCAAGTGTTGCCTCCTCTTCCTTCCGGAAGCCAAACCGCTCCTTTATTTTTTAGAGCTGCTGATTGTAAATCTCAGAGTCTTAAGAGAGAAGCCAAATATATTCCTTGTAAATGAAGAAATAAACCTATTTAAATCAGTCTAACAGCCTGGTGATGGCAGTCTGTCCCTCCACCCCCATCCTCGAGGCTGGATCCACACAAAGCCCAGAGGTGCAAGCTGTTCACATTACACACTCACTCCAGAGGAGGCTGGACAAGAGGCACCACTCAGCCAGAAGCTGGTGCCTTATGCTGTGGTTTATTTATTAAAAATCATAGTGAGAAAAAAATAGGAGTCTCTAGGGCCACAGGAGGCGTGGGGAGGGGTGCTGGGTTCAGGGTGTCCCTTTCTTCAGGAGCACTTTCTTTTTTTTCATCCCACTCTGAAACAGGCTGGGGCTCTTGCTAACCAAGGATAGCCGTGCCCTTTTCCGTGGCAGAGAGGACTGTGGGGTTGGACTCAAGACCCCCTTTTTGGGCAGAGCCTTCTGATACTGCTTTTTGCCCGTGGGCTCTGCGGGGGACACGGGAGTGGTTTCATTTACCTTCGTCACCTTCTCTTTTTGCTTCTGTTGCTTTGGTGTCTTAGCAGGGGTGTCGGGGCTCAGGGTGGGGGTATCCAGGGTTGGACTCTTGGTGGCGGGTGTCCCAGTCACTGGAGACTGAGCCAAATCCTTGGCCTTCGCCTTCCTCCTCTTCCTCTTCTTGCCAGTACTAGGGGGCTGCTCTGCACCTGTGGCTGGGGGCGGGGCTGCCGCCGCGGGCGCAGGCGAGGGCACAGGTGCAGCATCAGCTACAGCATCAGCATCCTCAGCATCAGCATCCTCAGTATCCTCTGCCTTGCGTTTCTTGCGCTTCTTGGTCTCAGGCAAGAATCCCCTCTTCTTGCGCTTCATACTCATGGGGCTCTGGGCTTCATTGTGGACACCCTTGGGCTCCTTCTCCAATTTGGGGCGCCTGGGAAGACGTGAACAAGGTCAAAGTGAACAGTGAGAAAGGGCAGGAGCCACGTGCACCAGTGATCCTGCAAGAGTCCAGGTGCCCACTGTTCCCCCCCCACACACCCCGGGTACATACTGGACGCCTAGAATCTTCATGGCCTGCCAGTACAGGTCATAGAGGCGGGTAGAGCCGGCAGAATGGTTTCCCTGCTTCAAGTTCTGCTGCAGGACCTGCTGCTTCCCCTGCAGCATGCCCAGCACCACAGTCAGGTCCACCGTCAGCTTCTGCAGAGGACAGGGCAGGGGCTCAGGGGATCAGGCAGGCTGTGCCCTCTTAGAGCCCAGTCTGTCCACCCTTGCCCAGAGATGCTACCTCTTCAGTAGCCCTGTCTACTCCTGGGCCCTCAGCAACTAAATCCCCCCCTGCCTCCAAATCCTAGTCTCTGTTCTGGAGAAGAAACATGAGCCCCCTAGTGTTGTTCCCCACAGCGGTCCCTGTGTTTTCCCCTAGCTCCTTTAGTGGCTCTACCTTGAGGGCATGGGCTTTGCCAAAGTCATCCCCTCCTTCCCTTCCCTGTCAAGTACTGATTTGGTTAGTTCCAAAACCCAGCAGCAGCTAGGTGCTGGTAGTTCATGCTTGTAAGCCCAGCTACTCAAAGCCAGCCCAGGCAGGAAAGGCTGGGACACTCTTATCTCTAATTAACCACAGCAGAGTCAGAAGTGGAGCCGTAGCCCAAATGGTACAGCACTACCTTGAGGTTCAGAGTTCAGAGAGAGTGTCCAGACCCTGAGTTCAAGCCCAAGAACCTAACAAAACAGAACAACCTCTGCCCACCCCCGAAATCCCCAACAGCACAAGGAACCCAACTCCACCAGCTTTAAGGGTTCCCATTCTCCTGGCTTCACTGCTGAAGATTGCTGCTTGGCTCCCTGTGCCTTGGGCCATTTTGCAAGGCCATTTGTGCTGTGACCAGTGACTGTCTATGCCAAAGGCCCTGCCCTGGCCTCCATGTTACCGCCTTTTCCAGCACTCCTGGTCTAGGCCCAGAAACCTGGCCTCCTTCCAAACTTCTGCCCATGTGAGATCATCTCCCTTCCACTTTCTTACTGGAGGAGTTTCAGTAACAACACACCTCATCCCAGTTGCCATGTGCAAATGTAGCCAAGTCATTCACCAAGCACACAGGGGCTCCAGCACTGAACCTTAAAGACAGTCTGGACTCCTTACCTGGCACACAGAGCCCCACTGCACAGCTAATCCCACCCAGGCTGATCTCCCGCTGGCCATGGAAGCCCCAATTCTCCCCTGAAGTGTGTGAATGGTGCCCCAGCCACCCAGGGCATCAGTGGTGTGGCTGCCGTCCTCACCTCGTGATTGACTGTCCTCAGGAGGGTGTTGAGCAGCTCCAGGGAGAACAGCTCCTTCTGGTGCTCCGACTTACTCTGTGCCTCCCCCAGCGTGTGAAGAGCCTAGGAAGAGGAGCGAAACTGAGGCACTCTGGAGCGCTCTCACAGGGGGAGACTAATGCCTCAAGGGAGGACATGTTTGTTTCTGGAGAAGCCCACAGTAGAGGCTCAGGTTCCCAGAGCATCACGTTAGCTTGGCAGGAAAGAGTTCTGTAACCTTTACCTCAGTGACCTTCGCCAGGACCTTGCTAATGAGCTGCTCCCACTCGGGGTCCTCAAAGCACACTCTCAGCTCCCGTGCTGTCAGGGACTTCTGCAGCATCAGGCACGCCTGGGACTGCAGTGAAAAAAAAGAGGTCACAAAAAGGCCCAGGGACTCACGTGTGCTTAGGAGACTGCCTGACACCCAACAAAGCTGTTCTGAGCTCCTCTGTCTTTGTGTGAACAGAGACAGGCGGGGACCCTGAACTGACAGGGTAGTAGGACCTCAGATGACAACAGTTCTGGCCTGGCATCTGAGCAGACACTGTGAGGTGAGCTCTGGAGTATGCCCACACCTAGATGGGTAGACAGCCCAGATCAGGTAGGAGATGGTGGCTGTGGAAATCTCCAGGGCCCATGGAACACCCCAGCAGAAGAGGGGCCTTACCTGGTGGCGGGGGCGTGCCGAGCCACCCACATGCTGGGCCAGGATAGGGAGCAGGTTCTTACAGATCATCTAGAGGGGAATGAGGAGACCATCAGAGGAGGGCCAGGGCAGGCAGGGCTTCCCCCCACCCCCGGGAGGCAGGCTGGCCTGGCACTCACCGGATGCCGAGAGAAGAGACTGAGGAACATGGGGACGGTGAAGGGGCTGTTGCGCCTGGTCAGGAAGGAGCTCAGTGCTGCCGAGTACACAGACGTCACCAAGTTCAAGTCCAAGCAGTTGGCAGCCTGAGCCAGGGGAGAGAGCTTGGGTGAGCCACTGAGTAGGGCCTAAAGTTGCCTTCCCATAGTCCCCTGGGTCAAATCCTGCTCACCCGTGGGTCCTCGGGCTGAGAGCTGGGTGGCTTCTGCTCCTCAGGGAAGAGCCTCTTTCTAGTGTTGCCCTTCAAGACCCTCAGCAGGTAGAGCGAGGCATTGAAGTAGTAGAGAGCCAAGGAAGAGTCGGCCTGGTGGCCGGCCTGCTGCACCAGCCGCTCCACCTGGGCGTGCAGGGCCTCTGTGCAGTTGTCCACCTCGTGGCAGTAGTGCCGGGCACGGCACAGGTGGTGCCTGTGGGGTGAGATGGGCAGAGCTGGCCTGCACATTCTCCCCGCCACCCCCGCCAGTGGCTCACATCTGTGATTTCAGCTACGCAGGAGAAACTGAGATCTGAAGACAGTGCTGTGAAGCCAGCGCAGGCAGAGAAGGCATGTGAGAGTCTCTCACCTCCAATTAACCACCAAAAAGCCACAAGTGGATCTGTGGTTCAATGGTAAAGCACTAGCCTTGAGCAAAAAACCTCTGGGCCATGCCCTGAGTTCAAGCCCCAGAACTCCCACCAAAAGAGAGGATCCCGACACAGAGCAGTGGGTGCCTGCCAGCCAGGGCCCAGCCCCGGTTCTCACATGAAGATGCGGGCCATCTTGTGCAGGAGGTCCTGCTCCTGCTTGGTGGAGCTGCGGCTGCGCATGCAGCGCCGGATGCTGTTCAGCAGGGGCTCCAGCAGGTCTAACACCAGTGGGCTCTCCGGCTGCTTGGTGACCAGCACCTCGATCAGGTCCAGGACCTGTGGCCGGGAGGAGGGGACGGTCAGCCCGGGCGGGAGCGGGCGCACAGGGTGGCAGGAGCAGGGCTCACACTCACCCGGATCTGGAAGTCCCGCCGGAGCGCCTTCTCCTTCTGCAGCTTGTTCTTCTCATCTCGCCGGGCCTGGATGCGCATTTTCTGCTCGGCAAAGAGGCTGGAAAGGTTCTGGTCCAGGGCCATCATGGCTTCATCTCCCAGCTCCTCCTCGTCACTGTCCGTTCCACCCTGAGGGACCAAGGCCATCAGCCTGGCCACCGGAGGCCACACAGAGGACAGACAGATACAGGCCCTTCCTCCAGGTCCTGCTTACCAGCGCCTTTCCAGCCTGCAGCACTTCCATCAGCTGCTGGCGGAAGGCCGGGTCCACGTCCTCGTCCCGCTCTTCTTCCTCACTCTCCTCGTCCGGCCCGCTGTCCCCTTCGCTCTCCGAGTCTTCATCCTCACTGTCAGAGCCCTCATCCTGGGTGGGGTCACAGCTCTCTACTGTCACCGTGTGCCTGTCCACCAATGGCCACTCTGCCTGCCCTCCCCTGGCCAGCACCTACCTCTCCCTCCTTCAGCTGCTCAGCAGAATCATCAGTAACCACCACGTTATCCTCCTCATCCTCATTTGCTTCGGGGTTCAGCACCTGTGGAGAATTCCAAGCCCCCACAGCCCTCCTCAGCTCACTGGGCGCTCCTGCCTGCCGCCTCTACCCTGGCCAGTGGCCTCCACTGCAGGGAGGAGAATGGTACACGACTGTCTACTCAACAGCTACCTGAAGCAAGCTTGAGGGTCCCCCACCCAAGGGCCCCAACTCACTTTCAAGATGAGCTGCAGGGCACGCGAGGTCAGGTGGGAACAGATGTGACCAAACACGTTCCGGGCCACCTGGCGCATGAGATGGCTGGGCTGGGCCAGCAGGGACAGCAAGATCTCTACCATCACCTCCACCCACGGTGGTTCCTGGGGGTCTACAAGTGGAGAGAGGGCTGAGCTCGCAGAAGCAGGTGCCGACGAGCCAGGAGCCCAGCCAGCCCACGTCTGTATCCCCATTTAGTCCCCAGAGACATGCCCCGCCCGCTCTGCTGCCCGGCGGTGACCCACTGGCATTCTTGGCTCGGGAGCGGCGGGTCCTCTGCTCCGTGCTCTTCTTAATGCAGGTCTGAATGTCAGCAAGGAGTTCACAGCTCTCTGCAGGGGACTATGGACAGGACAAGCAGAAGGAGTTGAACACAAAGAGGCTTTTGTTTCAGCGTTCAGTCATCTTTGTGTCCTCACCAGTCACGCTTACCACCAGAACCAGAATGGAAGACCCAAGGGCAGCTCAAGGGCATTCACACCTTATCACACATACTAATGAAGGAGTCCTACCCTTGACTAAGTCCCGGCTTCCAGGCCACTATACCTTGAAGAGGTGGATGCCCACCAGCAGCAGCAGGTGCTGGAAGGCATTGGCCCTGGCCTCGGAGGAGCGGCTCTCCAGTTCCTTCAGGGTCTCCAGCATCCTGAGGGGTGGTGGGCACGTTTAGAAGCCACTGCTGCCACCCACACCCAAGTTCCCCCCACCCCTCTAGGGGCCCCGTGGGCTCACTGGTTCCAGGCCTGGCGCTGCTGTGCTGTGAAGGGCGACAGGACGGCCACATTGCGAGTGTGGCTCAGCAGCAAATCTGCCAGTTGCACGAGGCGGTAGGTCCAGGGCTTCTCGTCCGCCGCCTGGTCAGGCCCGGGCCGGAATTTCACACTGAGAGTCTGCAGCAGGCTGCGGGAGGAGATGGAGTCCTAAGATGGCTCTAGTGAACACGGACAGCCTTTCTTCCCACCTCAGGGGTCCACGTCAAGCCTCTGGACCCATTGCCACTGTCCAGAACAGGAAGGAGCAAGGGTCTTCCAGGCCACCGCCCAACACTTTCGAACTGCTTAAGGCTCACCTGAAGAAGGCACTGACGATGAACTCCCGGGCCCGGCCGTCCAAAGCGAAGGAGAACTGATGCTTTGTCTCTGGGATCTGGCTTGTGGGCTTCTTCGTTTTAAAGAATGCATGGAACAAGCAAAACCTAGGGAGAACAGCCAAGTATTCACTTTACCGTGCTGTTCTCCTGGGGGTGGGAGTGTGGGGGGCAGGCCAGAGGCAACAGGGGGACAGCAGAACGGAGGCACTTTGTTTCTCCCTTGGAGCCAGCCTTAGACCCAGCCGAGGAGCTACGATCAAGCCAGCAAGCACTGGGCTGTCTCTGGCACAGACACAACATGTTTTGGACAAATGGCTGGTTTCCCCAGCACCCCGCGATGTACGAGCTTACTTGGATCCATGGACCAAGTCTAGGCCTTTTAGGCCAGGAGCCCGATTCTTGACCATGGTACCCATAATTGTGAGGCTTGAGCCCCGCGCGTACCTGGCCACCTGCTCGACCACTGCCGCCTCCTTCTCCAGGTGCAGTTGATCCACAATGCTGACGAGGCGATGGATGATCCACTTCCGCAGCCGGAACACGGCTCGCTCAGGCCTGGGGACGGCAGCCAAGGTCACAGAACATTCAGAGAAGGCAGAAACATAGTGTTCCTTGCCCCATCTTGATAGAAAACTGCCAAGATCGCTCATCCTGAACTCTAGTGTGGTTAGGCTCCTAGATCTTAGCCTGGAAAAGCCAAGCCCTGAACCTGCCCACTCACGCGTTGAAGGAAGCGTCCTGGACTTTCTTCTGGTTGGTGGTGCTAAAATCCACCAGGGAGTCCAGGTCTGGCTGGAGAAACATGTCCTGTAGCCAGGTCACATAGCCCTGCAGGGCTTGGGAATTCAGGAATCGTGTGACACGCCAGATGGTGGGCATCACAGGGAGACCCTGGTTGGTGATGGACGAGAAGGCCACCAGCACGAACAACTGCCGGTCAGGGTTGTCCTGGCAGCCCTCCAGGAAAGTGGACACGTAGGCACTCATCACTGGGGCAAACCGGAATAGGTTTTGGGCCTGCAAGAATTAGACACAAGTCACCCTGCCAGTAACAACAGCCCACACGCCTCCTCCACCACAGGTGAGAGTTAGGCCTGAAGTTTCCCTCCCTGTACACAGGTGCGCTGGCGCTACACTTGGTAATGAGCCTGTTACCCCCAACTCCTGCCTGGCATCAAGGCCTCCCCATGTTTGTAGCCCCAGGTTCCCCCACCTCTTCCCTGGATGGAGAAAAAGCTGCTTTCCTGGCTCACTATGGAACAAGAAGATGGCTAAGAATCTAGACTTACCTTAGTTCAACAGGTCAGATTCTAGCTGGGTCATCCTGGGACTCAAACCCAGTTTCTCACATGCTTTGTTGAATTTTCCTGACAAGCCTGGGCCCTGGTGTTTTCACTGGCTCATGAATGACCAAAGTTGGTGACAGCAGCTAACCCGGCAGTGTGTTCTCCAGGTACCAGCATATTAGTGCTCAAAACATAGGGCCTACAGGCTATTCTTGCTATTTACCGCGGGGGGGGGGGGGGTTGGGGTGGGGTGGTGGTGGCTGGGGACAGAAGGGCCTGTCCTTGCCACACTTCCTTCCGAGGGCAGCTTCTGTACCTGGAGAGCAGGAACACTCACACCCCAAGCTATGCCCCCATCTTGGCAAGAAGCCTGCTGCCTGGTACCAACCTTAGCAATAACCATGTGCTCTCCCAAATGTCGGATCAAGTCTCCCCGCATCGCCAGGTAGAGCTGCTCCTTGGACAGCAGGGGCAGGGCGGCTCCCAGCAGGCGAAAACACAGGTAACTAAGGACATGGTTGGAAACCGTGCGATCAGAGCCTCCTCTCCCCGGGCTAGGCCACAGGACGGGGGGATGATGAGGGCCCCACACACGCACCTAGCCGGCCAGGAGGGCTTCTTCAGCAGCCCTTGCTCCACCACCTCATTCCAGAACTGTGGAAACTTGTCTTCCTTAAGTGCTAGGCGGAGCAGGTCCAGGGCCACATCAGGTAGCCTGTGCTCTTTCTTCACAGAGGTAGCCGCCATCTTCAGCACGTTCACTAGACTGCGGAGGACACAGGGGATTTAGTGACGCTCGTCACTAGACAAGGGCACAGAGGTAACCCCAAAGACAGAACCCTCGTACCTAGGAATATTCTCCTTTGAGAAGAGGTCAACGGATCCCACGAGCTTCTCAAGATCAGAGGGCACCTTCTGCTGGGCCAGCAGGTAGAGCTCCAGGTGCTTTGGGGAGCTCAGGACAATCTTCAAGTCACCCTTGAGGACCTTGGGCAGAATCTCCTGGAACATGGCCTCCGGGACCTAAGGCAGGAAGACACAATGAGGAAGCAGGGCTCTCAAAAGAACTCTCGATTTCTTTCTGCCACATTTCTTTAAAGCAGCCAGATAAGGTGGCTCACACCTGGAATCCTAGCTACTCTGGAGGCTGAGACCTAAGGATCAAGGTTCAAAGCCAGCCCAGGCACAAAAGGATCTGAGATTCTTATCTCCAATTAACCCCCAGAAAATGAGAAGTGAGGCTGTGGCTCAAGGGTAGGGCGGTAGCCTCAAGCTGAAGAGCCTAGGGACAATGCCCAGGCCCGCTCAAGCCCCATAAACCACAAAAATAAATAAAATAAGACCCTCAAGCTGAGGGCTGGTGGCTCATGCCTATAATCCCAGCTACTCAAGAGACTGATAGTCTGGGACTGACATTCAAAGCTGGCAGAAAAATCAGAGACTTTTATCTCCAATTAGCCACACACACACACACACACACACACACACGCGCGCGCGGGGGCTAGCAGTTACACTGTGGCTCAAGTGGGAGACTCCAAGCTTTGAGTAGAAAAAGGAAGCCTTGAGCTCAAACCCAGTACTGCTACCCATATGTGCACGTGGGCCCCTCAAATTCCCAACAAGCATATAACTGATGCTAATTGGCCTGATAACCATCTTTGGTGTTTTTTTTTTGGGGGGGGGGTCAAGTTCATTTCTTATCCAAGAAATCCGTGGAAAGCCCCAGACAAGGGCGCGATAACCCATCTATTCCTTCAGCAGGAAGCAGTTCTAGGTATTAACACACCCCAGTTTCCCCAGTAGGGAAACAAGGAGACCCAGGAAGGGCCACCAGCCTTAACTGAAATAAGATGTGAATACACAGCACCAGCCAAGATCTGTGCCACTCAACATGGAAACTACTACAAGCCACACGGGGCTATAAAGAACCTGAAATGTATCTAACCTGAATGAGCAGTTCTGGAAACAAAAAACACACCAGATTTCAATTATAATGACAAGAGGAATGCAGAAATTCTTCCCGATAGCAGTACTTAATACTTGTATGCTGGTTCAGGGCTTTATCTCAGAATCTCTCATTCTTTTCACTGGCTTTTTCACTCAAGGCTAGAGTTCTAATCACTTGAGTCACATACCTTAGGTGATAAAAGTCAATGAACTTTTCTGCCCAGGGGGGCTCTGAACCACAATTCTCAAAATCTCAGCCTCCAAGCCAGGCTGAGGTGGCTCATATCTGTAATTCCAGCTAGTCAGAAGGCTGGGATTTGAGGATCTCTGTTCAAAGCCAGCCTGGGTATCAGAGTCCTGGAGACCTTTTTTTTGGTAGGCTATAGGACTTGAACTCTGGGCCTGCCTGGGTATTTCTACCTGAGCAGGCTATCGCCCTTCCCCTTGAGCCATAGGGCCACTTCCAGTTTTCTAGTGATTAGTTGGAGATAAGATACTCAGGTTCTTTTGTGCCTGGCTGACTTTGAACCTCGATCCTCACAACTCACAGCTCAGACTCCCAAGTAGCTAGGATTACAGGCGTGAGCCACCTCGCCTCGCCTGGCTGGTAGATCTTTTTTTTTTTTTTTGCCAGTCCTGGAGCTTGAACTTTAAGGCCTGAGCAGTGTTTCTCCCAGGGATAAATCCATCATGAAACTCTTATCTCCAATTAACCACCAGAAAACTGGTGCTGTGGCTCAAGGGGTAGAGCAGTAGCCTTGAGCTGAAGAGCTCAGGAACAGTGCCCTGGCCGAGTTCAAGTCCTATGACGGACCAAAAAATAAAATAAATAAATCTTGACCTCCAGAGTAGCTACGATTATAGATGGCTATCACCATTAAGTGGCTAGTATTAAGCAAATTATGTTACCAACTTGTATCTGTTCCCTTTTGCCTTTTCAGTGTATTTATACCAAGTTTTCTATTTCTTTTGCCAGTCTTAGGGCCTGAACTCAGGGCCTAGGCATTGTCCTTGGACACCTTTTTTGCTCAAGGCTAGCATTCTGCAACTTGAGCCACAGCACCATTTCTGGCCTTTTTTGTGTATGTGGTACAGAGGAACAGAAGCCAGGATTTTGTGCATGCTAGGTGAGCATGCTCCCACTAGGTCATGCTCCCGTCCCTAGGACAGTGATATCCTAGTGTTCTTGTGTGCTACAACATGAAATATAAACTGCAGTCCTATAGCCACCCAGTCGCCATACCTCAGACAGGATGTCCACCAGGGCTTTCATAGGCTGCCCCTGTAAGTGGTTGTAATGCGGGGCCAGGGTCTGCAGCAGCTTCACAGACTGCATCAGGGCCTCCTGGTCCTGGTTCCACCAAGAGAAAAGGTATGAGCAAGGAATACCATCGTGCCACCTCTTCAGGTCACTAGCCAGTCCACAGGCCTCCCCACCCCCAAAGCTCCTACCTTTACCAGCCGACCAGACTGAAAGAGGGCCAGCACCCCAAACAGGTTTGCGAAGAGAATGGGTCTCATGGTGGCCTACAAAGGATTCCAGGCACAGGTAAGAAGGGCTTGGGCTCCCAGCCCTATCTCCCACTGGTGGTTCCCCCCCCTAGGGTCACACTTACCTTGCTCATCTTTTGCAAGTCGTACTTTTCCTGTATCTGATTCAGGATGCTGCACAAAGGGATGTCTTCAAAAGACTGTAACAACTGTCAGAAAGAGATGGAAAAGAGGTTCAAAGAAATGGCTCAACTATACACCACCAGATCTCAGCCTCCCTTTTTGCTTTCAACTTCTCTTCTAGGGTCTCTGGCTCCTACCCTAAGCCTGCCTGTAAAAATGCTCACTCACACACACACACACACACACACACACACACACACACACTCTCTCCTCAGTGGCATGGAACCAAATTTTGCCTCTCATCCTCACTGCGCTTCAGAAAGTACTTCCTCAGTCCCCTAAACTGCTTCCCTATGGCTCCTAGAAGCTCCCTTTAGGCTGATGCTAAAGGAGAACACACATTTTGGCTTCCAGGTATTCTCTTCAACTGTAAGTATGTGTTGTATGGGGGTGTGGCGCTGACAAATGGAGGGAATAGTGGGCAAGTGCAGCCCTAACTAACAGTCAAGGTAGGAATGTGAAAAACGAAACAAAGTAACTTATGGGGACCGAAGAGACAAGATAGAAACCAGAGGGTTGACAATGGACTTGCTCCTTGTTTAACTCCTTACAGAGAAAAAGAAAAGAAATGAAAGGACCGAGCACTCAAGGCTCAGTGTTGTACAGGTTCCTCCAAGCGGTCTACTATTAGTTTCCTAACAGCTAAAAGATCCTATTTCCAGTGACCGTGGGGAAGAGGTCTGTCAACTCCTGTAACGGAGAAAACATGCTCAGACTCTCGATTTCTTCGTCCATAGTTTTGCTGTCACTTATTCACACGCCGACCATGTCAAGACGGCCTGGCACCTTCGATGCCAATCCGGCCTATTTCTCAGTACACCGGCCACCCCCCACCCGTGCTCACCCCCCCTCCAGCCCGGAGGCCGCGGACACCGCCTGACCTGTGCCAGGGCCAGGCTGTAGCAGGGCCGCGCGGCTTCTCGCCCCACGCCAAGCCCGGTGATCAGGCGCTTCATGGCATATTTCATCTCGGATCCCTAGGGAACAACAGAAAAAGCATCGGTGGATCTGAACGGTGCCAAGGGGGCCGCTCTCAGCTCCGCAGCATTCAGGGTCCTGCCCACGAGGCCGGCGACGGTCCCTCGGCCCGGGCCCCCGGCCCCCCGGCCCCCCGGCCCCACGCGGCGCCGACCTGCGGCCTCGTGCGCAGATACTCCAGCAGCTTCTCCGTGGCCTGCAGCCGCGTTTCCTGCTGCGGCTTGGCGATGTCCCAGAAGAAGTCCAAGAACTCGCGGCTGTGCTCCAGCAGGCCATGGCGATCCGCACTGGTTTCCTCTCCCGGAGCCCCCGGCTCGGCCTTCTGTGGCTTCTTCTTGTCCGCCATGCTCACACGAAACACGTGGGCTGACTGAGCGTCGCTTCCAGGTCAGGTCCCGGCGCAGGCGCAGTGCGTCGGCCGGGTGGGAGGCGGGGCGGGAAGGGGCGGGGCCTAGTCGGGAAGGGGCGGGCCCTGGTCGGGAAGGGGCGGGGCCCGGGGTTCCCTGCGGCTCCGGGTGGAGGCCCGCGCGTCCCGTCGCCGTCCCGGCCCCAGGCCCGCCCCGCGCCCCGATCCCGCGCCATTTGCCCCCTCTCGCCCGTTGGGGCGTCCAGAGGCCCACATCGGGAAAGGAAAAGTGAGGGTTCCAGGGAAGCCGGTCGCCCCACCTCCTCTCAGCGCACCCCCGCCCGGTCCCGGAGCCCCTGGGCGGTCGTGGGTTCCGCCGTGCGGACCCGCCACGTGCCGGGCCGGCGGCTGCCAGCGCAGATTCGCTTTCGAGTGGGAGGAGTCAGCTGGTGGGCGGATAAATAGCAAGGGTATTCAAGACGATAGCGATTCATAAAGGAAACCCCGGGGCCGGGAGTGGGGCCTAGTGGTGGAGTGCTTGCCTGGCATGCATGGAGGCCCGGGCTCATTCCTCGGTACCACACACAGAAAAAAGCCAGAAGTGGTGCTGAGGCTCTGGCCTTGAGAAAGTCCAAGGGCAGTGCTCAGGCCCTGAGTTCAATCCCAGGGCTGGCAAAAAACAAAACTTCAGGGACAGCTGGGGTCAGAGGGAGCCCTTGAAATTTTGAAAAACGGAATTTACCTCCGCTATTAACGTTTTTAGCTATCGCTGGAGGCTGGTGGCCCACGCCTGTAATCCTAGCTACTCAGGATGCGGAGATCTGAGGGTCCCAATTCAAAGCCAGCCAAGGCAGGAAAGCACATAAGACTCTTTATCTCCAATAAGCCATCAGAAAAAACAAGAAATGGCCACATGTGTGGCTTAAGTGGTAGAGTGTTAGCCTTGAGCACAGGAACAGAAACAGTGCTTAGACCCCAGAGTGCAAGCCCCAGGACTGGCAAATAGAGAGTAATTCAGCAGGTTCTATGATTCTGAATCCTAAAGGGGGTAACCAGCTGGAGGAGGAGGTCAGGTAGGCTGAGTTCAGTGACAAGGACTCAGGGTTGCCTGGAGCTAAGAGCTGAGAGGACAAAAGCCCAGGCCAAGGCCTGTGCAGCCATAAAGGCCCCAGAGTTGAAGCAGGTGAGGCTGGAAAGTGGGATTCAGAGGAACAAAATTGTAAGGACCCCAGGGTCAGCATCAGTCATGTGGAATTCTTTTTTTGAGTGCAGAGGGAGGTTTTTACACCAGATTTACATTTTCAAAAAATTATCTGGCAGCTGCAGGGAATTGTTTTCAGGCAAAAGAAGTTTAAATGAAAACCTGTCAGAGACTAGATGGCTGGACCACAGTGGTTGGGGTGGAGTTGGAGTAGGTGACCAGGAGAATGAATGTCAGGCTTGGGGTAACTTGTGGAACCACTGCTTGGAAGGATTTTGTGTGGAAGTGCTAATGGTGGGGTTGAGAGTGAGGTAGGGGCCTGGGCTGCATAGTGTCTCAAAACAACAAAAAGTACAAATGAATGGAGCGGGGGTGTGACTCAAGTGGTAGCATGCCTGCCTAGCTGAACCTTTGAGTTCAATTTCTATAGGGGAACAAATTCTAGTAATTCAGAGTTGTTATTATAATTGAGATATGTCAAGCTCAAAAAACCAAATAACATGTTTCACTTCTTTGTGGAAGCTAGACATAAAGGACACGCATAGTCATGGATCCCTATATATGTGTGTACATGTGTATATGCTTATGTGGGTAGGGTTATAAATATGTATGTACAGAGCACGGTTCTCACTGTGACACTATTTAGGGGAATGGGGGAGGGGAAAGAGGGAAAAAGATACTGAACAATTTCCTTTTTTTTTTTTTGTTGGTTGTGGGACTTGAACTCTGGCCTGGGCAATGTCCCTGAGCTCTTTACCTCAAGGCTAGCTCTCTACCCTTTGAGCCACAGCCCCACTTCCAGTCTTCTGGTTGTTAATTGGAAATAAGAGTCTCATGGACTTTAGTGCCTGGGCTGGCTTTGGACCATGATCCTCAGATCTCAGCCTCCTGAGTAGCTAGGATTACAGGCGTGAGTCACCATGCCCAGCTTGAAAAATTTCTAAATACATCACCACGATATGCCAAGATAGCCTAAGGAATCTTAGTGAAATTTGTTAATCAATAAGAGTTTGGTGAGGGGTGGTGGAAAGGGGTGAAACCACTTGGTAAAAATACATACTAAGAAAAAATAAAAGAATGATAGGAGAGTACAACAGGTTCTGTTGGGTGGTTGGGTGGCATACCAGAGAGAGTAGGGGAGAAGAAGGGGCAGTGAATGGGAGGGGAGAGAGGATGATTATGGTTGTGATAGTTTAACTGCATTATGAAGAATAACACAATGAAGCTGGTTACAGTTGTTTTAAGAAGGGGAGAGGAGGCAGGGAGTTTGGCCTAGGGGTAGAGTGCTTGCCTAGCATGCATGAAGACCTGGGTTCGATTCCTCGGTACCACATACGTAGCAAAAAGCCAGAAGTGGTGCTGTGGCTCAAGTGGTAGAGCTCTAGCCTTGAGAAAAAATCCAGGGACAGTGCTCAGGCTCTGAGCTCAAGTCAAAAAAAAAAAAAAAAAAAAGAAGGCAGGAAGGTTAGAGAAAGCTATGGTGATAGTTTGAGAGTATGAAAATGTTCTGATACTCTCCTTTACAAGTAATATCTGTTAATAAAATATCTGTAATCCTAGCTACTCAGGAGACTGAGCTCTGACCATCACAGTTCAAAGCCTGCCCAGGCACTAAAGTCTCTGAGACTCTTAGCTCCAATTAACTACCAGAAAACTGGAAGTGGCGCTGTCAAGGGGTAGGGCAGTAGCCTTGAGCTTAAGAGTTCAAGCCCCACTACCAACAAAAAAAAAAAACCCAAAAAACCAAAAAAACACAAGGCCCTGAGTTCAAACCCAAGTACTGACACACACACACATTCTTTAAAAATGTAGTTAGTTTGTGTGTGTGTGTGTGTGCTTGTGCGCGTGCGTGCATGCCTGTCCACTAGAGTCCCTGGAAAGGGCAACAGCCCCTGGGAACACTGGAGACGTGGGCGTGCTCGGCGTGGGCCGCCACCTGCATCAGGGTCCCGTGGCCACTCGTGCTGGGGTTTTCTGTTGGTCCTTGTTGAACCTGGGGTTGGTGCTGAGTTTGGGGCTCCAAAAGATGATTGAGCAACGCATGTGCCGTGGCTCTGGTCACATTAGGGGTCCCTGAAGCCACCAGTCCCAACACATCAGCTTCTGTATCCTCCAGGCTGCCCCGGAGAATAAGGGGACACGCCCAGGTGTGGTGTGGAGACCCGGCTGCCAGGTTCCTGAGCAGGACTCCCGTGCTTGGTGAGAAGTATCGAGAGCCAAAGGCGCTGTGGAGTGAGGAGGCGAGCAGGAGCGTGGATCCGCTGCTGTCCACAGTGGCCAGAGTGCTGCTCACTGGGGCAGTCCTTGAGTGCTGTGGGCAGGGGTCCATGCTGGGGGTTCCAGCATGCAGGGCAGCCTCCAGCTGAGCCAGCAGTTCTGGGCCAGCAGAGGGGCTGGGGGTCGTGAAGAAGATGCCTTGGGGCACAGAAAGCTGCAGCGCTGGCTCCAAGCTGGGCCTGGGCCAAACTAAGGGTTCCTCCAGTCCTAGGTCTTTAGCCAGCGGACTCAGTAAAACTTTGCCAGTCAGGTCTGGGGTGGGGGCGAGCGCTGCCATGCCTAGCACAGCTGCCAGTTTGGGGTTGGTGGCTCGCATCCCCAGGCGCAGGGGAGTCTCATCAGTGTGGCAGAGCAGTGGACAGAGCCCCCTTGTACCTTGGGCTGCCAGAGCACTGGCTAAGGGTGCATCTACCACAAAGCCCTCTTGAGCCAGCCTGGTAGGGCCCACCAGCAAACGTGACCAGGGCAGCTTGCCGAAGCGTTCATGGAGCAAGCGCAGGGCAGAAAGAGCTTCAGGCAGCCCCAAGCCAGGGGCCAGGATCTGGACTGGGTCTGCAGTCAGGGCTGTTGAGTTTCCTGAGGAGCTATTGTAGAAGAGTCCCCAAAATGTGGCACCTGGGGGAGACAAAAGGATCCCACAGGGGTCCACTTTAGCAGACCCAGGGGAAGGTCACTGACTTGCTTGAAATGGAAGTTACTGACTGAGCCTGGGATTAGGAAATGCTAACCACGCCTGGGGTCAGCCTGGGGCCAGTCTGGGGCCTGGAACCCAAATCCTGTGTCCTGCTCACTAGCTCATCTTGAGGTCACAGACTGTATGCCATGTCCCTGGTTAGGCCTTGGGTTGGGGGGGGGGTTTCTGTCCAGGGCCCCTGGGTCACTGACCTAGCCCTGTGACGTGAGGATGTACCACTGCCAGGCACAAAGCTGCTCCAATGCCAGCATCTACGACATTTCCCCCAGCCACAAGCAGTTCTTGGCCCAGATGGGAGCATGGGGCTGCAGGAAGGAAGGGGCTGTCATGGGAAGGGGCTGGACCAGGCACCCCGCTCGGCCTTCCACGACCCCAGCACAGACCTGCAGAGCTGATGATGGCGCCGTGGTGAAACACGCCAGGGGGATGCACGTGGCTGCTCACTGGAGGAACCACAGAACCCGACCTTTCAGCGGGGCAGCTCCTGCTTTGTAGCTGTCTCACTGCCAGGAAACAGCTAACAGCCAGCAGTACCAGGGCTGCCCCGATTCGGGCCCAGGCTCCGGGCAACCCACCAACCTTGGTCCTGAAGAAAAAAGACACCTGAGCTGGGGCTAGGGTATGAGAATGTTCCCCTAAAAGAATTTGACTTCATGAGAAGACAAGTTGATCAAGGAGAGAAGAGCCGCCTGGGAGAGGGCACAGCGTGGGCAAAGCCAAGAAGATGAAAAAAGCCTGGGGAAACAGAGGCTATCTCAGAAGGGTGTGTGTGCAGAGGTTGGAGAGACAGGAATCACCTAGAAGGAGGCTTCTAAAGGGTTGCCATTCAGGCACTGGTGGCTCACACCTGCAATCCTATCTACTCAGGAGGCTGAGATCTGAGGATCCCTACCAAAGCCAGCTGGGGCAGGAAAATTCCAGAAACTCATCTCCAGTTAACCACCAGAAAGCTGGAAGTGGAGCTGTGGCTCAAGTGGTAGAGTGCTACCTAGCCTTGAGTAGAAAAGCTAATAGATGTTCAGGCTCTGAGTTCAAGCCCCTAGTAACACACACACACACACACACACACACACACACACACACACACACACACACGTACGCCACCCAGAGCTTGGCAGGCAGAGGAGAGGAGGCTAAAGGGCAGAGCTTAAAATTTAGTCAGGTAGAGCCAGGCCCTAACCTGCCCAGCAGGTGTCTCCAGCTATGGGGTGTGGTGGGGTGTGTGTGTGGGGGGGGGACTGGGCCTTATGACAACTTTGTACTGCACAGGGACTGGCTTGGTACAGATGTCCCATCAGAAACATGGACCTTTGGCTTGGTCAATTTTGGGGCTACAGCCTCAGATCTTCCTCTCCACTTCCTCCAGAAAGTCCCTGGAACTGAGCCAAGCCCAGGATGGCCTGGTCCTGCCTGGGGGCTCTGGAGAGAGGGACTTACCAGCCTCCAGTGTGCTAAGCTGGGTGCCCAGCCCCTTCCCCGACTCACCCAGGGGTGTCCTGGGGTCTCCTAGGGTGGGAGACCAGCAGTTCCGATATCTCTTCCTCTTCCGACTCGGAGCCAGACTCCCAGCTCTGCAGCTTGTGATAGACCACAGGCGGTGTGGAAGCTTCCATAGCTTCCCCGCTGCTCCGGCCCTCTGCCTGCCAGCCTTCCTGAGAGATCCAGGCTCTTGCTCAGCTTCGTGGGTGGAAGGTGCTTGGGCCTTGGGTGGTGTCAGAATGGAGAACAGGTCTGACAGGGCGGGGCCAGAGACTCAGGGGCTCTCGCCAATCTTCCCTTTCCCCGTGTGACTGTCAGTCAGGAGTCAAGGTCAAAGTTCAGTGAGCCTGGTTCAGAGGAGTGTGTGTGTAGGGAGGTTGGGGGTTAGCCCCTTCCCTTCAGAAGAATCCTGGCCCAGGTATTGGCTCAGCAAGTTCTGTTGGTGGCTGCGGATGGAGTGGGGATGGAGGGGACAGGGGGTGGGGACAGGGGGTAGGGACAGCTCCAGGAAGGGCTGGGGCTAGGAGGTGATGGAGCTTGGAAAGAGGGCATTCCAGAGGCTGTCATGTGGCACCTGTCCAGCAGGTGGAGCCACAGACCTCTGGAGAGCCGCAGCTTAGGCTATCCTCTTCCTCCTGGCTTCACAGGACTCTGTTCCCCAGCAAAACAGCACTATTCGTCAGAGTGGTTTTGAACCATGATCCTCAGATCTCAGCCTTCTGCGTAACTAGGATTACAGGCGTGAACCACCTCGCCCAGCCACTTTTGGGCTTTTGATCTAAGTTAGGATCACAGATGCACACTGCCTCATCTAGTTCCCTCCATGGAGACAGAACTTCAGGACTTTTCTGTCCAAGCTGGCTTGGGTCCATGATCTTCCCAATCTTAGCCTCCCATTGTTACAAGGTGAGAGCATACAGAAGCCACATTTCGCTAGTTCGAATCTTGGAGTCTTTATTAAAAGGCAGTGACAGCATGGCAGTTTCAGTCTAGCTGCCAGAAAACCCACTCAATAAAGTTAGGAAACAGGCCAGAGATGACAGAAATCAACACATACAATACTAGAAAGCCAATTCAGCTCTGATGGAGAGCTGATTTGGGATGATATGGTGATTGGAGAGCAGCTAGGAGACAGGACGCAGGATCGGAACTTGGAGATACCTGACAATGGCTCCCGGCCCTAAGCTGGTTTGAGCCCAAATAGGTTCAGAGCAGGGGATAAGGGTTACAGGAAAATCCCAGGCTCAGGTACTAGACTGACAGGCCTAGTAACCTATCAGTTAAGTGCCTACCCCTGTCTCCAAGGATGCAGGCACCACCTGCAGCAGGGGCTTCACCAGCTCCCAGACCTTTTTTCTTATGCAAGCTGAGCCCCCAATCTGCATTCAGGTAAATAGCTTCCCTTACCTCTAGTCCGTTCAGTTCTGGGTGGAGAATTCCTTCCCCCCAGAGGCCCCAGGAAGTCTGAGAAGCCTCCAGCACCTGGCCAGGCACTGGTACGATTGTGACTCAGTTTCCATGCTTAGGCTCAGCCACCTTACTTCACCACGAAGCTTGGGAATGATAGGCACATACGACTCCACCCTGCTCTGGGCTGGGAAGAGGAGTCTTGTGGAGTTTTCTGCTCAGACTGGCCTGGAGCTGTGATTCGCCTGTTTTCTGGTTCCCTAGTAGATTGCAAGCATGTGGTACTGGAACCTACTTGACTTTTCTTCCTTCCCTCCCTCCCTTCTTTCCTTCTTTCTCTTGTCCTCTCTTTCTTTCCTTCTTTGTTTCTTGCTTGGCGGTGGTTACTGGGGTTTGAACCCAGACCTTGGGTTTCCTTCTACCTACTTTTGTCTGGCGTCTTTATTTTGGACATGGAGTCTAGTAGAAATTTCTGTCTGAGATGACCTTGAATTATATATAACTGGATATCAGCCTCCTGAGTAGCTAGGATGACAGGTATAAAGCACTTGGCAGGTATAAAGCACTTGTATCTATCAATTAAAACAACAAAGCCGGCAGGTGGCTCGCGCCTGTAATCCTAGCTACTCTGGAGGCTGAGATCTGAGGATCAAGGTTCAAAACTAGCTTGGGCACAAAAGGACCTGTGACTCTTATCTCCAATTAACCTCTAGAAAAGGGAAGTGGAGCTTGGCTCTAGAGTAGGGCGGTAGCCTTGAGCTGAAGAGCTCAGCGGCACTGCCCCAGGATGAGTTCAAGCCCCATGACCTACCCAAAAACAAAACAAAACAACCCACAATAACAACAACAAAACAGTTTTGAGTCGGTACTGGGACTTGAACTCAGGATTACATAGTTTATAGTAAGGCTCTTAAGCCACACCTAGCTAGCTCCCTGGATTTTGGAGACTTTGTTGGTTGGTGTTGTCATTGGTCCTGGGGCTTAAACTCTGGGCCTGGGCGCTGTCTCTGAGCTCTTCAAATCAAGGGCTCTACCACTTTGAGCTACAGTGCCACTTCCAGTTTTCTAATGCTTAATTGGAGATAAGAATCTCATAGACTGTGCCCAGGGTGGGCTTTGAACTATGTTCCTCAGATCTCAGCCTCTGGAGGAGCTAGGCGTGAGCCACTGCCTCCGGGCTAGGCGTGAGCCACTGCCTCCGGCTGAATTCAGAGATATTGAAGTGTCTCTCTCTGCAATGTGACCAGAATTTAAATGCACACACACACACACACACACACACACACACACACACACACACACACACACACGCAGACATACATAGAGACACAAACACACACACAATGAGATGACTATATGTCATTTGCTAGGGCAAATGTGCACTTAGGAACGGAAGATACCATGTTTTTTCAGGAACTAGATGTTGTCTCTAAGCCTTTTACCCCTTCCTCAATCCTTGGGGATTGAACCCAGGGCGCTTTTCATACAAAGCACTAGCTCTACCACTGAATTATATCCCCATCTCCTGAGAGACAATTTTTTTTTTTTTGCCAGTCCTGGGCTTGAGCTCAGGGCCTGAGCACTGTCCTTGGACTTTCTCAAGGCTAGAGCTCTACCACTTGAGCCTCAGCACCACTTCTGGCTTTTTTCTATGTATGTGGTACCAAGGAATTGAACCCGGGTCTTCATGCATGCTAGGCAAGCACTTTAACCACTAGGCCAAACTCCCGGCCCAAGAGACAATTTCTTTATGTCCCTCTTCCCCCTGTCAATTAATTAGGATGAGTCCTTTGATGGCATTTGAGAAAAGAGGATTTGACCTCTATTTACTTTATGGTAGATCTGGTGGAATTTTTTTGCTGTTGTTGGTTGGGGGCCTTGAACTCAGCCTGGGCACTGTCCCTGAGCTCTTCAGCCACAGGCCCACTTCTGGTTTTCTAGTGGTTAAATGGAGATAAGAGTCTCATGGACTTTAGTGCCTGGGCTGATTTTAACCTTGATCCTCAGATCTCAGCCTCCTGAGTAGCTAGGATTACAGGCATGAGCCACCATACCTGGCTTTCTTATCCTACTTGAACTTACCTCAATGGGTTATATAGCATATAACAGCTGTTGGAAAACAGTGATAGCAGACATAGTAAAAAGAGATAACTGAAACTCACATATTGCTGCAGAGAAACAACACAGTCTTTGGCAATATTTTTTTTTTTTTGCCAGTCCTGGGCTTGAGCTCAGGGCCTGAGCACTGTCCTTGGACTTTCTCAAGGTCAGAGCTCTACCACTTGAGCCTCAGCACCACTTCCGGCTTTTTCTATATATGTGGTGCCAAGGAATCGAACCCAGGTCTTTGTGCATGCTAGGCAAGCACTTTAACCACTAGGCCAAATTCCCAGCCCCTCTTTGGCAATATTTTCTTTCTATCCTGATAAACAGAGAATCCAGAAGTAATTTATTTATTAATTACCAGATAGGGGCAGCAGTATACATTTACCATCTGGCCTCAGAGTGATGGTGACTCAGTGTCTAATAGTGTCAAGAATGAAAGGTGTAGCAGTTGACGCCTGGCTGAGACAGAGAAAGTAGTTCCCTCAGTGTAGTGTGACTTTTGGGCATTGGTCCAGCTTAACCCTTGAGCCAGTTTCTCAGCAGCTCTTCCCACTCACTTTACTTTTCCCCACCTACTTTCTGTGCCCACAGCTTGTTTTCTAGCCAAGTCCAGCAGAGTGTATCGTTTGCATTTAATCACTAACATGGGTGGATGCACATACCGGGAGGAAACTCAATCACCTGCAGGTGGACATGGAAGCAGCGCCCTAGCACATCAGACACTGGCTCTGGGTCTCTAAGAAGGTCAAAAGGGCAGGAAAAAAGTCTGCTTCTTTCTGACCCTACTGGTGACCAGGCGTCTGTGCTAGACACAGACATGACGTAGTTAAGAGGTTAATGCTTTTATTTTGTTTTGTTGGTTGGTTGGGCACTGTCCCTGAGCTCTTCAGCTCAAGCTATTGCTCTCCCTCTTGAGCCACAGCACCACTTGTGGTTTTCTAGTTATTATTTGGAGATAAGAGCCTCACAGACATTCATGCCCAGGCTGGCTTTGAGCCATGATCCTCAGATTCAGATCTCAGCTTCCTGAGAAGCTAGCATTATAGGCGTGAGCCACCAGAGCCTGAAAAACTATTCTTTGCCTATTCTGAACTCAGGGCCTCACTTTCTTTCTTGTTCTTTTAGCTGACACGTTATTATCTCTACTTCTAGGTGTTTGCTTGTTCATTGGAGAGAAGAATATCAAGAATTTTTCTGCTCAGGCTGGCTTTGAACAGTGATCCTCATATCTTAGCCTCTTAACTAGCTAGGATTAAAAGTGTGAGAGGTGCCACTAGCACCTGACCTCTTTTCTTAATATTTCTCGAGTAGAGGCAGGGCAAGATGGTGCATTAGAAGCTTCCCCTATGTGACTGTGGATGAGAAGAGTCAGGAAACTGAAGGAGAGAAAGAGCAAGGATCTGATGGGAGAAAGAAAAGACTTGGGAGCCAACAAAGGGTGACAGGACACTGAAAACCATGCCAAAATAGAAGGGTGACAGACAAAAATAGGGAAAAATTCTACCGAGGTGTCTGTTGAGAGAAGGCCTATTGTTTGGGACTGACCTTGTAAACCAGGCACAATCACAGTGTGAGGAGGCCTGGAACCCCTTGCCACAATAACTGGGCAAGAGATCACCCCCCCTCCCCCCGCTAGAATAGGGAGGGAGTGGGTGCAGTGGATGCCCCACTGAGAGGATGAAGCAGTAGGGAGCTTGGATAATAAAAGGTGATCAGAGGCCCCGCCTTTGTGATAAGGAGCAAGTCCAATGCTAGAATCATTGGAAATAAGAGTACAAAGAGCTAGGCTTGGGAAGCGCTCGGTTCCTTCTCCCTTTGGCTATGAATGTTTGCTGCCAGACGCAGCTAGAAGCGCTGAACCTAGGTCTGATGAATCACCTAATTCCTCTGAATTTGTTCTCACTCATATAGGATGATGGATAAGGTCTAGAAGTAGGGGACCAGCCTCCTTCTAGAGTTGTATCCCAGCTGCATGTGTTAATAGGCAGGATGGAGAACTCAGATCAATTATCCCTACACTTCTCTCTTCTACAACATGGTGATTGACAGGTACTTCCCCCTCCCATCTATTCCTCCCCACCTTACACTGCTTTGCCTGCCAGGAAATTCCCTCCCTTTCCTTTGTCGTCAGAGCAGTGCCCCAGAAGCCCACCGAGATGATAGGTCCGTTCAAACAGCAAAGGTGTCAGTGGTTGCTCCAGACATCAATC
Organism: Megascapheus bottae; assembly: GCF_031878675.1. Classification (NCBI taxonomy): domain Eukaryota; kingdom Metazoa; phylum Chordata; class Mammalia; order Rodentia; family Geomyidae; genus Megascapheus; species Megascapheus bottae. The sequence continues at coordinate 1,070,930 of NC_143525.1, forward strand.
AACCATGCTGAATTCCATTGGCCACCTGTGTATGGCCAACCACATGGCTGGGGGCCTATAAAAGTAGCCTGTAAGATCAGGCGGGGTCGCTCTCTCACTCACATCTTAGAGACGGCCCTGACTGGTCAGTGTGATTCTCGATGCTAGGCACGGAATAAAACTCTGTTTATGCTGTGTGGGGTCTTTAAAACACTGAGACTGAGTCTATTACCTGGCACCAGGGGCTCACACCTGTCATCCTAGCTACTCAGGAGGCTGAGATCTGAGGGTTGCAGTTTGAAGCTGTCCCAGGCAGGAAATTCCGTGAGACTGTTACCTCCAATGAACTGTCAGAAAAGCTGGAAGTGGGGCCAGGAGTTGAGCCTAGTGGTAGAGTGCTCACTTAGCATGCACAAAGCCCTGGTTCGATTTCTCAGTACCACATTCACAGAAAAAGCCACAAGTGATGCTGTGGCTCAAGTGGCAGACCACTAGTCTTTAGCAAAAAGTGTCCAAGGACAGTGCCCAGGCTCTGAGTTCAAGTCCCAGGTCCCAGGACTGGCAAAAAAAAAAAGAAAAAGAAAGGAAGAAAGAAAGAAAGAAAGAAAGAAAGAAAGAAAGAAAGAAAGAAAGAGAAAAACCAGAAGTGGAGGTATGGCTCAAAGTGGTAGAACTCAAACCCTGAACACAAAAGCTCAGGGACAGCACCCTAGCCCTGAGTTCAAGCCCCATTATTGACAAAAATAATTAAATAAAAATAAAAAGATATATAGTAACTCATCGTTTTATTGTTGTTGTTGGTGGTGGTGGTGGTGGTGGTGGTGGTGGTCTGTGTATGTGTGTGTGTGTGTGTGTGTGTGTGTGTGTGTGTGTGTGTGTTTGCGTGCATGTGCCTATCCTAGGACTTGAACTCAGGGCCTGGGCACTGTTCATTAGATTTTTTTTTTTTGCTAAAAGCTAGTACTCTGTCACTTGAATCATATATCCACTTTTGGTTTTCTGGTGGTTAATTGGAGATAAGAATCTCATTGACTTTTCTGCCTAGGCTGGCTTTAAACCATGATCCTCATAGCTCAATCCCCTGAGAAGCTAGGATTATGGGCATGAGCCATTGATGCCTAGCTCATTTTGTTATTATAAGTGTTTTTGACTCTTCTCATTCTTTAAATGAGGAATATTTTGGCTTTCCTCATTTACTTATCTAGTAATGTTGCAAAATGAAGATTTTCCCTGTATTTTAACAGTTGCACTTGTCATCTCATGTGGGTATAGATTCCCTTTAGGAAGGAATTCATGTAGTTTTGCTTTTCCTTCAATTTTGAAGGATAACTTAACTCTGTATAATAATCTGAGTTGACAGTTATTTGTTGTCAGAGCTTGAAATACATCTTTTCATGATGCCCTTTCTTTCAGAGTTTCTGTTGAGAACTTGACTGTCATTTGCTTTTCTGTATCTTGGCTTCTCTCTCACCAATAGTCTATTTTTTCAATATTCTTTCCTTGTTCGGTATAGTTAGTATTCAATTATAATATGTTTTAGAGCAGTTTTATTTTTTTTTCTGGTCTTATCTGGTGGTCTTTTTTTTTTTTTTTTTGCCAGTCCTGGGGGCTTGAATTCAGGGCCTGGGCACTGGCCTTGGGCTTTTCTCAAGGGTAGAACTCTATCACTTGAACCACAATACCACTTTTGGCTTTTTCTATATTTGTGGAATCTGGTTCTTCCTGCATGCTAGGTAAGCACTCTACCACTAGGCCACACTCCCGTCCCTGTTTGTATTTTTTTTTTTTTTTTGCCAGTCCTGGGCTTGAGTTCAGGGCCTGAGCCCTGTCCTTGGACTTTCTCAAAGTTAGAGCTCTACCACTTTAGTCTCAGCACCACTTTCCAGCTTTTTTTTTTCTGTGTATGTGGTATGGAGGAATCAAACTCCGGTCTTCGTGCATGCTATGCAAACACTCTACCATTAGGACAAACTCCTGGCCCTCTGTTTATACTTTGCAGATCATCTCTTTCTCAAGATTCAGGACAATTTTGGTTACTTTATTGAATACTTTACTATACTTTTTAACTTATATCGCTTCTGTACCTATGCCCAAGAAGACAATTTTTTTTTTGTTGGTCATAGGACTTGAACTCTGGGCCTGGGCACTGTCCCTGAGCTCTTCAGCTCAAGGCTATTGTCCTACCCCTTGAGCCATAGCATCACGCCACGTTGATTTTTCTGGTGATTAATTGGAGATAAGAGTTTCATGGACTTTAGTGCCCAGGCTGGCTTTGAACCGCGATCCTCAGACCACAGCCTCCTGAGTAGCTAGGATTACCGTACCCACTTCGAGAAAAGAAACTCTTAGATGCTGTTGGATGGAATGTAAATTAGCTCAACCTTTATGAAAGTCATCATGGAGTTTGGTTTTTTAAATTTATTTATTTTATTTTATTGCTAGTCCTGGGCTTAAGCTCAGGGCCTGAGCACTGTCCTTGGACTTTCTCAAGGCTAGAGCTCTACCACTTAAGCCTCAGCACCACTTCCTGCTTTTTTCTATGTATGTGGTACTGAGGAATCGAACCCAGGTCTTCATGCATGCTAGACAAGCACTCAACCACTAGGCCAAACTCCCGGCCCCACCATGCAGTCTTTTAACCTGAAATTTCCTGCCTCAGGGCCCTGAATATTGGGATTAAATACAAACACCATCACATTCAATTTGAATCTCACTTTGCCTATTGAAGCAAATGTTTTTGTTTGTTTGTTTTTAGGCTTCCCCAGTAGTTAGGATTACAGGTGTGAGCCACCACGCCAGGTCAGCAATTAGACTTTCTAATGAGTCATCTCCCATGTGGAGTTCTGATGTGAGGTGAGTTCTGGGATTTGGGAGGCGAGCTGCACTGGGAGGAAATGACCACAAGATGGCAGTAGCACACAACGTGTATGGACGGGACTGCCCGGGCTATGGTGATGTCTCCAAGCGGGTGACCTCTAAGGATAGGGCTACAGGGACCACATCCAGGAAGGGAGAAGAGCAAGGATACACCCAGAAAGGTCATGGACCCATCTGGACCAGAAGGCATCTCTAAGTCAAAGAACTCCAAAGATCAGCAGCAGAACTTGTGTTTCTTGTGTAGATTTGTCCTATCTGGTCTGTGTACATTGGATGTAGTTTGGGAATGTATGTGAGACAAGCTGCAAGTGGCTAGAAATGTACTTTTTTGAAGCTGGGCACTGGTGGCTCTGCCTGTAATCCTAGCTACTCAGGAGACTGAGATTTGAGATTGTAGTTTGAAGCCAGCCTAGATAGAAAAATCTGGAAGTGTGAAAGTGAAAAAGCTGGGGCTGGGAACCTAGTGGTAGAGTGCTCCCCTAGCATGCACTGGGTTCGATTCCTCCATACCACATACATAAAAAAGGCCAGAAATGGCGCTGTGGCTCAAATGGAGAGTGTAGCCTTGAGCAAAAAAAAAAAGTATCCAAGGACAGTGCCAGGCCCTGAGTTCAAGCTCCTGGACTGGCAAAAAAGGAAAGAAAGAAAGAAAGAAAGAAAGAAAGAAAGAAAGAAAGAAAGAAAGAAAGAAAGAAAAGAAGCCAAGTGAGAGTAAGAAGTCCTGAATTCAAGCCTCAATGTCAGCGCACAGCACACACACACACACACACACACACACACACACACACACGGCACTTACTTGGACTATATTGAAAGGAATTAGGAGTATTAAAATGAGTTTTGTTGGAGCAGGCTTCTGAGCTAACAGTCATAGCGTGGAGAAATAAACAACAGAAGTCAATAATGAGGAGTTATCTTCAGCCCACTCTTTGTTGTGGTTGTTGTTAGTCATGGGACTTGAACTCTGGCCCTGGGCACTGGCCCTGAGCTTTTCAGCTCAAGTCTAATGCTTTTCCACTTGAGCCACAGCACCATTTCTAGTTTTCTGGTCATTAGAGTTAAGACTTTCACAGACTTTCTTGCCCGGGCTGGCTCTGAGCCATGATTTTTTTTTTTGGTTTTTGTGGGTCATGGGGCTTGAACTCGGCTTGGGTGCTGTCCTTGAGCTCTACAGTTCAAGGCTACCACCCTACCCTTGAGCCAAGCCCCATTTCCCATTTTCTAGACGTTAATTGGAGAAAAGAGCTAGGATTACAGGCGTGAGCCATCGCGCTGGCTGAGCCACGATCTTAAGATCTCAGACTCCTAAGTAGCTAGGTGTGAGCCATTAGTGCCCAACCGACTTTTAAAGAATTGATGCTCTAAAGCCAGGCATGGTGTGGCTCACACCGGTAATCCTAGCTACTCAGGAGGAGATCTGAGGATCACAGTTCAAAGCCAGCCTGGGCACTAAAGAATGAGAGACTCTTATCTCCAATTAATCAGAAGAAGGAGGAGGAGGAGGAGGAAGAAGAGGAGGAGGAGGAGGAGGAGGAGGAGGAGGAGGAAGTGTTTCATTGGACCTGTGGAGTCAGTTCTGTCAATTGGCTCGCCTTTTGGAACCACAAAATACAGGAAATGACTTGAGTGAAAATGTCTCCCAAAGCTGGGTGCTCACACCTGTAATCCTAGCTACTCAGGAGGCTGAGATCTGAGGATCACAGTTCAAAGCCAGCCGGGACATTAAAGGCTGTGAGATGCTTATCTCCAGTTAATCACTAGAAAAAGGGAAGTGGGACTGTAGCTCAGGGGTTAGGGTGGTAGCCTTGAGCTGAAGAGCTCTCAAGCTGTCCAGAGTACATGACCCACAAAATATTGTCCCCCAATTCTTCCCAACGTTGCCTTTGTCTGTTTTCCTTGTCTTTCCTTCTTTCTTTCTTCCTTCCTTCCTTCCTTCCTTCCTTCCTTCCTTCCTTCCTTCCTTTCTCTTTCTCTCTTTTCTTCTTTCATGCCAGGAATTTTGATCCAGAGTTCTCATTTATTCCAGTAGAAAGGAGTAATTCCATGAATTCAGTTAATCCTACATGAGCAAAACTGGAAATTATCCTAATTAGGCTTTCATATTTGTGCCAGTACAAGAGCTTGAACTGAGAGCCTCAAATTTTATATCATTTCTTGCTCACAGCTTGTGCTTGACCATTTGAGTTGCGCCTTCATTTTGTTTGTTAATTTTGATGGAATCTCATTGACTTTTCTGCTCAGGCTGGTGTCAAACCCAAAGTTTTTAGCCTCCTATGTTGCTTGGATTACCGGTGTGTGCCACCAGCACCTGGCCCTTATTAGATTTTTGAGGCATAAATTAGAAACTAGTTGTCTAAGTAACTGAACACCTTTATTTCATTTTTTCAGCCACACCCTAGCTCTTGGAACTAACTGCCAGCGGTTTAGAAGGGCTGACGGCTTGCTCAACTTTCTGTGTTCTATGGAATCAGAGTGAGGGACAGGCAGTCAGCTACTGCTTCCTCAGGCTTGGAGGGTGAGGATTTTGCTTGCTCCAGAGAAATCTTCTTTGTATATTTTTAGCCACTTGAACCCTCTTCACACTGATCTAGAGGGGTAGCGAAACAGGGTACTGCCACCTCCTTTGCTAATTCTGTGAACGAACTGGAACTTATAGGGCTTTCTTTTTTTTTTTTGTCAGTTGTGATGCTTGAACTCAGGGCCCTGGATGCTTCCCCTGAGGATTTTTCTTTTCTTTTCTTTTTTGCCAGTCCTGGGGCTTGAACTCAGGGCCTAGCACTGTCCTTGGACTTTCTCCAGGCTAGAGCTCTGCCACTTGAGCCACAGCACCATTTTCGGTTTTTTCTGTGTATGTGGTATGGAGGAATTGAACCCGGGTCTTTGTGCATACTAGGCAAGCACTCTACCACTAGGCCAAACTCCCAGCCCCTCCCTGAGTTCTTTTTGATCAAGGCTAGCACTCTACTGTTTTGAGCCTTAACACTGCTTCTGAGTTGCTGGTAGTTGACTAGAAATAAGAGCCTCATGGACCATGGACTTTCCTGTCCCAGTTAGCTTTAAACAGCGATCCTCAGATCTCAGCCTCCTGAGTAGCTAGGATGACAGGTGTGAGCCCCTGGCACCTTGCTGGGATAGCACCTCTCATTCTCACATCCTGTCACACCTGTTTGGAATCCTGCAAGAGCCACCACTTCACTCCTCTCTGCAAAGAGCCTTGCCATTTTCTTTCTGTCATGGCTTCCATTCCCAGAGAGCTAGTATCCTTCCAGCACAGGTCTCTAGTCAACTGCTGCATGTCCTTAGAAATGCTCAGAATTGGGGGCCAGGAGTTTGGCCTAGTGGTTAAAGTGCTTGCCTAGCATGCACAAAAACCCAGGTTCGATTCCTTGGTACCACATACATAGAAAAAGCCAGAAGTGGTGCTGAGGCTCAAGTGGTAGAGCTCTAGCCTTGAGAAAGTCCAAGGACAGTGTTCAAGACCTGAGTTCAAGCCCCAGGACTGACAAAAAAAATCCTAACTCGGCTGGGAGCTCGGCCTAGTGGTAGAGTGCTTGCCTAGCTAGCATGCACGAAGACCCAGGTTCGATTCCTTGGTACCACATTCACAGAAAAGGCTGGAAGTTGTGTTGTGGCTCAAGGGGCAGAAGCTATTCTTGAGAAAAGCCCAAGGACAGTGCGCAAGCCCTGAGTTCAAGCTCTACAACTAGCAAAAAAAAAAAAAAAATCCTAACTCACACTTCACCCATCGCTGAAGAACCCCAGGAGGCCCAGATCTGAGGATCGTGGTGCGAAGCCAGCTGGGGCAGAAAAGTCTGTAAGACTCACATCTCCAATTAATCAGCAAAAAGCTACAAGTGGAGGTTTGGTCCAAATGGTAGAGGACTCATATTGAGTGAAAAGTCAATCCAGAGCACAAGGCTCTGAGTTCAAGTCTCACCACACACACACACCAGGGTGAGCTAGGGAGTCTGGGAGGTGGAACAGGAAAACATGGGAAGAGAGATGGGGGCCAAATAACAATAGGAGGAAGTGAAAAACGTCAGAGAGTTTGGCTGAGATGGGGAGGCATTTGTAGCTGCATGGACACAATCTAAATTAACATTTTTTTTTTCTGTCAGTTTCAGGGCTTGAACTTTGGACCTGGGGGCTGTCCCTGAGCTCTTCAACTCCAGGCCACCTCCCTACCCCTTGAGCCACAGCACCACTTCCCATTTTCTAGACGTTAATTGGAGATAAGAGTCTCAGGTCCTTTTGTGCCCGGGGTGGCTTTGAACTGTGATCCTCAGAACTCAGTCTCCTGAGTAGCTGGGATTACAGGCATGAGCCACCACACCTGGCTGGAAATTGTAACATGTTTGTACAACTACATCATCATCATCATCAAAATAAAAGTGGCAACTTTAAGGTTTGGTTTTTTGGTAGTCCTGGAGTTTAAATTTGAGGACTATGTTTACTAGGTAGACAGTATTTTAAAGATTTAAAAATGTACATTTTTTTGTGACATGAAGTACATTCACAATACTGTAATATTATTTCCACCATCAACTGCAGCACAGAAAGTCTGGGCAGGGTGCATATTATATGATTCCACTTACGCGAGACATCTAGTCAAATTTATAATAACAGGAAGTAGCATGGCAGTCACCGCAGCCAGCAGAAGGGGAGCCGAGTTGCTAAATGGATAGAGTTTTAGCTTTGCAAGATTAAAAGGTTCTGGAGATTGGTTGCATCACAATGTAAATATACTCGACACTGCTAAACTGTATACTTAGAAATAATGAAGATGGTGAATTATATGTTGCCATGTATTTCACTACAATTAAAAAATTGATCTGGAGCTCCGCACAGTGGCTCATGCCTGTAAATCCTAGCGATTTGGGAGGTGGAGACTGAGAGGACTGTGGTTCCAGACAACATTTAGCAAGACTCAGTTGATGAGCTGGAGACAGTGGTGTGGACCTGTCATCTCAGCTCCTGAGGGTCCTGGTATTAGGCCCTCTTGGGGAAAAAACAAGAGACATGATCTGAAAATAACTCAAACAAAGCCGGGCGGGGTGGCTCATGCCTGTAATCTTAGCTACAAGTGTAGTGTTCACTTTGTTTTGCTCTGCCATTCAATGGAGTGTTGTTCAGCCAGAAGAAGACACAGCGGAAGGATACACACCATAGTCACCTTGAGAAACACGATTCTAAGTGAAAGAAATCAGTTAACAAACACTACATATTATCTGATTCCCCGGATATGAAATGTTCAGGATGGGCAGTCCAGAGAGGCTCAGAAAGTAGATGATGGTTGGTGGGGTGGGGGCAGAAATGGTAAGTGACTCATAAGGGGCACAGGGTTTCACTTTGGTATGTTGAAACTTCTGGAACGCTTCAGGTGATGGTTGTATAACGTTGTCCCTATATCAAAAACTGCTGATTCTACAGTCCTAAAACTCCCATACAAGATGAAAAGTATATTTCACTGATTGCTCTTGACTTATAATCCTACCTCCTTAGGAAGCTGTAATCTGAGAACCATGCTTCAAAGCCAGCCTGGGCGGACAAATGTGTGTGATTCTTAACCTCAAGTGAGCCAGCAAAAAGTTGGAAGTAGAAATGTGAGTGTTCAAGGCCCTGAGTTCGAGCCCCAGTAGTAATATCAAAAAGGGGGGGGGGAAAGGAAAGGAAAGGAAAGGGAAAGAAAAATTACTTTATTGGTATTATAAAGGTGATATACAGAGAAGCTACAATGACGAGTCAGGTAATGAGTATATTTCCTCTCCTGTCTTCTGTTCCCTCCCTCCCTCCACTCCCTCCCTCTCCTCTCTACCAACAAGTTGTTCAGTTCACTTTCCTCCACACCCAGAGAACCCCACTGCTGCACTTTTTACTTTTTCCCCGAGTTCTGTACCCTCCCCCAACTCTCCTGAAGATACACACGCAACTATACCATACATAAAGAAAACAGAATCGTCCAAAAATAAAAAAACTAAAAAACAAAATTAAAAAGGTATGTTTCCATATCTTGAGGTTTTATGTAAATGCAAAGAGGCACTTAGGCATTGGGCTTTTGTGTTTCTCTCCTAAGAGCATCGTCTTTTGGTCTCACTGTGTGCGTATCTTGACTCCTGTAGAATTCATCCTATCCCAGTATATTTTAAATCTAATTTCCGCATATTAGCGAGAACCCACTGTCTCTCTGATCTTGTCTCACGTCACTTAACATGATTTCTTCTAGTTCCATCCATTTCCCTGAAAATGACCTGATATTATTCTTTCTAACGCCTGTGTAAAATCCAGTGTGTATAGTTTTGGGATCCACTCGTCTATTGTGGGGCATCTGGGCTATTTCCTTATCTTTGGCTATTGTGAACAGTGCGGCAGTGAAGATGGGTGTGCAGGTGTCTTTATCATATCTGGCTTGTGACACTCAGGGTAGATGCCCACGAGTGGTATGGCTGGGTGGTAGGGAAGGTCTACGTTTAGGTTTTTGAGGAGCCAGACTGTCTTCCAGAGTGGTTGTACTAGTTTACATTCCCACCAGCAGTGCAGTCGGGTTCCTCTTTCTACATCCCAGCAACATTCGTTGTTGTTTCAATTCACAACGCTGCCCAGTCTAACTGGGGAGAGATGGCACCTCAGCGTTGGTGTGCTTTGTATTTCCTTTATGGGTAGGGATGATGAGCATTTCCTAGTGTGTTTCTTTGCCATTCTTACTTCTGAGAAGTCTCTCTTAGCTCCTTTGCCCATTTGGTGATTGGTTTATTAGATTTAGGAGGGGTTAGTTTCTAGAGCTCCCTGTATATATTGGATATTAAGCCTTTGTCTGATGCATTGCTGGTGAAGGGCTTCTGGTGGGTTATCTTTCTAGTTTAGTAACTATGGCCTTAGCTGTGCAGAAACTTTTTATTTTAACGTCCTCTAGTCCCCCTTGTCGAGTCTCTCTCATATCTGTTGTACTCCTGAGGCTTCAAGAAGTTTCTAGGAAGTGGAGCTGTGGCTCACAGAGGTGTTTTCCTGACTTTCCTTTTCTTCTTATATATTGTTTTTAATTTTTTTTTTGCCAGTCCTGGGCTTGAACTCAGGGCCGGAACACTGTCCTTGGACTTTCTCAAGGCTAGAGCTCTACCACTTAAGCCACAGCACCACTTCTGGCTTTTATTCTATGTATGTGGTACCGAGGCATTGAATCTGGGCCTTCGTACATGCTACCACTAGGCCAAACTCCCGGCCCCAGACAGTGTCTTTCTATGTAGCTCTGTCTATCCTTGAACTCACTACATAGCCCAGGTTGGGCTCGATCTCATCATTTTCCTGCCCTGGCCTCTGAGTACTGGAATGATAAGTGTGTGCCTCCATACCTGGCTTAGCTCAGCGTCTTCTTGAAAACAAAGTATGAGCCAAGTCTGTGTGCAGAAAGTTAACCTGGAGGGGATGACAGAATGCTGGAAACAGTGATGATGTCAAGAAAGCCAACAGGAACCAGGCATCAGGGGCTCACGCCATAATCCTAGCTACTCAGGATGCTGAGATCTGAGGATCAAAGTTCAAAGCCAGCCCAGAAAGAAAAGTCTGTAAGAATCTTATCTCCAGTTAACCAGTCAAAAGCCAAAAGCAGAGGTATGGCTCAAGTGGTAGAGTGTTAGCCTTGACTGAACAAGCTCAGGGGCAATGCCCAGGCATTGAGTTCAAGCCCTAGTACTCCTTCCCTCTCCCCCCCCCCCAACACACACAGTGAGGGCCACAGCCTGTTGTAGTTTTTCAGGAATCTAGGCTGCAGTCAGAGGTGGAGCTAAGACCCAGCAGCTTTCAGCACACAGTGCCCTCATCTGCCTTCTTTCTCTGCTCCCACCACCAGCTCCCACATCTGGCAATTTTATCAACAGTGGCTAAACATAAAATCAAATATCTCAGTGGAAAGAGGCAGCACTGCAAGGCATTCAACCACTTTATTTGCTTACTCTTCTAACTTGTTGCCTTTCTCTAGGTCCATTTTTTTGGGGGAGGAGGGTAGGTCATGGGGCTTGAACTCTGGGCCTGGGCACTGTCCCTGAGCTCTTCAGCTCATGGCTAATGCTCTACCACTTGAGCCACAGCACCACTTCTTGTTTTCTGGTGGTTCACTGGAGATAAGAGTCTCACAGACTTTTTGTGCCTGGACTGGCTTTGACTGCTATCCTCAGATCTCAGCCTCCGAGACCTAGGATTAGCTAGGATTATAGCCATGAGCCACCGGCGCCTGATTTCATTTTGTTCTTTTACATCATGCTGGAAATGTACTTCATTTTCTATTTTTTCTAGAAGAATCACATAGCTGTGTATTCAACCCCAGATTCAAACTTGTTATTTTCTTCTGGTTTCCAGTATTGTTGAGAAGAACTCTGATGCCATATTCTTGATTGTTGTTTTAGTTTTGGATAATCTACATTTTCTCTGGTACTAAAGCGCTCGGCTTTCAGTCATTATTTCTATTTAAGTTAGATTTATTTCTAACTTCAAAAAATGGAGTTCCTATGCCAAGGGATGGTGGCTCACGCCTGTAATCCTAGCCACGCAGGAGGCTGAGATCTGAAGTTTGTGGTTCAAAGCAAGCCATGGGCATGAAAGTCCATGAGACTCTTATCCCTAATTAACCACCAGGAAACCGGAAGTAGTGCTGTGGCTCAATGGGGTAGAGTATTGGCCTTAAAAGCTGAAAAGCTTAGGGATGGCACCCAGGCCCAAAGTTCAAGCCCCATGGCTCCTCCCCCAAAACGTATTTTCTAACTTTTGATCTTTCAGTTCTAAGTGCTTGGAGAGCTCCTCAATTCAAACCTGCAGTTTGCTGTACCTCTTTTCTTTTCTTCTTTTTGGTCTGTCCTGGGGCTTGAACTCAGGGCCTGGGCACTGTCCTTGAGCTTTCTCAAGGCTAGCACTCTACTACTTGAGCCACAAAACCACTTTTGGCTTTTATGTGTATCTGTGGTACTGAGGAATCAAACCCAGGGCTTCTTGCATGCTAGGTGAGCATTTTACCACTAGGCCACACTCCAGGCCCAACTCTTTTTAACTATATTCAGTCAACCTATCCTGGAGGTTTTATTTGTTTGTTTGTTGTTATGTTATTGAGGGACTGAATTCAGGACCTAGATTGTACCAACACTTGAACTAACCCCCATCCCCTTAGTTCTTCTGTTGGCTCCATTTGTTTGCTTTCTTGGTAGTGGTCTTGCTCAGTGCTCTGTGATTCCTGCTTTTGGAGTTGTCTGGAGACTTTGTAAAACTTACAGCTATCTTGAAGGGGCCTTGGTTTAGTGTGTAATGGCCAGGACTCTGGGACTTTCTCAGCAGTGGTAGTGGCTCATGGAATGACCCATTTCTGGGCTAGTACCTATGAGGCTGATCGTGTGGCTAAGGGCCAACCACAGGCATGTGGCCTGGTTTTCCCTGTGGGTTTCAAGGCTAGCTGCCCTGCTTTGTGTTTACCAGCTGTCAGCACAAGCCCCAGGGACAGCCAGGCCTGGCCCAGCCCCGCTCAGCCTCTGTGCCTGGACCACACCCTGGGCCCTGCAAGTTCAGCCTTGTGCTCACTCCTGTCACCTGAGGCTGCATGCTCTTCTTCTCCTCTTCCCAAAGCAATCATCTCCCCCCCCCCCACCCTGCTTCTCTCTCTCTCTCATACTGGGGTTTGAAATCTGGGCTTTTTCACTCAAGGCTGGCCTCCACCACTTGAGCCACACCACCACTTCCAGATATTTTTGTTGGTTAATTGGAGATTAGAATCTCACAGACTTGGGTTGGGAGTTTGATCTAGTGGTAAGAGTGCTTGCCTAGCATGCACGAAGATCCGGGTTCAATTCCTTGGTACCACAAACATAGAAAAAATTGGAAGTGGTGCTGTGGCTCAAGTGACAGACCACTAGCCTTGAGAAAGCCCAAGGACAGTGCTCAGACCCTGAGTTCAAGCCCCAGGATTGGCAAAAAAAAAAAAAAATAGAATCTCACAGATTTTCCTGCCCCATCTAGTGCTCTACCACTTGAGCCACAGCACCACTTCCAGCTTTTTATGTGGTACTGAGGAATCGAACCCAAGGCTTCATGCATACTAGGCAAGCCCCCTACCACTAGGCCACACTTCTGCGCTCTCTCTCTCTCTCTTTCTCCCTCCCTTCCTCTTTCAGGTATGTGTATGGGTACAGAGGCTTGAACCCAGTGCCTAGGTACCATTCTTAAGCTTTTTTGCTCAAGGCTGGTGTTGTTCCACATGAGCCACAGCTCTACTTCCAGCTTTTTGGTGGTTAATTGGAGATAGAGTCTTATGGACTTTCCTGCCTGGCTGGCCTCAAACTTCAACCCTCAGATTTCAGATTCCCAGGTAGCTAGGATAACAGGAACTCTTATTCTTCCTGGAGTTCCAAGACAGAGAGTAGGGACCGGGAGTTTGGCCTAGTGGTAGAGTGCTTGCCTAGCATGCCTGAAGACCTGGGTTCAATTCCTTGGTACCACACACATAGAAAATCCAGAAGTGATGCGGTGGCTCAAGTGGTAGAGCACTACCTTTGAGGAAAAAGCGCAAAGACAGCGCTCAGGTCCTGAGGTCAAGCCCCAGGAATGGCAACAAAACAAAACAAACTAAAAAACCAGAAAGGAGCCAAGTCAGAGACTCACAGGTCTGGAACACAGCGGTGTCCAGATTTCCAGAGGGGGTTTGAAAAGATGGGTGCTGGGAGATGGGCCCAGGGGTGAGTCAAGGTTAACCCAAGAGCCTGGCAAGGCAAAGAGCCAAGTTCCTGGGGGAGGGGCCTGCAGGGGGTGAGAGTCCTGGGGAGACTTGTTCAGAACACCCAAAACTGAGCATTCGCTCATCGTGGGCTTGGTGTGCCCATGTGTGTCGGCCCCCACACATGTGCCCTGCCCTAGGCTGCTTGTATCCCTGGAGCAAAGGACAGGTGCCTGCCTCTCTGCCACCCTCCCCCCCCCCCAGGACGGGGCCACTCAGCCCCATCCCCCGGTGCCAGTGTCAGGTTCCGGGCTGTTCCCTGGGGGAACTTTGGTCTGGAAAGAATGAGAGTGACTGATCTGGTGGCTGTTGAGGGCCAAACCATGTCACTGAGACCTGGCCTGGGCTGCCCCTGCCACCTTCCTGTCCCCAGGCACACAAGGAGGCACCCCAGGCTCTGGGGCATCTTTCCTGCAGACCTTTCCTTGCTTGTTCTCTAACCCCTCATTCATGGTCCATTCCAGTGTCCACCCAGGGGCTGGTGGGAATGGGGGTGGACATGAAATGCTAGGAACAGAGGAACAATGGAAATAGAGTTCTGGCCTGGAGAACTGGTCACGAGATTTGGAGGGGGAGGTAACCAGTCACAGCCCCCACCCTTCCCCAAACGGAGTTGCTACTGAGACAACTTTGAGTCTTGGCCTGGAGGAGGGAGGGAGAACAGGCTTAGCGGAGGAAGGCAGAGATGGGCTTGGGGGTGGGGGGGCTGTCCAGAGGAGGCGGCAGTGAAGCTGGGCTCTGGCAAGAGGCAGGAAGGCCTGTGGGACCTCAGGAGGGTTGTTTAGGAAGGCCTGATACAGCCTCTAAAGCATCCTTTAACACTGGCAGAGGGGCTGGTTGATTGGGAGTGGGGGGGGGCAGAGGCGCTGACGGGCATTGTTTTGTCAGAGCAGGGAGATGGTCTCCTGACAGCACCCCCAGGCCTTCCTAAGAAGGGGCTAGCATCCCCTGAAATGTCTCTTCATTTCCCCGACCCGCTATGCCATTAAAAAAAAAATAATAATGCTTGTGTAGAGAGGGACTCAGAGAGCCCTGGCCTGCACTGGCCTGGCCTTTCTAACTCATTGCCCACTCTGACTGACGTGGCCTTTTGCTGGGCTGAAAGTGGACACTGCCATGCTACGAGGCCCCTGGGGGAGGCTTGGGGAGCAAAGCCCTGCAGTGCCATCCCTGAGCCAGGGCCTATAAATATGCCCTCCTCAGCTCCTGCTTGGAAGGGGATAGGCAGGCAAGCTCACACAGGGCTGAAGGGACCAGGCCTTTTGGCAGGACAGGACATTGTGGAGGGGGTGGGGAGAAGTGAAGAGGCCCGAAGTTTGAGGCTTAGTTCCTCCTCTTCTCCCTCCTCCTCCTCTTCTTCCTCCTCTTCTCTTTATTCCTCTTCATCTTCTTTTGTTAGTCATTCCACTTGAACTCCAGGGCCTGGACACTGTCCCTAAGCCTCTTTTGCTCAAGGCTAGCACTCTACCACTTGAGCCACAGCGCCACTTCTGGCTTTTTCTGTTTATGTGGTACTAAGGAATCGAACCCAGGGTTTCTTGCATGCTAGGCAAGCACTCTACCAGTAAGCCACCTTCCCAGCCAGTTCTGCTTCTTAACAATGATGATTTCCCCCTTGGGTCTTGGGGTTGTCTGGGCTGGGGCAGTTAGGCGGGGCAGGGCAGGAAGAATGAACGTTTGAGAATTGTTTTAAGAGGAAGGCTAATCTTCTTTTCTTCCATCTCTGAGTTTTCCTGGAGGCTCAGGAGTCCGGATATAAGCTGTGGGGCTAGAGCTGATTTGCTCCAAAATTCCCCTTGCTCTCCCGAACCCCAACGAGACTAACTCCCTGTTTGCTCAAAACCTGAGACAAATGCTTCATTTTTCCTCACCTCAGTCTCCCCTCCTGGCCTGGCAGTTCTCAGGGTAGGGATGGGAGGAGGGGTGAGTTAGTGCTCAGGCTTGGCTGGGCCAGGGGGCCAGGACTTGGGGGCTGGGACCCAAGGGGAGGATGCTGGAAATGGAAAATGTGAGCCCAGTGGCCTTATCTGGGCTGGAAGCAGCTGTCTCCACACCACACCCGTTGCGGCCCCTGCCTCTGGTTGGGGGGGACTGCCGGCTCCCCCAGGCAGGACCTGATGGTGGTGTTTATCCTCTTGGCAGCCTGAGCAGCAGTGGCAATCTGTGGGAAATTCCTTTTTTTCTCCTGTCAAGAGGGACAAACTTTGATCCAGGAGAGCATGCAGTTCTGCTCTTTATTCTCGTGCCTCTGATCCAGGTCACCATTAGCATTTCATGTGCACGATTCTACAGAAGAGGCTGCACACACTGGATCTGGGCCCTCCAGAGACGCTTCTAGATTGGACTAGAGTGGGTCAGAAGTGGGGCCATAGTCAGGCAGCCATGCACACACACACACACACACACACACACACACACACACACACACACACACACAGACTATTTGCCAGTGGTGGGCCTTGAACCCAGGGCCTAGCACGGTCTCTTAGCTTTTCTGTTTGGGGCTGGTGCTCTCCTTGAGTCAGCTCCACTCCCAACACATGCGAGTGTCTAATACACAACACTTATGTACATATATACAACACATATGTACAAGCATGTGAATAGAATCAGCTGCATAAGACATATCTGCCAGCCAGGCATTGATGGCTCAGTCCTATCGTCCTTACTACTCAGGAGGTTGAGATCTGAGGATCATGGTTCAAGCCCAGGCAGAAAAGTCTAGGAGATTCTTATCTCCAACTAACTAGCAAAAACCCAGATATGGAGGTGTGGCTCAAATGGTAGAGTGCCAGCCCTGAGTACCAGCTAAGGACCAGTGCCTAGATCCTGAGTTCAGGTCCCAATACTGGCATGAAAACACACACACACACGCACGCACACACACACACACACACACACACATCTCAGCCTAAGCCTGACCCCTGCATGGACTGCAGGCATGCCTACATATGTGTGCATATTAACACATGTTCACCTCATACAAGCAATCACTGAACAATCCCTCTTACAAAAGTGGGTATTTCGGAAAAGGCACATATATCAAACACCCTATGTTTGTGTATGTGTGTGTGTGTAGGTAGGTATGGGTATGGTATAAAATAAAGGGGTTCCTAGCCAGCCAGGAGCTGGTGGTAATACTAGCTACTCAGGAGGTTGAGATCTGAGGATCCAGGTTCAAAGCCAGCCCGGGTACAGACTCTTTTCTAACATTCCCTCCCCCCCCCCCGCCCCAGTCCTGGGGCTTGAACTCAAGGCCCAAGCACTGTGCTTGGGCATTTTCAAGGTTAGCACTCTATCACAGCACCATTTCTGGATCTTTCTGTATTTATGGTACCAAGGAATCAAACCCAGGGCTTCATGCATGCTAGGCAAACACTCTATCACTAGGCCACACTCCTGGCCCCTGGACACACACTCTTATCTTCAATTAATTACCAGAAAACTGGAAGTGGCGCTGTGGTAGAGCACTAGAGTTTGAGCTGAAGCATTTAGGGACAGCACCCAGGCCTGGAATTCAATTCCCATAATCAACCAAAGGGAAAAAAAATAATAGAGAGAGATTCCAGGATTGGTGCCTGAGGCCTTACGTTAGGCAGACAGAGATGTGGGGAAGGAAGGGGAGACCCATGAGTCTGTTTACTAGGCACTTGATGCATCCTCGCTGGAGATGCAACCAGCCAAGTCTTGCTGACTTCGGAGTTTCGGCTCCTATATGGCCTCCACCACATTTTCTGCCTTCCCCCTTATCACACTCCTCTTGGCTCCTGAACCCAACAGCCTGGCAGGAAAAGATAAATAGAAGCACTGCCTCCCCCACTCCTAGGGACCTCATAATAAGGAGGCCACAGTGTCTAGCCACAAAAGTTGGGTTGCAAGACTTTTCCAGGGCTGGGGTGTATTTCTTTGCAAGGATTTGCTGGCATGCTCCCTCTGGTCCCCTATAGCTGTCGACCTGAGTTGAGGGTCTGGATGATGGATGCAGAGCCCTGATGTGGAGCCTGACTGTCTCAAGCAAGCTGAGGACAAGATAAGGCCCATTAGGGCCCAAGCAATAAATAGGCTTGCCCTTCTCCTGAGCCTCCAGCTCTAGATGTGTGTGTGTGAGTGTGTGTGTGTGTGTGTGTGTGTGTGTGTGTGTGTTGCCAGTCTTGGGGCTTGAACTCAGGGCCTGGGCATTGTCCTTGAGCTTTCTTAGGGCTAAGACTCTACTACTTGAACCACAGTACCACTTCTGGCTTTTTCCGTGTATGTGGTACCAAGGAATTGAACCCAGGGCTTCATGCATTCTAAGAGAGCACTCTGCCAGTAGGCCACACTCCGGCCTTGTTTGTGTTTTGTGTGTGAGTTTTTTATATGAGGTTTGTTCTGCTACTGAGCCTTGAATTCAGGGACCTCACATTCTTACTTGGTGTTTCTCTCTCTCTCTCTCTCTCTCTCTCTCTCTCTCTCTCTCTCTCTCTCTCTCTCTCTCTCTCTCTCTCAACTCATTGCTGGTACTCTACCACTTGAACCACATGTCTACTTCTAGCATTTTTGCTGCCTAATAGGACATTTCTGCCTAGAATGGCTTTGAACCTCAGTCCTCAGATCTCAGCCTCCTGAGTAGCATGAGCAAATGGCAACTAGCCAGCTTGTATCTTCCCTAGCGGTTTTTTTTTTTTTTTTTTCACCAGTCCTGGGGCTTGCACTCAGAGCCTGAGCACTGTCCTTGGGTTTTTTTCCTCAAGGCTAGCACTCTGCTACTTGAGCCATTTCTGGCTTTTTTCCACGTATATGGTGCTGAGAAATTGAACCCGGGTCTTCGTGCATGCTAGGCAAGCACTCTACTACTAGGCCAAACTCCTAGCCCCCACAGTGGGGTTTTAAGGGAGCCCCTTCAAGCTTAGAAAGCAGCTATCACTTCTGACCCTCAATGAGACACTGCTGAGATCCCTACAGACAGTTCCAAGAGGCCCTACATCTAACAGTTTCTTTAATGCCCCATCTCTTGGTGTTGAAGCTAGAACTGAGGGCCTGGAGCTGTCCTTTAGCATTTTTATCCAAGGATGGAGCTCAACCTCTTGAGCCATCCCTCACTTGAGGATTTTTTTTTTGTCAGTCCTGGGCTTGAGCTCAGGGCCTGAGCACTGTCCTTGGACTTTCTCAAGGCTAGAGCTCTACCACTTGAGCCTCAGCACCACTTCTGGCTTTTTCTATATATGTGGTGCCAAGGAATTGAACCCGGATCTTCGTGCATGCTAGGCAAGCACTTTAACCACTAGGCCCAACTCCCGGCCCCAGAGGATTTTGGGTGGCTAATCAGAGATAAGAGTCACAGACTTTCCTGCCTGAGCTGACACTGAACTGTGCGCGATCCTCAAATCTCAGCCTCCTGATATGTTCATCCATATCATCAGCCAATAAGTAGAAAGGACATAATATCTATGCCTTCTCATCCAATACAGATTTGGGATATGTGGTTAGCGAGGTACAGGTGGCTCATATCTAGAATCCTATGATTTGAAGATCATGGTAAATAGCTACCCTGGGCAGAAAAGTCCAGGATATTTTTTACCTCCAATTAATCAGCTAAAAGCCAGAAGTAGAGCTGTGACTTGTATCAGAGCACTAAACCCTAGTTCAAGCCCTGGTACTGGCACACAAAAACATGTGTGTTTGAAAAAAACCTGGCTGGATCCTAGGTTCGAGTCCTGCCTTTGCAGGCCTAGCTGAGTTATCTTGGGCCATTTACTGCCCATCAGGACTTCAGTTTCCCTGTGTTTGCAACTCCCCTGGCACTGTGGCTTTGGCCTGGCAAGGGTTTGATTTTGTGAGGGTCTGGCTGGGGGGACTTGTGATGGCTTGTCTACTCCCCCGCCCTGGGATAAGTGGGGGGCCAGCAGGCAGCAATGGGGTCAGAGCTGGGTGAGGGGGAGCTGGAGGGGCAGGCGCCAAACCCCCCAGGACGTGGTGGGCGGTCAGCAGTACTAGTTCTGACCTCAGTGCTGGTGAATGTGGAGGAGTGCGGCCAGGCCCATCAACCCGCACCTCCCTTGCAGCCTGGTACTGGGCAGGCGCGGCTGGACAGGGTGGGGGTGGGTCTGTCAGGAAAAGGCCAAGATGAGCCAGGGGCAGAGAGCAGAGCTTAAGCCTCCCATTGTTTATCTTGTAGCCAGCCAGGGGGTGGGGTTCTTGTCCCGCTTTCCTCCCACCTCACGATTGCCCTCTCCCTCTTTTCTTTCTTCCTCTCCTCTGATGCTCTTCCTCCCTGTCCTGGTGTCTCTCCTTTTTGCCCAGGCTCAGCTCCAGCTGTTGACTCAGTGGTCTGACTCGAGGAGGGAAAGGAGCCAGGGGGATGGTTTGAATCTTGTACCATCTGCCTTCCTAGACCCCAAAGGGAACCTCCATGCCTGTCCTTCACTAAGTCTGGACTTCAGCCAGGTCCTCACACAGCCCTTCCTAAATACTGCCATGGAGATCCAGGCGGTGACCTGGGCTGCACCCCCGCCCCCTTCTACTGGTCCAGGTATCTCCCAGGTGTGCAACAGCTGTCCAGGTCCTCCTAAGACTTCTCTCTCTTCCTGGATTCTGCAGAGGAAAAGACTAGGTTTTTGACTAAAACTCAGTGTTTTCTTTTTTTCTTTTTTGGTCATGGCGCTTGAACCCTTGTCACGGGCACTGTCCTTGAGCTCTTCAGCTAAGGCTCCCCCCCTACCCCTTGAGCCACAGCACCACTTCTGGTCTTCTGCTGGTTAATTGGAGATAAGAGTCTCATGGATTTTAGTTCCCCGGGCTGGCTTTGAACCTTGATCCTCAGATCTCAGCCTCCTGAGTAGCTAGGATGACAGACCACTGCACCTGGCTTCAGGAATACTTTGGTTGTTGTTGTTTTTGTTTTTCTTCAGGCTCTTGTGCTCAGACAATAGATATGCACTGCCCAGGGTAAAAGCAGCCAGAGGTCTCTCTCAAGGTCTCCATTAAAGATTCCACCCGGAGAAAGAATGAGGGGAGCGGTTTGGCTCACTGTCTAGACAGCTACTTGGAATATGCACGTGCACCCACACACACATACAATATTGCATGCCTCTTGGCACTTGACTTTCTCATGAAATAATTGCTGGAAAGCTCCTTGCATTAGGTAACCCAGTGTTCCTTCCTGTCCCCGCTGTGGGGAGCCGGTCCATCTGTTAGGCTGATCCAGCCCCTCTGGGGAGGGAAGGCTAGTCTAGGAGGGTCTGTGGGCTCCAGATATACCTGGAAGCTGAATGCTGCCATGGGAACAAGCCTCTTAGCCTTCGACTTTGTGAAGACCATCTGGCTGTGTCTGCTCAGCCTCCCAGCCTACTTCAAGCCCAGGAAAGGGAAGGCTAATTAGGAAAGCCTTTTGGTACAAAGGGATAAGATGTTCTTATTTTGATTTTAAATCTGTTTTATTACAACATCCATCATCCTAAAGTAATATGTGCTTCCTTCTTGACTCTTTCTTTCTTCCTTTCTTTCCCTTTTGCCAGTTCTGGGACTTAAACTCAGGGCCTGAGCACTGTCCTTGTGTTTTCTCGAGGCCAAAGCTCTACCACTTGAGCCACAGCACCACTTCCAGCTTTTTCTATGTAGCAAGGAATCGAATCTAGATCTTTGTGCATGCTAGGTAAACACTCTATCTCTGGGCCAAACTGCCAGCCCTGCCATTTTCTTATGTTGGGTTGGGTTTTTTGGGGGGAAGGGAGAGGTGGCTGGAATGGGGAGCACTATCTAGGATTAAGAATATGAAGCATTAGGGGTGGGAGTGTTGCCTAGTGGTAGAGTGCTTTCCTAGCATACATGAAGCCCTGGGTTCGATTCCTCGGTACCACATACACAGAAAGTGGCACTGTGGCTCAAGTGGCAGAGCACTAGCCTTGAGCAAAAAGTGTCCAAGGACAGTGCCGAGTCCCTGAGTCCAAGACCCAGGACTGGTTAAAAAAATGACAAAGCATTAAAGGGAATAAAGAATGGGGTCGCCACCGGTGGGTAGACATTAGTGCCATGGGGAGGGTAGGTCGTGTGTCCAAAGTGTGCTTGGCAGTATCTGGACATTCTTCCTTAAACACGCCCTTTCCTCACAGCCACCCTCAGCCTCTATTTATTGATTGATTTTTGGTAAGTTGTGGGTTTGAGCTCAGGGCCTACAGGCTGTCCTTGAGCTTTATCATTCAAGACTAGGGCTGCACCACTTTGAGCCACAGAGCCACTTCTGGTTTTCTGGTGGTTACCTGGAGATGAAAAGTCTCATGGACTTTCCTGCCAAGGCTGGCTTTGAACCATGATCCTCAGATCTCAGCCTCCAGAGTAGCTAGGATGACAGGTGTGAGCCACCAGTGCCCACAGTGAGGTCCCATGATGAGTGAGCTGGATCCCTTATTGAGAAGAGTGTGTAACTATCCTGTGGCCGCTGGACACCAGTCCTACCTACTTGGGTGGTTGAGATCTGGGGATCCAGTTTGGAATCCAGCCACAGCAGAAAAATCCATGAGACTCTGATGTCCAATTAGCTAGCAAAAAGCCAGAAGTGGAGATGTGGCTCACACGGTAGAGCACTGTCTGCATGCAGGAGCCGGAGCCTCTGAGTTCAAGCCCCGACACAGGTACTGGTTCTGTCTCGTTCTACTCCCTCGTCCCCCTCACCCCTCGCTGCAGAGCAGGACGAAGGGGGAAGGAAGGCCCATAGTTGCAGAGACTGGCCAGGGACTTCACCATCTGTCTCCTCTCTGGGGTCTTTTAACAGGTGCAAGAAATCCCAGGCGAAGGTCTCGCTGGGGAGGGGAGTGTGTGTATGTGAGACCCCGATGCCGCTGCGGCTGCGCTCCAGGGGATCTGAACCGTGCACATGCCCAGTCCAACAGGCCCCGTGCCCGGCCCCGTGCTCGGCCCTCGGCTGTGGTCCTGGAGTGCAGGTCCGCCGGCCGGCCGGAGCCTTCTCCCGGTGAGCGCGCACAGCCTCCGCCCCCACCGGCGGGTCTCGGGAGGCTCAGCACCCTTGGAGAGGAGGGAGGGGGCGAGTTCCACCTCGGCTTCCTCGGCCTCGCACGTCCCACTCGGGTCTCAGAGACGGGTGGGGCGGGACGGCTGCAGGCGGGCTGGGTGAGTCCGGGGTCCGGCTCGGCTCCGCCCCGAGGCCCCGCCCCCGGCCCCGCCCCCTCTCTGCGCCCAGTCCCCGGACTCGCGGGCTCGCCCCGCCCCGCCCCCGGGGCTAAGCCCGACGCCGAGGGCCCCGCGCCGCACTGAGCGGCGGAGCTCGGATTCCGTCGGTCCCGCGGCCGGCTTTCCCGCTTGGCGCGCCCCGCTCCGCCATGGAGCCGACCCCGGATGCGGAGGAGGCGCGCGGCGTGCGCGAGGCGCTGGGCCGCTACGAGGCGGCCCTGGAGGGCGCGGTGCGCGCGCTGCACGAGGACATGCAGGGGCTGCAGCGCGGCGTGGAGCGGCGCGTGGCCGAGGCGCTGCGCCTGGCCGCCCCCTTGGCGCGCACCGTGGCCGAGCTGCAGCGGGACAACCAGCGGCTGCAGGCGCAGCTCGAGCGCTTGACGCGCCAGGTGGAGGCGCTGGGCCTGGCGACCGGGATGTCCCCGGCGCCCTGCACCTCCAGCCCCCCGCCCGCGGCCGGGGCTCCGGATCGCGCGCCTCGTCTGGGCACCGCTCGCTTCGCCAGCCACGCCACCTTCTCGCTGTCTGGCCGTAGTCCGGTGAGTCTGGGGGCGAATGCCGGTGCGCGTGCCCAGTGCCTGGGCGCCCCGCCGGTGTGCGCTCGCTGCGGTCCTCCGGGCCCCGATTGGTGCCTCTGCCTGTTGCTGGGATTCGGAAATGGGGGTCCCATTACTGCAGTGTCCGATAAGGCCGCAGAAGCAACTGTGTAGTCCCGTCCTTCCCTTCTTTGCACCTGTCTGGCGCCCCCTCCTCTCCTTTCTTAGGAGCCGGGTCCTGTGTGCTGAGCAGAACATTTTTTCCCTCCCCTCCCCCGACCCCGTCTAACATCGTAAGAGCTCGAAGGCTGAGTACTGAATTCTGCCCTGCCTGGGGCCTCATCCACATGTTGGAATGGGTCAGCACCCCTTCCACCCCCTCCCATCCCAGTCCAGCCCCTCCATCTCCACGCACAGGCCTCCTTGCTTCACCCAGGCCTGACCACTCAGGTTATAGATTAACCCGGATTGAGAACTCAAGCCCCTGTGTGGGAATGGGGGTGGGTGGGTTAAGGGGTGCAGTCTGGTAGAGGGTGCTGAGCAGCTGCATTTAGGAACTGACATTCCAGGGTGGGAGCAAATCCTTTACCGTGAAGGGAGAGAGAGGAACTGGCCTTAACCAGTGTCTAGATTTCTGGGGTCAGTGGCTGGCCAGAGGCTGGTGTGGACCAGTCTGAGCCTCCCTCAGGGTGGCAGGGCCTGGTTAGAATGCTTCCATGGTGTGTGCTGTAGCCCTTAGGAGGGGGATGGTCCATCTTGACCAGCTGTGTGCTTCACTGCCCTTGGTTTCTGGGGTGGCCCACCGAGGGTCCCACGGAGCTCCAGGCTGAGCAGTGCTAACACTTTGGACAGATGTTGGTTCCAAACATGGCAGACCCTTCCAAGTGGATAACCAAAGAGGGCTTGTGCTGGGGCCTGGGGCTTGCTGCTGTTAGCACATGCAGCTCAGAATAGCTGTAAATTAGATCTGGCCAGGGAGGAGCCTCCAGGCGTGGGAGTGGAGGCTGAATTATGAAGGCTGCCTGGCTGCTTTGACCTGGATGCAGAACCCCTGAGATATCAGGCTCCATCTGAAGTGTCCGGAGAACATACTGAGGAGTATCCCATGAGTGTGACAGTCTATATGCTCCTGGAGTAAAATCACCACTGTGAGCTCATAGTGCTTACTAAGCAATGTCATTGGTTTCTGACGTTTTATTTTAACACACATTTGCTTCTTATTTGCACAAGGAAACAGCTGTCTGAGCACTTAAGAAAAATAATCTCAGAATTGTGTACACACACACACACACACACACACACACACACACACACACCTTTCCAGTTGGGGCTTTTTTCCTCCCAGTGGGAATTCGCCATTATTCATCCAGGCTAAATTATCACTCTTGGTTAGAGCTGAGGGAAGGGTCAAGGTGCTGTGCTCAGGGAGGACTGACGGGCAGAGAGGGAATGGAGGTGAGCTACTTAGCTGTGAGGGACCAAGGAGGAAAGATGGGTCTGAGCTAGAGCTGGGTATTTGATGGTGCCGTTTGGATAGGGGATTTAGAGGAGGAATCAGCTGGCAGGGACTTTGGCCTTGAGAATGGAGGCAAAGAAAAGAGCCTTGCCCTGGGGAACCATTGGATTGCAGTCTGGCCAGGTTAGGCCCATCTTCATGGGACCGTGAGCCATCTAGGTGAAGTTGTCCCAGGCAGGTAGACTCATGGGTCTTGGGGAGGGGGGGAGGTCCAGAGCGTGGTGAAAGCTAGAGGTGAGGAGTTGAGCACAGCTGTCAGCCCAGGTCATAGACAAGGTGTGGCCTTGGGCGTAATTGCAGAGAGAGAGCCCTGGGAAGAGGCAGAAGAGTTCAAAGAAACAAAAACCAGGCCAAAGAACTTCCAGGGCTGAAGAGATTCCAGAGGGCCCATTAAGAAACCCAGAGAGGGGGCTGGGAATGTGGCTTAGTGGTGGAGTGCTTGCCTAACATGCATGAAGCCCTGGGCTCGATTCCTCAGTACCACACACAGAGAAAAAGCTGGAAGTGACACTTTGGCTCAAGAGAGTTGCTAGCCTTAAGCACAGAGAGGCTCGGGGATAGAGCCCAGGCCTTGAGTTCAAACCCTAGGACTAACACACACACACACACACACACACACACACACACACACACACAATCCAGAGCAGAAAACTTCTAGAAGAGATTTGGGACCTGTTGGGACCAAGGATAGAGGCCCAGTATGGGTAGGTTGAGTATTTCAGGAAGGCCCCAGAAGTGTTAAGAGACAAACAGAGCCAAATGTTATGAGTAAGGGATGGACCAGAGGCTGTGCCACCTCAAGCCCTGGCTCCCTGGGCCTGGGGCAGCTCCCAGGGACTCAGCCCCAGAGCCCTGGTCAGCTTACCATCACAGGAGCACCAGCACATGCTCCGAGCTGGCTTCTTCTGGTGAAGGAGGCCCCGTGAGCCCTGGGCACGCTCCAGCTTCCCAGCTGTGACCAGCAAACGGCCTGTGATCAGGATTCGTCACAAGCCAGGAATCAGGGCTTTTTGGCCAAACTGGCTTGTGGGTGATGGACAGGAACAAAGCCGGTGTTTGGATACTGGTTGCTGTGGCATGGATCTGGGTATGAGAGCCTCATGGGGTGCCCACAAGCTGGTGGTTTGTGGTTGGCCTCATAGAAGCTGGTGTTCTGCCTACCCTGGAGCTGGGTAGACCTCAGCGTATAAATGTGCCCTGATCGCTGTACTTCTGAGTGCACAGACCTTGAACTTGCTATAGCGGGGGTCAGCATGGGACTGGCTGGTACAGAGGATGCTTAGGGGAGCTGGAGGATAGCAGAGGGAGGGGAATGATTGGGGAAGCGTCCCAGCAGGAGGCCTGAGTCCCTGGAGTAGACAGATTCTTCAGGGGCATCTCCTGTTAGCCAGGACTTAATTTCAAGGGAGATTGGCCTACCCCTCCTGCACCTCATGTACTGAACGGACTGAGTAGTTTGTGCCCGAGTGACCTGGTTAATGAAACTACTGTTGCTGTTATCTGGCCCAGAGGAGGGAAGAGAGGGCCTTCGAGCCCCAGCAAGGAGTGGAGGTCTGATGCCTGAGGTCAGGCCCAGCCTCAGGACTAAGAGCCTGGCCCAGAATTGTTCCCTGGAAATGTTATCCTCAGCTAAGCTGGAGCCACTTGGTCCCCCCGGCCAGGCGGTACAATCCCTCAGGAGCCACTGCCAGGAGCTCAGTGTCAGAGGCCTGACCATGAGAGAAACCAGACTCAGCTTATCTGCCTGCCTTTCCCAGAGGCAGTGTGATAAGGGAGTTGGATGCTTTGGGGAGAAGCTTGGATTGAGACCTTTAAAGCTGTGTCAAGCGTTGAGCACACACATGGACAAAAGTCCCAGGACACGCTTCCGGAACCCACAAAAATATTCACAAGTCTCCTCAGGGAGGTTGACTTTTTCCTGCCTCACCTGAGACCCCTTAGCAGTAATCCAGATGCTATGGAGGGGTAGGACTTCATTCCCGTCTGCCCCTCTGCATCATGGGGGAGGCGGGGCCTTCAACATGCAGTGACAGGCATGGGGGGACCCCTCACTGACACCTACATTCCTGGGAAAAAAATGATTTCGACATCAACATGTACCTCTGAGGCCGCCTGGACCTGTGAAACCCGTTGGACCAGAGTGGGATGGGTGAGGGGACGTGGAGACCCCAGAGAAGAGAGGTGCAGGTGACACTGGGAGCTGGGCTTCTGGCTGAACTGACTGGTTTTCTTCCAGTTACTCACTGGGCTTCAGACTTCTAGGGTTGCCTGCCCCACTCCTTTATGCAAGGGTCCTGTGGTCTTGAGATTGGGTGGGCTTGCCTCCTCTTGTCCACTCTCCTGAAGTTGAGGCCCTGCCTGGGTCCTGTCTTCTGTCACCTCCCCAGAGCCCCACCCTGCGGCTGAGCCCTCCTCTCCAGTCTGGCGCAGTGGGCTTTCAGTGGAGAAACCCCTGAGACCCCTTTCTTGGCTGTCCTCCCATGGCCAGGATGTGGGCAGCTGGAGAAATGTCTGCAGTCCAGCCTGCTGGCTCCTCCCCCTGTGTCTCTCCAGCATGCCTCTGGTTCTGTTTCTACAGCCATTGCCAGAGACCTCTCCTTAGCTAAACACAATGGACATGTGTCCCAGCCCATCTTGACCGCCTTGTCCCTGACCTCAGACCACCTTTGGACATGTTGACGTTCCTGTTTCTTCCCTCCCTGGCCTTGTCCTCTCTTGCTGGATTTCTCCCTATCTTGTTGGTTGCTGCTTCCTGATGTGGCAGCCTTTCCCTGACCTCCTGACCCAGGCTTACGGGTCTGTGCGAGCTGGGACTGTTTGCACCAGCTTTCCTTTTATACTCACATTCACATAGCCAGCTACCACCTCAATCCTACACCCATCTCATCTAAAAGGAATATCCCCAAGCCTCACCAAGCCTCAGCATCCTTCTGTTTGTTCACCCTTTTATCCAGGTTCCTTTTCCCCCAGAGCTCTTGCATCCTTGCCCTTGACCCTTCCACATCCATGTACCGTGTCTCCTCCTCACATCTCCACCAGGGCCTGTGGAGTTGACTTGCCACTTGCTCTCCTCCTTGCACACAACTCTGGCTGGCATCTGAAGTGTGTGTCTAAATACACGTTGTCCGGGAAGCTAGGAGACCAGGAAAATATTTTAAAGATGTCTGGAGAAGAGGCATAGCCAACCCTTCAAGCCACACACCTTGGGCTGTTACCAAAGTCTGGTTAGGATCTTCTTCTGGCTCCTCTGGTCACACTGCCTTGTTGGGAGGGGGCAGAATCCAGGGAGAGGAAGGCATGTCCTCTGGCCATTATCCTAGCTGTTTTCCCTGGGCAACCCTGGCAAGAGCAAGTCTCCTCTGAACCTCAGGTTCTATCTGAGAGATGGGCCTGATAAGTTTAGTAGATATTCAAATAGCGCTTTCCTCCCTTTCTGTGGTTCGCAGACTCAGAGGGGACACTGTCACACCGTGGGCTGGCTCTTCGGCCAGAATCCCACCCCCTGCTTTAGTCTTTGTTCTCTCTGCTTGCTTCCTGCTGGCCTCACCCCTGGCAGGATAGAGGGGTGGCAAGAATGTGACCAGGCCCTGTACCCTGGAAGAATCTAGTATCCAGGGCAAAGGTCTACTCCTGGGTAGGCAGCCATGCTGACGGAGAGGAGCAGGGGCCAGGCTTTCCTGCCCTGTTGTCTGGCTCAGCCTGCAGTGAGGAATGGAGTTACCTAACTCACTGCTTCAGTCACAACCCTGCAGCGCCACCTCTGTCTTCTGCTTTATTGGGCTCTGGGATGAACTCAGTAGAGGTGTTTGTCCATCTGACTGGCGGACCACCAGAATGGGTTCCATTCCAGTTTGCTCCTGACTTTGGCTGGCACTACCCTTCCTGGAGCTGTGTGTGTGTGTGTGTGTGTGTCCAGCCAGAACCAAGAGGAGCTTTAGGAAATGGTTTTGCGGTGGGCCCCAGAATAAGGTCTCAGTGGTGCTGGTGTCTCTGCAGAGTGTGGAACATGAAGAAGTCAATGAGCCAGAGACAAGGCGAGCCTCAAATTCCTGCATCATGGAAAACGGACACCAGCCAGCTACAGGTAGGGGCCAAAGGAGGCCTCTGGGTACCTTGGGGAGGTGGGAGGAGGAGGCTCAGGAGATGTGAAGCCTTCTAGAGGTTCCGAGGGCTCTGCGGCCTCCACCACTGACCTTGCCTCTTGGGTCCCATGTCTGTTCCAGGCCCAGGTGAAGGACTCCCAGAGGCTGCGCAGACCTCAGAGTCCCCCAGGCCTCGTCCTCTGAGCCTCTCCTTGCGGCTGCCTCACCAGCCCGTCACGGCTGTCACCCGCATCTCAGAGAAGTTCTCTGGAGAGACATCTGCTGCAGCTCTGTCACCCACATCCGCTGCCACCCTAGGTTTCAGCCCTAGTCCCAGCGAGGCCACTTCCCTGTGGACCCCCAGTCCCATTGGTACGAGCAGGCTGGGGTCGGCAGGAGATTCTGCCATCCATCTGTCTTGTCAAAAGGGACCTGCACTTTCCAGACACGTCGTGAATTGGGACTTCCGGCCCTGCGGCACCCCCCAGGGCTGATATGGCTCGAGTCCTGTGGTTTGAGGCAGTGTTTTGCTGGCCACAAAGCACAGGAAGCCCTGGGCTCTGTGGGCAGTGTGGAAGAAGGACAGTTACAGTGTTGATGGCACGGCTCTATGTCCCCATTCCCGCTTCTCTTTGACTTTGCCAGGGCAGGGCCAGCTTCGCCCAGCTTCTTGCTGGTCCGCAGAGGGAGGCTGGGTAGATGAGGTCAGGCCCGGTCAGAGGAAAGGAGGCTGAAGCCAGCCCTGTGTGAGAAGCCAAATGTGATCTTTCTGATCTGCCTTCGTCCCACAGAGAAGAGTTCCTCGTTCACAAGGTCATTGTCAAGCTCTGGGTATGGGGCAGTGGCAGCCGGCAAGCACAAGGACAGGTGAGAGTCAGTTTCATTTCTCTGTGGACCAAGTCAGTGAAAGGTCGCAGGTGTGTCTGGCAAGGTTCAGCTTCCACAGGAGACACGCAGGCAGAGGCACCTTCCTCTTGCTCTTCCTCCAAGCTTCCTGCCACGGGCTGAGCCGTGCCTGGAGAGGCCGGGGGTGGGGGTGGGGGGAGGGGGAGGGGGCTCTGTGTGATGCAGGTCTTCTTCAGGATTGTGGGTGAACTGCTAGGCTCACCAGGAATGGGTGGTGGGTGGCAAGCTTAGCTTTTGTTTTTTTTCCCCATTAATAATAAAAGGAGAATTGTGGCTTCTTGGATGATTGTTCTAGGTGGAGGACAAAGGGGGGGTCTTATGGTGGTGGGGGAGGGGGGCTCAGTGCTGGTGGTCGGTGGAGAGGGTTTCCCTTCTCCTCTCCAGGCATTGATACCCACCAGGGGTTGCTTGTGCTTAGAGTGGGAGGGCGGGCACTCTTCCTCTTACTTGGGCCAGCCAGCCGGGCAGGCTGCAGAGAGCAGCTCTGTTCAGAAAACCTGCCAAGCAAGTTGGGGCCTGCAGCAGGTGGGCTTTGCCTGCTGGCTGCTCTGCTCTCTGTGTCACGGTGCAGAATGTCTGCCTCGCTCAGGCTCAGTGCTGGCTCTTCAACTCCCGCACAGGAGCTAGGGATAGTAGTGTCTGTGTCCGGGTGTCTGAATTGGTGCTTCTCTCCTGTCCCCAGCCCTCTGTTGGTGACACCACCCCAGTCACCCCCATCCCCGCAGCCGCCAGCCATAACTCAGACTCCTCGCCAAGGGGAGCGTCGCCGGGAGCTGGTGAGGTCTCAGACGCTGCCCCGCACTTCCGGAGCGCAGGCCCGGAAGACACTGTTTGAAAAATGGGAGCACGACACAGCTAACAAGTATGGACTTGGACACCTAGGTCTTGGGGGACCTGGGCGGGCGGGGTCTGGTGGTATCGCAAAGCAAACATCCCTGCTGGTCCCTAAGATCAGATCTCAATGCCACGAGACTGTTGTACAGGTTAGAGAGCTTCAGTGGTTGGGAAGAGAAGGCTGTGTGGCCAGAAGCCAGGCTAGGCCTAGTGAGAACCCCCCTCCGCCCGCCTCCATACAGAGGCCCGAAGGTTTCCTGCATCCCCAGTGGTCTCAAGTAACTGCTATGCCTGAATTCCTTGGGGCTTGTTGCTCCTTTGTTTTCTAGGCAAGATCAGGGAGCCTAGCAGAGTGCTGGAGTGTCTGGCTGAAGCTGGGTTGGCCTAGATATGGAGCTAGAGTCTCGTTGTGAGTGCCTGGTATGGTTGCCTGCCATTGAGGCTATGCATCAGGCTTGTAAGACAATGATGGCTAACAACCAGTCCCTACTTGGCTTTAATGAGGGAGTCAGACCCAAGAAGTCCCCACTGACCCAGCAACTTGACGTTGGATGTTAAGAAGTATCCTTGAGGGGCTGGGAGTTTGGCCTAGCGGTAGAGTGCTTGCCTAGCATGCACAAAGACTCAGGTTCGATTTCTTGGTATCACATACATAGAAAAGTTCAAGTGGTAGAGCTGTAGCCTTGAGAAAGTCCAAGGACAGTGCTCAGACCCTGAGTTCAGTTCCCAGGACTGGAAAAAAAAAAAAAAAAAGTATTCTTGGGCTAGGAAAGTGTCACCAGGAAGAGACCCCACTTCAGAAGTAGTATGGGATGGAAGTGAGGGGGGGGTCTAGGCAGAGGAGAGGGGACCATCCAGCTCAAGTCCTCTCTCCT
Organism: Megascapheus bottae; assembly: GCF_031878675.1. Classification (NCBI taxonomy): domain Eukaryota; kingdom Metazoa; phylum Chordata; class Mammalia; order Rodentia; family Geomyidae; genus Megascapheus; species Megascapheus bottae. The sequence goes on from NC_143525.1 coordinate 1,102,441, forward strand.
ACTTCCTGCTACGTGACAGATGTGGGGTGCTGGGCAGCTGGAAGGGGCTGATGGTCCTGCCAGACCCCCTGTGAGGAGCTGTATGGCTGGTATGCAGCGCCATGTTCCAACCTAATCCAGTGTTTCCCTGGCAAGCAGACTAGAGGTATAGCAGCATGCCTGCCCTTTCTCCTCAGGGGCAAAGGGGAGACGCGGGCCAAGTTGAAGCGGTCACAGAGCTTCGGCGTGGCCAGCGCCAGCAGCATCAAGCAGATCCTGCTCGAGTGGTGTCGCAGCAAGACTCTGGGCTACCAGGTGAGTCGTGGCCCAAGCAGACCAGGCCCTGCCCCTTCCTTGCCAGCCACCTGACTGGGCAAGGGCTGGAGGCTGGAGGGAGGGGCAGGAACCAGAGAGCTAGTGTCCGTCTAGCACAGGTCTCTAGTCACCTGTCACATGTCCTTAGACATTCTCAGAATTGGGGTCTGGGAGTTTGGCCTAGTGGTAGAGTGCTTGCTTAGCATGCACGAAGACCCGGGGTTCAATTCCTCAGTACCACATACATAGAAAAAGCTGGGAGTGGTGCAGTGCTCAAGTGGTAGAGCTCTAGCCTTGAGAAAGCCCAAGTGTTCAGGCCCTGAGTTCAAGCCCCAGGTCTGGCAAAAAAAGAAAGAAAGAAATTCTCAGAATTAACTGGGTACTCACTGGTGGCTGACGCCTATAATCCTAGCTACTCAGGCAGCTATAACATGAGGAGCACAATTCAAAGCCACCCTGGGCAGACAAATCCCTGAGACTCTTAATCTCTGATTAACCAGTGGAAAAGCCTGAAGTGGAGGTGTGGCTTGTGTGGTAGAGTACGAGCCTTGAGTGGAAAAAGCCAAGTAAGAGTTTGAGGCCCTGATTTCAAGCCCCAGTACTTGCACATGCATGTGAACACACACACACACACACACACACACACACACACACACACACACACACACACACACAGAACACTCAGAATTGGGATCTGGGATCTCCATGCAGACTCATCTTAGGGGGTGAGGTCTGGTTGCTGAGTGGAGTTGGATGGCGGATTTTGAGGAGGAGCTGGGAGAATCTGCCTGCCTGTGGGGTTGAATTGGACGAGAGGGGCAGGGGCTCTGGAATCCCACTGACTTTTCTCCTGCTTGCAGCATGTGGACCTGCAAAACTTCTCCTCCAGCTGGAGTGATGGGATGGCCTTCTGCGCCCTCGTGCACTCGTTCTTCCCCGACGCCTTCGACTACAACTCCCTGAGCCCCACACAGCGTCAGAAGAATTTTGAGCTGGCCTTTACCATGGCTGAGTGAGTAGAACAGGCCCTGAAACCTCCCAGCCCGGGAGCACAGCTCTGCCCTGTATGGGGCCTTCTGGTCTGTTTCCTCCTTGCACAGATCAAGGCCTGGTGCTGAATTTACCTAGGACTCACCACCCCCTCGGCCTTGCCTACCCACTTTATTCCATTGCTGGCCCAACTGCTTGGCCCCAGTCTCCTCCTTCACCAAGGCCCCTGAGTTGGGCCAGAGAAGGAATCGAGCCAGCTTGGCTCCTGATCTGTGCTTGTTACTGGAAGCTCATCTGGAGCCAAAGGGACGTTTTCTGGAGCATCAGCACTGGCTGTGGGGACAGAATCAACCCTCTCCCTGTAGGCTCTTGGCCTGGGGTTTTAGCATCTGGGGCTGCTGTTTTGTTGTCTCCAATGATGCATTCAGACTCAGTCCCTTTGGGGTCATCGACCTCCTTGTATACTTTATAAGCCTTCTCTTTCTTGGCAGCTTGGGCTAAGTTGTCATCTTGATAGCAGAAACAGCTTTGGATGAGAGTGTTACGCAATGAGCCAGACAGTGGCGGAATCTTGCCAAGTGTCGCAGGGAGATGTGGGGAGAGGGTGGCCCACAGGAGGAGGCACAGCTGCTCAAAAGTCAGGAATGGCCATCGTCCAAAGCGAGACTGTTAGAATGTAGAGGGTCGGGGCTCCCACATAGGCTCCCCAAGACCCATCCCAGCTGGGGAGGGTGAAGCTTGAGTCACTGCCAACTCAGCTTCTTGGCCACTTTGGTCACCCTTAGCCCTGGATCCAGCTGGGTTATGGCAGGGATTGCAGGGCGGGGTGGGGGGGGCAGCTCCAGGCCCCCGGTTTGCAAGGAGCACAGAGCTTCTGGACAGCTAGAACCAAGAGCGATTCTGGACTGTGCTTTCCCAGCAAGGGGTTTGAGTTCTCAGAAGCCAGCAGGTTCTTAAGCAGTTGTTTCTTTGATTTCCAACCTGGGGGGAGGCGGGGCCTGATCCAGGCTTTGCCTCCTCCTCTCCAGAGCCAACAACAGGGTGAAATCCTTACATGGCCTCCCTGTGGCCTGAGCCTGCTCCCAGTGGGAGGGAGGCAGGCTCAAAGGGGGTCTCCACAATATGTTCTGGCTTTTTTTTTTGCTGACTCGGGTGGGTGGGGAGGGGTGTCTGAGGCACGCCTGTGTGGGGAGCTTGTTCAGAGCTTGGGATGTGCCTCTCCTGATGAGTCATCTATGAGATTACTGCTCAGGAGGAGGGAGCAGGCTTGGGGTGGGGGTGGGGGGCTCCCCGGGGGCCTCTTGGGGAAAACAGCCTCTTGAATCTCTTAGTTTCAGAGACAGGATAGAAAAGGGTTTAAGAAAGCTCAGGAACACCTGCTTGAGGACATTGGCTAGTAGTATTTGAGGTTTGCCAGCAACATCTGGGCAATCACACCGGACTGTTGAACTCCTCAACAAGCGCTCTGCAGGCTGAAGGGAGAACCAAGAAAGGCAGGGGGGTTTTATTTTATCTGTTGTGGGGCTTGAACTCAGAACCTGGGCACTGTCCCTGAGCTCTCCTGCTCAAGACTAGTGCTCTACCACTTTGAGCCACAGCACCGTCTCTGGTTTTCTGGAGATAATAGTCTCACAGACTTTCCTGTCCAGGCTGGCTTTGAACCCCGATCCTCAGATCTCAGGCCTCCTGAGTAGCTTAGGGTTACAAGCGTGAGCCACTGGCTCCCAGCCACAATATATTCTTACATCCCTGGTTCCCAAACCATGCATCTGGAACTCTTTCTAGAATGGTCTGTGAGCAAGGGCCTTTGGAGGCACAAAGATTCATTTGGGGTGAAAGTTGTGTGTGTGTGTGTGTGTGTGTGTGTGTGTGTGTGTGCGTGTGTGCGCTGCCCACATCCCCATTTGATTTCTGGGCTCAGAGATTCCTTGTGGCCTAATCTGTGTGAGTGATGTGGTGCTGACAGCCGCATGAGCTTCCCCTGCCTGACAGGTGTTCGGTGCTTGGAACGAGGCTGGACCCATCCCTTTTATGGAAGGGGCTGAGTGGGGCGGCAGCCTGACCCTTGTTTATCTTTTTTTCCCCATCTCTAAGCAGAGCCAGAGCACAGGACGTGCGGCCCGAGGCTTCCCGCTTGCCCTGTATGGAATGTGGCCCGCTCTCCGGTTACCCTCAGCAGAAGGAGCTTGAAGGCTATTTGTAGTGTCCATGTGTCTCTGTCTAAAACCAGATGGGAGGCAGCAGTCCGAGCTCTGGCATCCTGGACCACATTTAGAGCAGGCTTTAAAAAAAATAAAAATAACACTCTCCTACCCCTCCTTTGTGTCTCTTACAGGCTATCGCAGGCAACCAAAGATGACAAGACCTAGGGAGACCTGAAAGTTCATGACAGGAGGCTGTGGTTACCCCTGGTTCTAGCTGTATGCTGGCATGGAAGTGCTTTTTTTTTTCCTTTTCATGTAGTTTGAGTTATTTAAACACAAGCTTGGATCATTTGTACAAAGACAGTTTTATTTTATTTTTTTAAAAATGTATATAGCAAGGAGACCTCTACTGTTTTGGTGAAAGTCAATACGGAGAGCTGATAGCTCATGCCTGTAATCGTAGTTACTCAGGAGACTGAGCTGAGGATCGAAGTTTGAAGTCAGCCTGGGCAGAAAAGTCTGTGACCTTCAATGCCTATTAATTAACAAAAAGCCAAAAGTGGAGGTTTGTCTTAAGTGGTAGAGTGCCAGCCTTGAATGAAAAAAAGGACACGTAGGGCCCTGAGTTCAAGACCCAGTATACACACACACACACACACACACACACACACACACACACACAAGGGTGGCTATCACTTCTCTTGGATCCTATTTGAGTTCTGTCCAGCCTGTGGCTGTAGGCTCTAGGAATAGTGTCACCATGGCCTCTGAGTCCCGTGTATTTGTGTATTTTGTTCTTTCTTGTGCGCGCGCGTGCGTGTGCGTGTGCGTGTGTGTGTGTGTGTGTGTGTGTGTGTGTGTGTGTGTGTGTGTGTGCATGTATGCATGCATGCATGCATGCTGGTACTGGGGCTTGCACTTAGGCCTTATTCAGAAAAGGCCTGCTTGGCTTTTGCTGCTGGCATTCTATCACTTGAGCCACACCTCTACTTCAAGCGTTTTGCTGATGAATTGAAGTGAAGAGTCTCATGGACTCCACTGGGTGGTTTCAAACCTCTCATTGTCAGGTCTCAGCCTCCTAAGTAGCTAAGACTCTAGATGTGAGCCACCAGCATCCACCTGGAAGAGAAAAAAAATTGATCAAGAACACTATAGGATCCATAGGCAGAAAGTGCAAAGAGGCAAAGATAGTTTAAGCAACCTAAAGAGTAGCTTTTCTCTTGGTCACTGACTTCTTCAGAGGGGCCAGCGAGGTCCTTGAAGGGCCTTTTAGAACCCTTTCCCTTGACAGAAGGCTGGCTTCTGATCAGGCGGTATGGACGGTAATGTTTGAGTTCTCTTCCAAAGCTGGGGTACAGTTAGCCATGACGTCCAGGCAGGAAGGGAGAGGAAAAGGCACTCTCTCTGTGAGCTGAGTGACAGGCTACCCATGGCAAGGGATGGTTCTAGAAGGTACAGCTTGCATGCCTGCCCTGGTGCAGGCCAGACTTCCCTGACACCGAGCCTTGATCTGGCAGGTGCCAGGGAGAGAGGATGCTTGCTCGTGGGCCAAGTGCACTCTTACCCTTGGAGCCTCTTTGTTCCCTTACACAGCTGCCTGCTCCAGCCTTGGGGGAGCAGGAGTGGGGGACTGGATCCGGGACAAGTGTCTCCATTTCGCGTTGACATTTGGTTTCTGATAGAAGGCCTGGCACCTGCCCAACACTACAGAGCAGGGCCTGGGGGAGGGGGGGTGTAATGTTACACTCTTTGTCTCTGGGGCACACGGCCTGGGGAGCTACCCTGTGCCATGTTCTGGAAGAGTGGACAGTGTGGCGCATGCTGAACTTGCTGCCAGCTTTAGGGTGGGCCTGAGGTGGCTTGTGGGGCTCCCCTCTTGCTAGGCTTACTGGGGAACCAGGCATGTAAGAACATATTGTGGCTGGGCGCCAGTGGCTCACGCCTGTCATCCTAGCTACTCAGGAGGCTGAGAGCTGAAGATCACAATTTGAAGTCAGCCTGGGCAGGAAAGTCCCTGAGACCCTTATTTCCAATTAACCCCCAAAAGGCAGAAGTGGAGCTGTGACTCAAGTGGTTAAAGCACGAGCCTTGCGCAAAAAAGCTCAGAGACAGTGCCCAGTCCCTGAATACAAGCTGCAGGATTGATTGTGTGTGTGTGTGTGTGTGTGTGTATGTGTGTGTGTGCGCGCGCGCGTAGTTTCAAAATTTATTTAGTTAAGTTTTGGTGGTACTGGGGATTGAACAAGTATTCTGTGCAAGTATTCTACTGTTTGAGCTAAGTTCCCTAGCGCCCTCATTTTAATTTTGTTTTGTTTTATTTAGACACATGTAGCCTAGGTTAGCCTTGAACTCACTATCCTCCAGCCTCTGCCTCCACAGTGCCTGGATGCAGGTGTCATCTCTGTGCCAGGCCCTTAGGTTATTTATAATGTCTAATATAATATAAGTGCCGAATAAATATCCTACTGGATTTGGGGAATAAAGGGAAGAAAACTGAATGTATCTGTTTGGTACAAGTGCAGTATTTTTCCCCCTTATTTTCAACCCAAGTTTGAAGCCAGAAGTAGGACTGTGACTCAAGTGGTAGAGTACTAGCCTTTAGTACAGAGAGGCTCAGGGACAGAGCCCAGGCCCTGAGTTCAAACCCCAAGACTGCCCCTCCCCCAAAAAAGTGTTTAAAAATACTGTTGTAGCCAGGAGCGGTGGCTCAGGCCTGTAATCCTAGCTATTTAGGAGGCTGAGATCTGAGGATCAAGGTTCAAAGCCAGCACAAAAGGACCTGAGACTCTTATCTCCAATTAACCTCTAGAAAATGGACACTGAGGCTTGGCTCAAGGGTAAAGTGGTAGCCTTGAGGTGAAGAGCTCAGGGACAGTGCCCAGGCCTAGGGGTAGGGTGGTAGCTTTGAGCTAAAGAGCTCAGGGACAGAGCGCTCAGGCCGAGTTCAAGCCCATGACACCCCCCCCACACACACACAAAATACTGTTGCAGAAGGCAAATTTATATTTTCTTTTTTTCTTTTTTTGCCAGTCCTGGGCTTGAGCTCAGGGCCTGAACACTGGCCTTGGACTTTCTCAAGGCTAGAGCTCTACCACTTGAGCCTCAGCACCACTTCTGGCTTTTTTCTATGTATGTGGTACCGAGGAATCGAACCCAGGTCTTCATGCATGCTAGGCAAGCACTTTAACCATTAGGCCAAACTCCCGGCCTATATTTTCTTTATATATATATATATTTTTATTTTATTTTATTTTTTATTTTTTTTGTCGGTCTTGGGGCTTAAACTCAGGGCCTGAGTGCTATCCTTGGGCTTTTTCAAGGTTAGAGCTCTATCATTTGAGCCATAACACCATTTCCAGCTTTTTTCTTTTTCTTTTTTTTTGCCAGTCCTAGGGCTTGAACTCAGGGCCCAGGCACTGTCCTTGGACACTTTTTGCTCAAGGCTAACGCTCTACCACCTGAACTACAGCACCACTTCTGGCTTTTTCAGTGTATGTGGTTCCAGGGAATTGAACCCAGGGCTTTGTGCATGCTAGGCAAGCACATTACCACTAGACTATGCTTTTGGCCCAGCATTTTTTTTTGCCAGTCCTGGGCTTGAGCTCAGGGCCTGAGCACTGTCCTTGGTCTTTTTCAAGGCTAGAGCTCTACCACTTGAGCCTCAGCACCACTTCTGGCTTTTTTCTATGTATGTGGTTCCGAGGAATTGAACCCAGGTCTTCGTGCATGCTAGGCAAGCATTCTACCACTAGGCCAAACTCCCGACCTCTATTTATATTTATTTTAATAGTTCATGCTCATTTTCCATATAATACTGATATTACAATACATATTCTCATGCATTTAAATTGTGTGTGTGTGTGTGTGTATGTGTGTGAGAGAGAGAGAGAGAGAGAGAGAGAGAGAGAGAGAGAGAGAGAGACCGACCAGTCCTGGGGTTTTAGCTCAGGGAACTGTCCCTGGGGTTTTTTTTTTTTTTTTTTTGGTTCAAGGCTAGAACTGTACTTTAGTGGGGGGTGAGGGTGGGGGGAGGGAAATGGGTACCAAGACATGTGAAAGGGTATCAATGTATGTGAATTAATGCACCTTCTATCTGGCAAATATCATGTAACCCTTTTACTAATTACAATAAAAAAAAAATTAAAAAAAAAAAAAGAACTGTACTTTAGCCATAGCTCTACTTCCGGCTTTTTGGTGGTTAATTGGAGATTAGAGGCTCAGGGATTTTCCTGCCTCAGGTGGCTTCCAACTCAGATCTCAGCCTCCTGAGTGGCTCGGATTGCAGGTGTAAGCACACTGCACAGATAGTGTCTCTCCAGGTTTTCTTTTTCTTATTTTTGCCAGTCCTGGGGACTGAACTCAGAGCCTGAGCACTGTCCTTGGACTTTCTCAAGGCTAGAGCTCTACCACTTGAGCCTCAGCACCACTTCTGGCTTTTCTATGTATGTGGTACCGAGGAATTGAACCTGGGTCTTCATGCATGCTAGGCAAGCACTCTACCACTAGGCCACACTCCTGGCTCCTCTCCAGGTTTTCGTGGGGCCATTTGAACTCCTTGTTGGTGTATGCCAAACACTTCCAGCTCCATGCTGGGTTCTGTGGCATGGTACCCTGAGTTGTGATGGCTGCTTCTGTGTTTCAGGAATCTGGCCAACTGCGAACGCCTCATTGAAGTGGAGGACATGATGGTGATGGGCCGCAAGCCAGACCCTATGTGTGTCTTCACCTACGTCCAGTCGCTCTACAATCACCTGCGTCGCTTTGAGTGAAAGCCTGGCAGACTGTGAGGCTGCCAGGTTCCCTGGGCCAGGACGACCTCCCCCTACCCCCTCAAGAAGAGCTGCCTGAGGATGACCCTTCTTCTGGAAGAAGAGTGCCTGGGGTGTGAGCTAACCCTGGATCCTGGGACGGGCCTCTGGTGCCCTACACCAGCTGTGTACTGAGCCGACAGCCCTGTCACAGCCAAGGGCTTGAAGGAAAAGGAAAAACTCCCCAAGAGAGACATTGGTGCTAAGTAATATTTTTGTTTTAAATCAAAATACTCAGTGTTTTCTCCTTCCTCACACTATTGTAGGTTCCTCTCCTCCTTCCCTCTGGGCCACAGGCAGGAAACAGAGACTGCTTCCTCAGCAGCGAAACAAGGAAGAGCCAAGACTGGGGAAGACACAGTTGAATCACACCCAGGTCCTGGGTAGAGGATGACCTGCAGTGGAGAAGCTCTTGCTAGGTCCCAAAGCGCTTCTGTCCTTTCCAGTGGTCCCAGTAGTGTTTAGATACAGGCTCTCTGGATGGTAACACAGTAGACAGACCCATTGGGTTGAGGATTTCTTTCTTTTTTCTTCCTTTTCCTCCCTCCCTCCTTCCCTTTCTCATTTTATTTCTTTCTTACGCCTGTACTGGGCCTTGAATTTAGAGCTTGGGTACTATCTCTTCACTTTTTCTTTCAGGGCTAGTGCTCTACCATATCACCTATAGCTCTATTTTTAGCTTTAAAAAAATTGGAGATAAAGGTCTCATAGACTTTCTTACCTGGGTTAGCTTTGAATCACAATCTTTAGATTTCAGCCCCAGCTTAGCTAAGATTACAGGTGTGAGACACCAGTGCCTTGATTATGCTGTGAGTTCTTTAGTCACATAATTTTTTTTTTTCTGTCCTTTTGCCAGGGGGCAGGGGAGTGGGAGGAGAGAAGGAAAGGATTTACTGCAGATATTTATAAAAAGTAATCCCAAGCCTATCTCAGTGGCTCATACCTGTAATCCTAGCTACTCAGGAGGTTGAGATCTGAGGATCGCAGTTTAAAGTCAGCCTGGACACTAAAGTTCGTGAGATTCTTAACGATGTAGCTCCAGGGATAGGGTAGTAACCTTGAGCTGAAAAGCTCAGGGTCATCACCAAGGCCCAGAGTTCAAGCCTCATAACTGGGGAAAAACTAAAAAAGGAATTTCAGAGGAACTGTTGACCCACCTGTATATATGTCAAATGTTGCTTGGAATTTGAGAATTTTGTTTGGGAGGTAAGGGTTCTGTGAAGCAAACACTTTGCACATGTTCAAATGAAGATCTACTTAAATCACACAGTTAATTCTTTGTGTATTTAAACCATTTGCCTGGGAAGTTGAAAACTGTCTCTCCCGTGTCACCCACAGAGTCCATGTGCAAGGACTGTGAACAGAAAGTCTCCCCTTGTGGAAAAAAAGTGGCCTGAGATTTTGAAGTGGTCGTTTTCTTTTCTTTTTGCTTCAGTGCTGGGGCTAGAACCCAGGCTCTTATGAATGCTAGGCAAGCACTCTGCCATTAAGTTACCCCAGCTAGTTGGCTGACCTTTTTGATGGAGGCTCACACCAAGGGGCAGTGGTTTAATTTCTGTTGATGGTAAGATTTTAATAGAAATGTCTTGCAATTCTATGGGGCTGAAAATATGGTTTAGTGGGAGAGTGCTTGCTTAGCATGCATGAAACCCGTGGGTTCGATTCCTCAGTACCACATAAACATAAAAAGCCGGAGTGGTGCTATGGGATAGTGTTAGCCTTGAGCACAGAGAGACCCAAGGACAGAACCCAGGCCTTGAATTCAAGCCCTAGGACCAGCAAATCACTAACTCAATAAATAAAACTCCAGCCATTAGCTTCTTGATACCCAAGAGTCATTTTATAATTAAATCTGGTTTTAGCCATGATGTTCTTAAAAAACAAAACAAAACAAAAACCCCTTTAAGGAGCCAATATGGAGTGGTGGGGGGGGCAGGGGGGGCTGGGGACCAGGGCTGGGCCTGCAGAGAGCAGAGCAGCTGAGTCAGTGGATCTGTTTGATCAGGCTGCGGTGCTGCACCTTGATTTGGACTCATTCCCATGCTAGCTCTTGGCTTGCTTGTAGGCCTGGGGGAGATGAGCCCTATTATTAGCAGAGACACATACTGCAGCTTAGGATTTCAGCCCTAAAGCCAATGTGGGCACACAAGGGCTCTATAAAAAGCCAGTGTGTGTGAGACCGAGTACTCACACATGCTGAATGGAAATCTCCTGTGCTGCAGATGCAGCCCTGCTCTCCACATATGAAATCACAGCAGACACTGACAGCACAGGGAACGAGCTGTCTTATACCTTAGGGCTGGTGTCCCTTGTGTCTTACCTTGCGAATGGTACACACTAGACCTATTTAAAGGTGATCCTCGTGTATGGTCTTTGGGTGGGGACAATAGGGATTATACATGACTGCGTTTTAAGCTTGATTATCTCACACAAAAATGGGCTTTCCAAAGCATGGGAGAAATGCAGGCGGGCCTTACCAGGTCAGACATTTGGAAACTGTCATTTAAATTGGATTATAGCAGATTGTGGGTGGCACATGCCTGTAATTCTACCTACTCAGGAGGCTGAGATCTGAAGATTAAGGTTCAAAACCCGCCCAAGCAGAAATGTCCATGAGACTTTTATCTCCAGTAAACTCCCAACAACTCAGAAAGTAGAGCTGTGGCTCAAGTGGAAGAGCTCCAGCCTTGAGCAAAAACGTTAAGTGATAGCACACGAGCCCTGATTTCAAGCCTTAGTACCAGTGTGCGCGCATGCGCTCACATACACACACACACACACACACACACACACACACACACACACACGCACGCACGCACGCACGCACGTACGTGCACACACACACGCACGCACGCACAAAGTTGGGATTACATAGACAGTTCCCCACTCAGGAAATCCAATTCCACAGAAGGCTTCCCATCGTTTTCCCCCTCTTTTCTGGGAGAACTGTTTCTTGGGAGCTGCTCGTAAGATTCTTCTGTTTTTCCAGATAGAGCCTTTCACCTGGATTTTGTTAAAGCGTGTTAAATCTGACCAAATGGGCTCATGTGTTTCTCCCTGATGTAAACGTTTCACAAAAGCCAGGCTGGGTTTTGTTTTGTTTTCTGACAGCTGATGTATTTTTTAAGGCAAGTGAAAGCCTCTCAGCACTTTCTGGAGATGATCTAGCACATTGTGGGAACTTACCCAGGGCAGGTGTCTGGGGAACAGTTTAAAGCCAATGAGTTTCCCAAATGTGTGGGATGAGGAGAGGCTCAGTTTCCTCGGGGGCAGTGGTAGGGGTTAGCCTGCGGAGAGTGGCATGGGAGAATACCCTATTCTTTGCCGCTGAGACTCATCAACTCTGATTTTGGATTCTCCAGCTGGTGACAACTTGTCGCAGGGCTTTCCACCTGGCCAACTCAATTCCTACTTTTCCCTTCCCAGCTTCACTATGCCTGCAACCAGCTTTGATGGCTGGCAAGTATGCTTGAGCTTATGTCTCTCCTTGTGTCTTCAAAGTTTGCATTTGGCAGGTGTTGGTGGCTCACACCTGTAATTCTAGCTACTCACCAGGCTGAGATCTGAGGATCGTAGTTTAAAAAAGCCAACCTGGGCAGGAACGTCTGAAGTGGCAGAGTGCCTTGAGAAAAAAAAAAGAAAAACACGGCCAAGCCCAAGAGATCCAGGGCCTGCATTCAAGCTTCAGTATTGGCACAAGCCAATAGTGTAAATAGATTGAATACCTAAATAAGTAAATGAAAGTTTGGGTTGGATTTGCAAGAGTAAGTTTGATCTCTTGGTGTTTGTACTCGCTTGGACACCAAGTAGCCCACTTGGTCCTTTGAAAACTCCTAAGGCCTACCTCCTTTCTAGAAATCAGAGAACTAGTCACAGCCTCTATGTTCTCTTGTAGTCCGCTGGGGGAGAAGGGTCCGAGCATGTGGTAGGCAGGGCAGTGCCAGAGAAGTCATGGTGTTCTGTGGATCTTAGCTCTCCTCTCTCCTCCTCCTCCCCCTGCCTCCTCCCGTCCCCACCCCGCTCCAGCTGCTCTAGTTATTTCCAGCCTGGTAGGTAGGGAAAAAAGGCAGAGTTCTAGTAAATTTCCGTGTGAATCACACAGCCTTTAGCATTCTCATCTTGAGTGACACCTCAGGAGCACTTGTACATTTTCCCCCCTCTGCCCTGGAGTCTGTGCCATCCACCTGGCACCAGGCTTACTGAGATGCAGTGGCTGTTGCTTTCTGTGTTCTGTCATTCTTTTCCTTCCTCTGTTGTTCCTTTGAGCTGTGTGCTGTGTCATCAGGGTCAGTATGTCAGGCCCTATGTGGACTTGTGTGTGTTTGGGGGAGGTCTGTGGATGTCTGAACTGAGTAGTTTATCTTTCCCCAGGTTTACCGCCCCAGCTAATAGCAGTGCAGGCACAGCCACCGCTGGGCACTGGCCCGCCCCCACAGTGGCCACGTGCTCCCCTGGGAGTGTTTTGAAGCCTCATTCTCACCCATTTGAGATGCCTTTTCCATCCAGTGTCTGAACTATCAAGGCTATTTTTTCCCCCTGAGGTTTAATTTTTGGAAAAAATTAAACTTACAGAAAAATCAAAAGGAACATCTATATCCTGTCATCTTTTTATTAACTTCCTGCCGATTCGTGTTCTATCTTCACACACAGTTCTTTTCTTGTCTTTTGTTGCAAATCATGTGAAATAATGTTAGATATCAGGAAACTCACTCCTGAAAACTTCAGCAAAGATCTTCCAAGAAGAAAAGCATTCTTCTATAGGAGGAAAACATGGAGGGGATGAAGCTTAAAGATATAGGCATAGCCAGGTGCTGCTTTCTCACACCTGTAATCCTAGCTACTCAGGAGGCTGAGATCTGAGGATGGTGGTTCAAAGGCAGCCTCAACTGGGAAGTCCGGAGACTCTGATCTCCAATGCACCAGCAAAAGCCACAGTGGAGGGGTGACTCAAGTGGCAGGGTATCAACTTTGAGCAAAAAGAAACACAAAAAAACCCCATGAGAGCCAGAAGTGGTGGCTCATGCCTGTACTCTTAGCTACTCAGAAGGTTGAGATCTGAGGATCACAGTTCAAAGCCAGTCAAGGCTTGAAAGTCCATGAGACTCTCAATCTCCAATTAACCACCAGAAACCTGGAAGTGGAACTGTGAGTTAAGAGATAGGGCAATACTCTTGAGCTGAAGAGCTCAGGGACAGTGACCAGGTCCACGATGGACAAAACAAAACATATAAAGAGAGTGCTCACAAGATCCTGAATTCAAGCCCCAGTATAGGCATACACACACACACACACACACACACACACACACACACACACAGAGTGGAGACCAGAAGCCAGGCCTGCTGGCTCATGGTTTTATGGTCCTTCCACCATAAAAAATGGTGGCTGCCAACCCCAGTGGGGAAAGGTGGGGGCAGGGCAGGCAGGACAGGAGCCATTCCTGGGAAGGAAGTCCATCCTTCTAAATTAAGGGCATTCTTTTTCCTGAATAAAAGCACACCTGCTGTGAAAATCCATTACACCAAAAAGATCCTTGATCTGGCAACCATGATGACCCCTGGCTGAAAATACTCAATGTCCCTTAGTCACTCTCATGTGTGAAAGTGCACACATTCTCATGTACAAGGGCTTTCCTCCCTCATGAGCTTTGCTTTAATCCATTCTTTCTGTTTCAGATTTTCAGGAGCTTTTCAGACATGTGTGTCTCTGGACCCCAGCGTTCTGCATTCTCATTGTTTAGAACCTTAGCTGGGTCCCATCACCTTTCACTTGGGTTAGAACCACCATCTTCAAATTGGTTCTCAGTCCTTGCTTGTGACGTTTGGTAGCTCATGCTCTGTGCTGGGTTGAGAGTGGAGTCTCCACATGCAAGTCTGGCTATGGTGACTGTGTCCTGACCCCCCTCAGATGGGTTTGTTGTCCTTGGGATACGAAATTCCTTCTCAGGGCACTAGAGACCACACCCCTAGTCATGGCAGCCCAGCTGGCGGCTGGAGCTGCTTCTCCCACCATACCCTCTGCCTCTTTCCCTTGAACCCTCCTGGGTATTTTTTTTTTCCTTTTCTTATTGGTACTGGGCCTTCAACTCAGGTTGCTTGGCTTTTTCCCCACTCAAAGCTGGTGCTCTACCACTTGAGCCACATCTCCATTTCTGGCTTTGTGCTGGATAATTGGAGCTAAAAGTTGCTTAGATTTGTCTGTCTGGGCTGGCTTTGAACTGTAAAATCTAGAATCCTCCCATCACAGTCTCCTGTGTAGTTAGGGTTACAGGTGTGAACCACCAGTGCTCTCTTTGTTGCTCTCTCTGAGTTTCAGTGGGTTTCATTGTTCCCACCCTCCCCTCCTCCCTCCCTTCCTTTGCTGGGTTGTTCGGTTCCTACTTTACCTCTACAGCCACCCTTCTAGCCCTGCTTTTTTTTTTTTTTTTTTTTCTTGGCTGGTTAATTGTAAATAAAAGTTTCTTGGCCCGGCCTCGTGGCTCATGCCTGTAATCCTAGCTACTCAGGAGGCTGAGATCTGAGGATCGCAGTTCAAGGAACCTGAGACTCTTATCTCCAATTAATCTCCAGAAAATGGGAAGTGGGGTTGTAGCTCCTGGGGTAGGGTGGTAGCCTTGGGCTGAAGAGCTCTGGGACAGCCCCCAGGCCCAGAGTTCAAGTCCCAAGACTGACAAAAAAAAAGTCTCCTGGACTTTTCTCACAGGACTAGCTTAAATCTAGATCCTCAGATCTCAGCCTCCTGTGTAGCTAGCAGTACTCCCTCTTCATTTGCCTTCTCGTCTTCTGTTGGTACCTTCCCAAGGAGGCTGGAAGACATTTTTGAGCAGGTTTATGATTCTGGATCACATTTGCCTCTCCTCTCCAACCACACCCCTCTTCACCCTTGAATTCATTTTAATCGTTTAGGAGCGCAGTTTTGTGGCTACTGGGCATGCGTGGTGGAGCCCCAGCTGGCCCTGCAGGTACTCTAGGCTGCAGAGGATTAACCATAGTCCCAGTACTCTTGCTCAGGGCTACTCCTGCTCTCCACCCCAGGGTGGTAGCTTCCCAAGGATAGGACAAACCCCGAAGCTTTGCTCAGGGCCTTGTCTCCACTGCCTTCCTTCCTGAAGTTTTCCTCTCCAGCCATCTGCTTATGTCTTTCTGTTACTTTATCCCACATGCTTGCCCTGACCAGAGCAGGGTGACTAAGGGAAATGGAGTATTTTCAGCCAGGGGTCATCATGGTTGCTGGATCAAGTATCTTTTTGGTACAGTGGATTTTCACAACAGGTGTGTTTTTATTCAGGAAAAAAAAATGCCCTTAATTTAGAAGGATAGACTTCCTTCCCAGGAATGGCTCCTGTCCTGCCTGCCCTGCCCCCACCTTTCCCCACTGGGGTTGGCAGCCACCATTCTTTTTTATGGTGGAGGGACCATAAAACCATGAGCCAGGAGGCCTGGCTTCTGGTCTCCACTCTGTGTGTGTGTGTGTGTGTGTGTGTGTATGCCTATACTGGGGCTTGAATTCAGGGTCTGTGCGCTCTCTCTCACATAGTTTTGTTTTTGTGTTTGTTTTTGCTCAAAGCTGATACCCTGCCACTTGACACAAACCTTCACTTGTAGCTTTTTTTTTTTTGTCAGTCGTGGGGCTTGAACTCTTGTCCTGGGCACTGTCCCTAAGCTCTTCAACTCAAGGCTGCTACCCTACTCCTTGAGCCACAGCCCCACTTCCGGTTTTCTAGTGGTTAATTGGAGATAAGAGTCTCAATATCTTTCGTGCCCGGGCTGACTTGGAGCTGTGATCCTCAGCTCTCAGCCTCCTGAGTAGCTAGGATGACAGGTAGGAGCCCCCAGTGCCTGGCTTCACTGCGGTGAGTATCCTGCAAACAGTGCTCGACACAAAATGTCCCTCTGCTAAACTCTTTTATTCCATGTCTTCTACAAAAGGTTTTGCAAACATGCTCACAAGTTATGTCTCCGTTGGTGGCGAGTATATTGGGCTTTCTTCATCTCCAGCGTGGTGACTTGGTTCTTTCTGGGAGGTTGAAAAACAGCCCCATCCTGCTGCTTCTCACCCTAGGCCATACAGGGCTAATTTGGAGCCTAACCGAAGCCTAGCAGAAGCCTGGCTAGTGTGACAGCTTCAGGGCGAAGCCAAAAAGAGATGTGAACGGACACTGGCGGCCCCCACCTGTAATCCTAGTTATTCAGGAGGCTAAGACCTGCACATGTTTCCACCACTTTTGATTCTTCACTTTCTTTTATTCCCTCATTCCAATATGTTGAGGCATATTTGGGTTAGACCTTTGATGTATACCTAGGATCCTGTTTCCTCTTGCTGCCTTTAAGGCTAGCACCATGACCCAGCTACTACCATCCATTCAGGGGTCATGAGCATCGTCTTTCATCTTCTTTTTTTTTTTTTGGTAATTTATTGAAGATACGAGTCTCATGGACTTCATTGCCCAGGCTGGCCTTGAACCTCGGTCTTCAAATCTCAGCCTCCTGAGTAGCTAGGATGACAAGCGTGAGCCACTGGTGCCTGGCTCATCTTTTATCTTCTAATTGTAACAATACCCTGTTTCCTGTCCCTTCCTGCCACTAGGTTGTTAGAGCACCTCACTCCTCTGCAGAAAACCCTGTAATAGCTTCTGTCCCACTTCGAGAAAATGCCCATTTCTCACAATACCTCAGCCTCTCTTATCTCTCTAACCTTGCCACCTATGCTTCTCCTCCCTGATTCTGTGCTTCTCTAGTCCTTGAATACCTTACTTAAAATTTAGGCACCTGTGTAAAATTGTCTCCTCCTTTAGTTCCTGAATTAGTCACTGCTTTTTGGTTTTTCATTAGCCTCCATTGCTTATTTTTACCTTCCTACGTGCTTGGCCATTTCTGGATATGTGTTCTAAATATGTTGTTTTCTTTGATTCCTTGGGTGTTCTGGCCCTGCTGTGCTTTGGCTCCCCTGTGGCCTGGTTGTGTTAAATTTGCCGTCACCCTGGGAGTTCAGTTTCAATGCTCTCCTGGGTAACACATCACCACCCTTCCTCCACACCATCTTTCTCGGTTTACTCACTCATTTGTTGGTGCACATCCTGCAGTAGCTATTTAAGAGTGTTAATTTTACCTGTGAGGTAAGATGAAGGAGTCCTCACATGTCTGAAATGCTTTTATCCTGCCTTCGTATTACGCAAATAGTCTGGTTATGAGTATTCTGCGCTGGAAATCATTTTTTACCCTTAAGATTGAAGGCATTATTTTCTCACTTCCAATGTGACCGTTGAGAGAGTCAATGCCATCTGATAACTTTCTTTTTTTTTGGTTAGTTGTGGGACTTGAACTCCAGGCCTGGGCTCTGTCCTTGAGCTCTTCAGCTCAAGGCTACTGCCCTACCCCTTTGAGCCATAACACCACTTCCGGTTTTCTGGTGGTTATTTGGAGATAAGAATCTTTTGGGATTTTTGGTGCCCAGGCTAGCATTGAACCTTGACCCTCAGATCTCAGACTCCTGAGTAGCTATGATTACAGGTGTCATTTGGCTATCTGATAACTTTCTTAGTTTTTTTTTTCTGCCAGTCGTGGGGCTTGAACTCAGGGCTTGAGCACTGTCCTTGGACTTTCTCAAGGCTAGAGCTCTATCACTTGAGCCACAGCACCACTTCTAGCTTTTTTCTATGTATGTGGTACCGAGGAATTGAACTTGGGTCTTTGTGCATGCTAGGCAAGCACTCTACCACTAGGCCACACTCCCGGCCCCAGAAATAGCATTCTTTTAAGACAATTATTTTCTTCCCAATTGCCTTTTTCCCTGCTGGTTTGCAGCCGTTAGAAACCATTTGTTCTCAAAGGTCATTTGCATATTTATACTATCATTTGTGATCTAAGGTTTATTCAATTTTATCTTGAACAAACAACTCCTGGAGTTACTGGATTTCAAATTTTGCCTTCAATGGCCTTACCAGGGGCAGGCCAAATGATTTTGAGGGGCTTCTATGGCCCCACAGGCCAGACATGCCCCATCTTAGCTTCATTATTAGCTGGAAATTGAATTTCTGGGCTGGCCCTCATGCTCAATTATTATTACACTCTGAGAAACCCTAATCTGAAATGCCCCAGACCAGAAATGTTTTGAGTGCCATTACAACACTCCAAAAAGTCTCTTTTTTCTTTTAAAGTCATCTTGGTGTAAACAAAATCTGAAGAACTGTGAAATCTGAGACACGTTTAGTCCCAGGCATTTCAGATAAAGCATATTCAAGTCGTATGTCTGGCTGTTTGAACTCCGGCAGGCACCCTATCACTTGATCCATGCCCCTACATTTAAAAATCTCTACTACAAGCCAGGTGCAGTGGCTTATGCCTGTAATCCTAGCTACTCACGAGGTGAGATCTGAGGATCAACGTTCAAAGCCACAAAAATAAAGTAATACAAATAAAATAATTTTGTAACAAATATAGATAGACTCTTGTTTTTGCCCCTAATTGATTAGAAAGAGCTCAGGTCTGCCTAGTTTGAAAGCTCAACTCTGCCCCTGGAGTTTCATGTGTAATTGGCAAACAGTCCTTTAGGGCCTCAGTTTCCCTATCTGTCAAACAAAGTCCTTTAGGGCCTCAGTTTCCCCATCTGTCATCTCATGTAGGATTTAAAAGATAATCCGTGTGCTGTGCCCAACCTGGTACTCAGTTTACAAACAGCTAGCCACTGCTGTTATCTTTTCCAAATGAACCCTCCTGCAAACTTGTAGCTCCAGGCACAACTGGAGATGAGGACTCTGGGCTGGCAGCTTTCCCCATGGCTGAGGCAGAGGAAATGTGATCTTGGATTTTGTTTGTAGCTGGTACTCCATTGCATAGCAACCCGGGAACCACACGAGAGCTCGTCTGCTTTATTCCAAGTTTGTCAAGGCTAAAAACCAAACCAAAACAAAAAACCCTCCTTATAACTTACACTTACAAAAAAAAATCAGACTTCTAGTTTTAATGTCACGATAGAGATATCCATTACAGTAGAGTTGCTATTTGATTTTGGTTTTTGTTCAAAATAGTTCTCATCACAAACTCAAATCTTGCTCACTGGTTCCCTTCCTCTGTGCTTTTGAGCCCACTGCCCTAAAAACTCGTCACTCTGCTGTCCTCTAGTGGAGGGCAGAGATTTCCTTGCGTTTTGGTCCTTGCTTGGTTTTTAAACAGGACCTCATTATTCCTATTTATCCTAGTAGATTCACTGAAAGACAGGACTTAGCCACATATATGTAAAAAAACTCATTAAAATTATTGTTTATTATAAGGGTGATGTATAGAGGGGTTAAAATTACATTCATAAGGTAGTGAGGATATTACTTCTCGAACATTGTTACCCCATCCCATGTTTTCCTCCCTCTTTCTCTTTCCTCCCACTCCTGAAAATTCCTTTTAAAACTCTTCATTGGGCTGGGAGTTTGGCCTAGTATTAGAGTGCTTGCCTTGCATGCACGAAAACCTGGGTTCAATTCCTCGGTACCACATACATAGAAAAAAACCAGAAGTGGTATTGTGCCTCAAGTGGTAGAGTTCTACCTTGGAGAAAACCCAAGGACAGTGCTTAGGCCCTTGTGCCCAAGCTCAGGACTGGCAAAACAACAACAACAAAACCAAAACAAACCCCCTCCCCCCAAAAAACTGTTCATCATTTCAGTCTTTTGACTTAGGTTTTACTTAGATTCTGCCTTCCTAAAAAGAGCTGTAAGCAATAGAGAAATAGCAAGTGCAGGAACCGTTTTCTAGTGTTCTTTCTCTCTCCCCCCTCTCCTCCCCCCACGTCTGCTTTTTAGTTACTATTCGTTTGGGACAGGATTCACATTTTCATTTATTTTTGCCTGGAGCTCTCCTTGGATTCCAGTCCTATCTATGCCTCCTGTAGCTGAGATTACACATGTGTTACCCCCATGCTCGATTTTAATTGAGATGGGGAGGGTATCTTACTAACTTTTGGGCCAGGCTGCACTCCACCTCATCTGTCTCTTATCAACTGAGTGAGTCACTGAACCTGGCTGTCATTCTACTTGTGTGTGTGTGCTTAGTAACAGGGCATAAGTTCTTCTTGGAGGAGGATGTTCACTTTACCAGGAACAAAAGGCCAATTTGTGCAGGTGACGCTGTGGGAGAAGATGAAAGTTCTAAGAGCTTGCCCGCCATTAGCTACAACATAGATTTCCTAGGCAATCTTGCATAGTTGATTTCCCCAAGAAACACAAATCCCTTTCCTTTGTTGCTTCTCTGAAATGTATCGCGATATAATTGCATTTTTAAGTTTCAGTTTCTTTCTTTATGAAACTTTCATGCATGTAAAATATTAACATTAGTAACACTTGTAAATCATTTCTCCTGTTTATCTTTTTGGGGGAGAGTGGGGGGAGGAGCTGGTCATGGGGCTTGAACTCAGGGCCTGGGCACTGTCTCTGAGCTCTTTTGCTCAAGGCTACCACTCTACCACTTTGAGCCACAGCATCACTTCCACTTTTCTGGTAGTTCGTTGGAGATATGAGTTTCACAGGCTTTCCTGTCCAGGGTGGTTTTGAACCGAAATCCTCAGATCTCAATCTTCTGACTAGCTAGCATTACAGGTGTGAGCCACCAGCACCTGGCTTTAATCTGTCTTTTTTCAGACTAATATTCAGGCCCTCCGCCACTATATGAAGAGGCTATGGGGAGAAGTGTCCCCCTGTACAATCCAAGGCCTGCTGTGACTTGAGGAGAGCGCCCTGAGCCTGGCACTACTCTTCACTGTCATGACCCCAGCAGATTTAGTGGCTTCACCTGCCTGCCTGCTGTCCCCAGATACAAGCCAGCCACCCAGCCTGGCGTGCACTCAGCTGCCTCCTCCTGCCTCCTCAGGTGGCCTCATGTGCCTGTGAAAAGCCGCTCCCGAGGGGTGAAATCCAAGCTGGGTCTGTCCACAGAGCAGCCAGGACCTGCAGTGAAGGGGAGCAAGGGAGCCATTTCACTGTGTCTCCTCAAACACAAGAGAGCTATTCAGTGGACCTGCAGCCACAGGACAAAAAGCCATTCTTGAATCAGATCAGCAAAGGAAACCCTTCCAAGGGCCAGACAATCTGAGATTTCTCTTCTGTTTCCTGTTGAAAGGTGAACCGCAAGAGAAGGCCACAGGGAAAGGGAGCAAACACCCCTGTGGGTCATTGTGCCCCAGCTCAGCTCTGCCTCGAGGGGCTCAGGAAAGGGGCTCCGGAACCCCAGGGGTTCAGCTGCAGGGTGCCTGCAGCTGTCTTCCTTTCCAGAGCCATTGCCAAGATCCAAAAGCAGACATCTTTACATCCACCAGCAGAAACCCCACCTAGTTCAAGAAAGGGAAGATCTCTCCATTTCCCAGGTCTGGAGGATCAGACTCTGCCAAGGGCTTGATGCAGGCCCACAGACAGATGTTTACAAACCAGAAATCGGGGTTCAACGGAACTTCTACACAGAGCATAGAGACAGTCATGATTTACACAATTAGTTACTGTTATGAATGTTTAAGGACCACTAGCAAGGAAGAATCAGCACATAATTTTTACTATGCAATACTGATTTGTAAAAGATGCTTCCCAACGAAATGGGCGAGGCCATTGTTCAAACTTTTTTTTTTTTTTCCCAGTAATGGGGCTTAAACTCAGGGCCTGAGCACTGTCCTTGGACTTTTCTTCAGGCTAGAGCTCCACCACTTGAGCCACAGCACCACTTCCAGCTTTCTCTGTATATGTGGTACCGAGGAATTGAATCCCGATCTTCGTGAATGCTAGGCAAACATGCTACTACTAGGCCACACCCCTGGCCCCATTATTCAAACTTTCATGGCAAGTCTGACTTGCACCACCATCTTCCTTTTCTGGAAACTGGATCTTCAGATGCTATTATTGGCCAGAAACCTTTATCATCAAGAACAAGGACGGGGAGCGTGGCCTAATGGTAGAGTGCTTGCCTAGCATGCACAAAGCCCTGGGTTCAATTCCTCGGGACCACATATACAGAGAAAGTCAGAAGTGGTGCTGTGGCTCAAGTGGTAGAGCACTAGCCATGAGAACTCCCAAGGACAGAGCTCAGGCCCTGAGTTCAAGCCCCAGGACTGGCCAAAACACAAAAAACAAACAAACAAAAAACCAAGGATGACTCTATATCCAAATAGGTCTGTCAGAGTGGTAATTCTTTGCAATATTTGTTAAGCACAAACTTTCTATGAATAAAAAGGTCATCAAAGGAAAAAAAAGGCTCTAAAAATTACTTCTGTTGGAAGATTCTGGTATTTGCATTCAAAAATAGTTTCACCATGAATTCTTGTTTTCATTTTGTGTGTGTGTGTGTGTGTGTGTGTGTGTGTGTGTGTGTGTGTGTACAGGTGCTGGGGCTTGAATTCAGGACGTGGGTATTGTCTCTTAGCTTTTCCTCTCAAGGTTAGTGCTCTACCACTTGAATGACACCTCCATTTCCAGCTTTTTGCTGGTTGTGAGGTTCATTGGCAAGACTCTCAGGGACTTTCCAGCCAAGTTGGCTTTGACCTGGAACCCTCAGATCTCAACCTCCTGGATAGCTTGGATTACAGGCATGAGACACTGATGCCTGGCTTTTTTGTTGTTGTTGATTGTGGGACTTGAACTCTGGGCCTGGGCTCTGCCTCTGAGCTCTTCAGCTCAAGGCTACTGCTCTACCACTTTGAGCCACAGTAATTCTTCTGATTTTCCAGTGGTTCATTGGAGATAAGAGTCTCATGGATTTTCATGCCCAGGCTGGCTTTGAACCTCGATTCTCAGATCTCAGCCTCCTGAGTAGCTAGAATTACAAGAGTGAGTTACTGGTGCCCGGCTCTCTTATTTTTTTCTTTTTGACACAGAGTCTCATTGTGTAGTTTGCTGAAATATAAAATGTAAGTCTGAAATATAAAATTCATAGATGGGCTTACAATGCAATGGAAATGACAAAGAGGTGAACTCTAATTTAAGTCTGTTGAGAACTGTTCAGTGTGGAGGCAGTCTGTTCCAGTCAATTGGCTTGGCAGTGCAGTTTCTGAAATGATTGTGACCTGAGTATCATCTTCCCATGAGCCTTTGTCTGTAGAAGATGAACATAACAAGAATTTTTCTTTTTCTTTTTTTTTTTTTGCCAGTCCTGGGCTTGAGCTCAGGGCCTGAGCAATGTCCTTGGACTTTCTCAAGGCTAGAGCTCTACCACTTAAGCCTCAGCACCATTTCCGGCTTTTTTCTATGTATGTGGTACTGAGGAATTGAACCCGGGTCTTCATGCATGCTAGGCAAGCACTCTACCACTAGGCCAAACTCCCGGCCCCAACAAGAATCTTTTTTATTCCTACCTTCAGTTTCCACACAAAGGCTCATTATGTCAGCTTCCTGTCACTGTAATAAAATATCCAGACAACTTATAGAGAGAAAATGTTTATTCTGACTCATTGGAGCTTTCAGCCCACGGGTCTGTTGGTCTCATTGTTTGGGGCCTGGAATGGCAGTACATTATTGTCAGAGAAAGAGAGCAAGAGGAGCTGGAAGCATGGCCTAGTGGTAGAGCAATCACCTAGCATGCACAAAGCTGTGGGTTCGATTCCTCAGTACTACATATACAGAAAAAGCCAGAAGTGGTGCTGTGGCTCAAGTGGTAGGTCATTAGCCTTGAGAAAGCCCAAGAACAGTGCCCAGGCCCTGAGTTCAAACCCTGTGCCTGACAAAAAACAAATATAATACAGTGCTGTCATGTGGACTAAATGGGCTCTTGTAAAGCTTGGATCAAAATGTCTGACATATAATGGTTTTGATCATTGTGATTCTTATTTAAGGAGGCATAGGAAGTTTTGTGGTGGTTTTGCCATTGGGCATTGAGGCTAGGATCTCTCATGAATGCTTAGATTGTGCTTTACCGTGGAATGGTGCTTCAGGCTGGGATATCATTCCCGCTATTAGCACACTGTTTTATATTTCATGAAGATGAGAAGTGACAAAAGTCCGACACTAACAACTCATGTCTGTAATCCTAGCTACTCAGGAGACTAAGACCTGCAGATTCTAGTTCAAAGCCAGCCCAGGCATGAAAATCTGTAAGACTCTTAGCTCCAATTAGCCAATTGAGCTGTGGCTCAAGTGGTACAGTGCTAGCTTTGAACAAAAATGCCAAGCAAGAGCAACCTGGCTCTGAGTTGAATTCCCAATATCAACACACACACACACACACACACACACACACACACACACACACACACACACACACACACACAGAGGAAAAGGAAAAAGAGAGAGAGGAGAAAAACATGTCATAAAAACTGTGGTCTGGGGCCAGGAGCCTGGCCTAGTAGTAGAGTGCTTGCCTAGCATGCACAAAGCCCTGGGTTCGATTCCTTGGTACCACATACACAGAGAAAGCTAGAAGTAGTGCTGTGGCTCAAGTGGTAGAGTGCTAGTCTTGTGCACAGAGAGGCTTAGGGACAGTGTCCAGGCCCTGAGTTCAAGGTCCAGAACTGGCAAACAAAACAAAACAAAACAAAATTGTGGTCTGCAAGCTTGTCTCTCCCAGATTCCCATGTTGGAATCCTGATTCCCAAGGTGGTGATACTGGGGTGGGGTCTGGGAAGGTGATTAGGGTACACTGACCTGAGTGTCCTGATGAAGGCCTCAGAGAGGGCTCTTGCCTCTTCTGTGTGAGGTCACAGACATGGCTATGAATAAACCATCTCCTCCTGTATGCCAGAGGAGTTTGGGGGTATTTTCTTGAAGTCCTCCTTCTTATCTGCCCTTACAGATGGTCCTTAGGCTTCCCACGCAGGAAGAGGCCAAGTGGGATGAGGAAGTATATAGACACTGGAGGAAACTCCAGTGGTCAAATTGATTTTTTTTTTGCTGGTCCTGGGGCTTGAACTCAGGGCCTGGGTGCTGAACTTAAGCTTCTTTTTCTCAAGACTATCACTTAAGCCCCAGTGTCACTTCCAGCTGTTTTGGTCGTTAATTGAAGATAAGAGTCACAGACTTTCCTGCCCAGCTGGCTTTGAATCAAAATCTTCAGACAGATCTCAGCCTCCCCAGTTGCTAGGATCACAAGTGTGAGCCAACTCAGTTCCAGAGTGGGATTGTTGAGAAATAAGGCCCAAACAATGAAATGACTCTATGCTGGAAACTTCTAGGGCTGTGTTTTCTGGTTTACCTGGGCCCACAGGAGGATAATTTCCTGATATTCCAGTAGACAAAAATCACCATTTTGGGAGGCGTGGTAAATACATCCATATGGCTTTCTAAATGTGTTTCCTAAGGCTAAATACTCAGACTAACAGCCAACTGGTCTTAATCACATCAAGCCAGATGTGTGTGTGTGTGTGTGTGTGTCCTTTGCTGTCCCTCAGCATTTTTGCTCAAGTGCCAGGCTTGCCCTCAGGCAACACCTCCTCACCTGGCATTTTGGTAGTTCATGACCATAAGGGTCAGTCTCATAGTCTTTCCTGCCCAGACTGGCATTGAACCACAATCCTCAGATCTCAGCCTTCTAGGTGGTTAAGAGCACAGGTGCCAGCCCCTGGCACTGAGCTCAAACGTCTGTTTTCATACATAGATCCATTCTTTTTTCAGAGCCTCTTTCAGATGTGATTTTTTTTCACAATTCTAGGGTAACTATCACTGCTTGAGCCCAGAGCCTGGGTACCGGCCCTGAGCTTCTTTTCTCAAAGCCTGCACTTGGCCACTGGGGCCTGAGTTGTTGTTGCTTTTTCACTAGTTCACTGGAGACGAGTCTCAGGAGGTCCCTGCCCAGGCTGGCTTGGATCCCTTGATCCCCAGATCTCCTCCTTCTGAGGCGCTGGGACCACAGGTGTGAGCCCAGGGCACCGGGCTCTTGGCATTACGTTTATCTTGATGTAGATCGACCTCGAGGTCCATGTCCCTCCGTTCGCTCTGTTCCTCCCGTTTCGCCTCTGACGGCAGTCTTTAGAATGGATGGCACACGCAAGGACTGAGCTGGACGAGGCACCGACCCAGCTCCCTAGGCGGTGCAAATCAAGAGATGGGCCCCGGCCCGGCGGCCGTGGCTCGCCCACGGGGCGCCTCCCCGGCGACCCGCCCACCAGCCAGAGGTGGAGGCGTGGCTCGAGGCGAGCCGCCTGCCAGCCTGGGGCACGGAACCGCAGGACCGCGCCGCGCCGAGCGGCAGCCAGGACCGCGCCGGGCCGTGTGCGCGGGGGGCGGGGCGCGCGGCGCCGCGGCCCGGCTCCGCCCCGCGGCGGGGTGCGCATGCGCGGAGCCGCCGCCGCCCGCCGCCCCAGGCCCGTCCCCCCGCCCGCAGCCGCGTCTCCGGTTGCCGCGGGGACCGCGCGGCCTCCCTTGTTGGGTCAGGGCCTCTCCCCAGCTCCCCTGGGCGCGTCGAGGTGGGCAGGGGTCGCCCGCTCACTCGAAAGCCTGCTTTCTTCTGACCGCCCTGGGGTAAGCGCTGGTCTCCACCGACCCCCTCGGCGAGGCCGCCGGGAGGATGGCGTGTGGGGAGGACCGCGTGTGGGGAGGACCGCGTGTGGGGAGGACCGCGTGTGGGGAGGACCGCGTGTGGAGGCCGCAGGGCGGCGCTCGGCGACGGCGTCCCCGGGTGAAGACAGCTCCATGCATCCCAGGCCGCTCCCGCCCGGTGTCCCCGGGCAGTTCCTCCCGGGAAGGTCCTCCCGGGCAGCTCCTCCCGGGCAGCTACTCCCGGGCAGCTCCTCCCGGGAAGGTCCTTCCTCCCGGGCAGCTCCTCCTGGGCAGCTCCTCCAGGGAAGCTCCTCCCAGGCAGGTCCTCCCAGGCAGGTCCTCCCGGGCAGCTCCTCCTGGGCAGCTCCTCCAGGGAAGCTCCTTCCAGGCAGGTCCTCCCAGGCAGGTCCTCCCGGGAAGGTCCTCCCTCCCGGGCAGCTCCTCCAGGGAAGGTCCTCCAGGGAAGCTCCTCCCAGGCAGGTCCTCCCGGGCAGCTCCTCCGGGGCAGGTCCTCCCGGGCAGCTCCCCCAGGGCAGGTCCTCCAGGGCAGCTCCTCCAGGGCAGCTCCTCCAGGGCAGGTCCTCCCTCCTGGGCAGCTCCTCCCGGGCAGCTCCTCCCGGGCAGCTCCTCCAGGGCAGGTCCTCCCTCCCGGGCAGCTCCTCCAGGGCAGGTCCTCCCTCCCGGGGAGCTCCTCCCGGGCAGCTCCTCCCAGGCAGCTCCTCCGGGGCAGGTCCTCCCAGGCAGGTCCTCCCAGGCAGGTCCTCCCGGGCAGCTCCTCCAGGGCAGGTCCTCCAGGGCAGCTCCTCCAGGGCAGGTCCTCCCTCCCGGGCAGCTCCTCCCGGGCAGCTCCTCCCAGGCAGCTCCTCCGGGGCAGGTCCTCCCAGGCAGGTCCTCCTGGGCAGCTCCTCCAGGGCAGGTCCTCCCAGGAAGGTCCTCCCTCCCAGGCAGCTCCTCCAGGGAAGGTCCTCCAGGGCAGGTCCTCCCTCCTGGCAGCTCCTCCCAGGCAGGTCCTCCTGGGCAGCTCCTCCTGGGCAGGTCCTCCCGGGTAGCTCCTCTGGGGCAGCTCCTCCCAGGCAGCTCCTCCGGGGAAGGTCCTCCTGGGCAGCTCCTCCGGGGCAGCTCCTCCCGGGCAGGTCCTCCCAGACAGCTCCTCCCAGGCAGGTCCTCCCGCCAGGTCCTTCAGGGCAGCCCCAAGTCTTGAGCTGGGTGCCCGGTGGCTCCCATTGCAGCCACTTCTGCCAGTTGCCAGTCTCCTTCTTTTTCTTTTCCTTTGTCCTGGAAAGCTTTTAGCTTCTCTTAACCTGTGGATACCTCAGTGCTGGCTGTCAGTTACAGACCTCACATTTGTTTCTGCGTGTGTGTGTGTGTGTTGGTCCTAGGGCTAGAACTTAAGGCCTGAGTGCCGCCCCTGTGCTTCTATGCACAAGGCGAGTGCTCTACCACTTAAGCCACAGCACCAGTTCAGCTTCTTGGTAGTTAATTGGAGATGAGTCTCGCAGATTTCAGCCTCCTGACTAGCTCTGATGACAGGTGTGAGCCACCAGCGCTCCTGGCATGTTTATTTCTTAGACAATATGTCTAGGATCATCTGTTTGGGAGAACATTGCTTTTTTTTTTTTTTTGCCAGTCCTGGGGCTTGAACTCTGGGCCTGAGCACTGTCCTTGGACACTTTTTTGCGGTATTCATTTTTTATTGTAATTAATGGAAAGGTTACAGTTATATTCGCCAGATAGAGGGTACATTTCTTCACACACCTTCATACCCCTTCTCATGTTTTTGTCCCCATATCCCTCCCCCATCCCCTTCCCTCATCTCGTCCCCCCTCTTCCCTTTCCTATTTCAAATAAACAAATAATGTCCTTGGACACTTTTGCTCAAGGCTAGCACTCTGCCACTTGAGCCACAGCACCACTTCCAGCTTTTTCTATGTATGTGATAGGAATCGAACCTAGGGCTTTGTGCGTGCAAGGCGAGCACTCCACCACTTGGCTGTGCTCCCAGCTGTAGAACACTGCTTTATGACTCAGTAATGCTATGACTAAGCAACATACTGGTAACTTGATGGGGCTTGAGATGCTGGTAATGCTGACTTCTTTATTTAGGTGCTGCTGCACAGTTGTTTCTATTTTGTACAGGCTATGGCATATGTACTTTTCAATATGAATAGCAAAGTGTGATATGATAATAATAAAAGATACTCCATGTATTTTCACTTAATCTAATATCAAATCTGCTTTTGATTAGGATTTTGGAAATCTCAGAATGGCCAGACTCATACAACCTCCTGTCAAGTTCCTGCCCTCGGAGTGGCAGCTCATTAACAACAGCCATTACCATAGGGCAGAGGTCCAGAGATGTCGATCTGAGCGCCTGGTGGCCGAAAGCAAGAGGGTTGTAGAAGAAATCAGTAAGAACACAAAGAGATCTCAAAGCGATTCAAGCAAGAAACTTGGTAAGCTACTGAGCATGCTCAGAGGGGCTGGAAGATTACCTGTTAGTGTCATGCTCAGGCATGGACAGGTGTGATCAAGTGACATGACGAGAGACGCCCAGCCTGCTTTCCACCCATCCTCCATCCAAACATGGGTTTGGTAGACAGTAATGGAGCATCTGTGGGCTATAGTGGGAAGAGGGAATGAGTTTAGGGTCTGCTTTCGTAGGATTCCTGTCTTGAAGAGGAGAAAGATTTTAAAAAATAAAGTGAATACTTGGAATGTAACCAGATTAAGTGCTGGAAAGGTGGAAAATTTCCCTGGAGAGAAATGTTGGAGCTCATCTTTAAGGAAGAATCATTTTCTCTGGACAATTCCACACTTCCAAAGATCATGCCCTTAAACAGAACCAAAAATAAATGTAAAATGAAACAAATTACAGTTTCCAAAGGCCCAAAGGTCATAAACCAGGGGTCCCAAACTCGAATGTCTATAGTAGCCAGTTAGGTTAAAAAGGGGGCGGGGAGGAGGGCTTAAATGTAAGGCAATAGGGGTTGGTGGGAATGCTTGGTCATAGCACCAGTGATTTAGCGAATAGTTCTAAAAACTTATCATGTCTACTGGCATTGAAAATAAACCACCAGAAGCTGTGAGTTTGGCCTAGAGGTAGAGTGCTTGCCTACTAGAAAAAGCTGGAAGCAGTACTGTGCTCAAGTGGGAGAGCACTCACCTTGAGAAATCCCAAGAACAGTGCTCAGGCCCTGAGTTCAAGCCCCAGGACTGGCAAAAAAAAAAAAAAAAAAAAAAGAAAGAAGAATCCAAGCTAAGGGAGAGTTCTAGGCCCTGCAATTAAGGCCCAGTATTGGCACACACAAACCAAAGCATAAAAAACAAAATTGAAAAATAGACAAAACACCCCCAAAACACAACTTCTTCATGTGATTCAGAACAGAGAATCCAGGAACTCAAGTTCTGGAGGCAGGAATTGGATGACAAACTTCAGCAGCTCGTGTATGAAACTGATGACCTGCTCACATATAAGACCCGGCTGGAAAAAGCCCTAAAGAGCTTTCAAGAGCCACTGCGTATCACTGAGATGTGCCTGGCCTACAGGTAGGAGAATGGGCCACCACCTTTCACGCTTAAGGAGTCTAAGGATGGTCAGAGGGAGTGGCTGGGAGTGCTGTGCTTTTAGGGTTCCAGGCCTTTTCTATCTTGCTGCTTTCCTGCATATTGTGTTCTTACCCCAGACAACCTCAAGCTTCATGGTGGCAGCCAGAATGCCAGACATTAATTACATCTACATTCCCTGGCGAGCACAGTGGGTAGGGTTTACCTTTTATCATTTGTACTTGCATCCTATGGATCAGAATTTCATTACATTACAACCGTAGAAACTGGGAGGTGATGGTTTTTATTTTGGGCAGCTGGGTGCTCAGATAAAATAGACTCAGGGGTGCTATTTCTAGAGGAGAAGGTCAGGGCAACTACTGGGAGGGGACTCGTGCGCTCCCTCCACGAAGCCACCCAGAAAGCACTTTGTAATCCAGCAAGCGCTAGACAACAAACTTTCTTTTCTTTTTCTTTCTTTTTTTTTTGGTGCCAGTCCTGGGACTTGAACTCAAGGCCCGGGCACTGTCCTTGGGCTTTCTGAAGGCTAGAGCTCTGGAGCTTGAGCCACAATACCACTTCTGGCTTTTTCTGTGTATGTGGTACTGAGGGATTGAACCCAGGGCTGCGTGCATGCTAGGCGAGCACTCCACCGTGCTCCTAGACAAGGCACACCTTTATGATCCTTTTTCTGTGCTAAATCTATGAGTAGAGGCTGCTGTTTTCCAGTTTGTCCCCCGTGCCTAGTGTTTACCAGGCTGGCAACCGAGCCTTTCCAGATATGGACTTCCACAGGTCACCTCATGTTTAAAATCTTGTTACAGCAATCCCAGTTTCTTGAAGATAAAGAGCAAGTTCCTTATCTCAGCCAATAGTTATCAGCCAATAGCTTACAGCAGTAACCCAGCTACTCAGGAGGCTGAGATCTGAGGATCATGCCTTATGAATTGAGACTAGTTATATTGTAAGGCAGGGTTCAAGACTGCTCATTGGGAAATAGTAACCCAGTGGGCTGATCGCTGCATCAGGCTTTGTCTGTGACATTGGGTTAAATTACTCAGCCTCTCTGAAATTTGGTTTCTGCATGAGGACTTGACAAGGTCAAATACAAGGGCATGTGGCTCAGGGATAGCCTGGGCAGTTGTGATTTGTCCCAACTAGCCTTAGAACTCTTCTGTCACTGTGCCCTGATGGTACTTTGAGGTGAGTCTTCATACTTTTTTTTTTGTCTTTTTTGCTTAGGTTGGCACTGAACAACCATCCTTCTCACTCCACAACTTGAGTAGCTGAGATTACAGACAGGAGACACAAAAATCCAATTTCATATTCTTTTTATTAGTATTATGCTCAAACTTCTTTCTGGGTTTGATCCCTTGTTGAAAAACAAGACCAGGAAAGGAGAGAAACGCCTGTCTTTAAAATCCCAGGTTAAAAGCCCATGGGCCCTGCTGTCATCCTAGCTACTCAAGAGACTGTGTTTGGGATGGTGAGGTGACAGGCGTGTCCCCGCTCCCGGATTCCCCGGCCAGGGAGAAGCGGATCGGCACGGACCTGGTGCACGACGAGGTGGAGCAGGAGCTGCAGAAGGAGGCGGAGATCGTGCGGGGCGTCGTGACGCTGCTGACACGCACCCTGGAGGAGACCGTGGAGCAGATCCGGTAGGGCTGCGCTGGCTGGCGGTGCGCGCTGCGCGCACAGGGCGGGGTGGGGGGGGAGAGAGGCGGCCCCGCAGCAATGACCGCCGGACAGCGCCGACCGCTGGACAGCGCCCATGGCCCACGCCTGGACTCCTAGCGGCCCAGGAGGCTGAGGCCCTCGAGGATCACAGTTTGAGGCCGACCCAGGCAGAAAAGTCCAGGAGACGGTCAGTGCCAAAAGCCCAAAGTGAAGGGTGGCTCAAGTGGTAGAGTCCCAGACTCAAATGAGAAAGCTAAGGTCCTGATTTCAAGCCCGCCAGTATTGCCACAAAAAGGGAGGGAGGGAGAGAGGAAGGAAGGAAAGTAGGGAAAAAAGAGGAGGGAAGGAAGTAGGAAGAGAGAAAAAAGAAGGAAAACAGAGGAGGAAAGAGGAAGGAAGGAAAGAAAAGGAAAAGGAAGAAAGAAGGAAGAAAGGAAACGAGGGAAGGAGGGATGAAAGAAAAGAGGAAGGAAGGAAGGAAAAGAAGAGAGAGGACAGAAGGAAGAAAAAACATAAGAGGGAGAAGGGAGGGCAGAAGGAAGGAAGGAAAAAAGATGAAAGAGAAAGGAAGGAAGGAAAAAAAGGAGGGAGGAAGGAAGGAAAAAAGAGAAAGAAAGAGGGAGGGAGGGAAAGAAAATGTCAGGTGGAAGGGGGGGATGTTGGCATCTAGGCTTTCTTGTCAGAGTGGCATCAGGCCTCCAGTGATGTGGCATGGGTGGGCAGGGCTAGTGGTAGGGAGGGCGAGGGGAGGGTGGAATGGGGTAGGGGGAGGAGGGTGAGTGGGGAGGGGAGGACATCTGGCCCCTCTGTGCCCTGCCTGGCTTTAGCAGTGTTTCCCAGGACCTGGCAGAGCAGGCAGGTGGCACCGAGGCTGGGCAGGGGGAGACGCTCGGCTCCCCACCTTCCCCTCCAGGCTCAACCGTTCTGCCAAGTACAATTTGGAAAAGGATTTGAAGGACAAATTTTCAGCTGTGACCATTGAGGACATCTGCTTCTCACTCAACAACAACTCGCCGGACATCAGATATTGTGAGAAGGCACTAAGGGTTGAACCCAAGTGAGTATGGCTCACTCTGCTCCCCAGAAAGGCAGTCAGGATCCAGTGGGCACCCCAGCTTTCTGGAGGGTCCCAGATGACAGAGTCCAGAGGCTCCTGTCCCTTTAAGAAAGCCTGACCTGGCAGAAGGTGCCAGGGACGTGGGGAATTGTAATTCTTTGTACAATAACTTGCAGATTAAAAGAAAAAGAGTGAATTCTGCCATGCTAATGGCTCCTACCCATAATCCTAGCTAGTCAGGAATCTGAGATTTCTGAGGATCAGGGTTCAAAGCCAGCCAGGGCAGAGAAACCCATGAGAGTCTCATCTCCAGTTAACCAGCAAACAACTAGAAGTGAAGGTGTGGCTCAAGTGGTAGAGTGCCAGCCTTAAGGTCAAAAGCCAAGTGAGAAGACGCTGGGGCAGGCTCCCAGAGTGGCAGCTGGCTTCTCCACGCTGACCTGAGGGTAACAGGGAGGACAAACCCAAGGCTGAGGCCAAGGCCTTGTTCACGTGCTCACCTCACCTTTCCATTTGTGAGACTAGTCAGTTCAGCCCTCCTCCAGGTGAGGGCGCTAGACAAGATGTGAACACTAGGCGCCCGTTACCTGTGCCTCACACCTGTAATCCTAGCTACTCAGGAGGCTGAGATCTGAGGATCGCAGTTCAAAGCCAGCCACGACATGAAAGTCCATGAAACTCTTATCTCCAATTCACCACCAGAAAACTGGAAGTGGTGCAGTGGCTCAAAGTGGCAGAGCACTAGCTCTGAGCTGAAGAGCTCAAGACAGCGCCCAGGCCCAGAGTTCAAGACCCATGACTTACCAAAAAAAGAAAAAAATGTGAACACTGGAGATGGGGATCTTGGGAACCAGCAAATACACCTGCATGCAACCTTTCCATCCATTATTCATTCACATTCATTCATCCCATTGTCCGTCCATCCATCCATCCATTATTGATCTATGTCTATCTGACAGAGTCCCCTGGCAATAGCCCTGGCTAGCCTCAAACTTGCGACCTTCCTGTAAATGTTTTTGCTTCTTTCTTTCTCCCTTCCTTCCTTCCTTCCTTCCTTCCTTCCTTCCTTCCTTCCTTCCTTCCTTCCTTCCTTCCTTTCTTCCTTTCTTTCGCCAGTCCTGGGCTTGAGCTCAGAGCCTGAGCACTGTCCTTGGACTTTCTCAAGGCTAGACCTCTACCACTTGAGCCTCAGCACCACTTCAGGCTTTTTTTTTTCTATGTATGTGGTCCTGAGGAATCGAACCTGGGCCTTCGTGCATACTAGGAAAGCACTCTACCACTAGGCCAAACTCCCATCTTTGTTTCTTATGAAATAGCATTGCACACCGTATCCTGTGCATGTCTTGTTTCCTGTAGTTTGCACTGTTCTGAGCATCACTCACGTTCAAAAAGCAAGTCCTCATCTGGTGACAACGTATTCATTTATATGGTCACATAGCTTCTGTCATGAGCCACGTATAGTGTCATTGACAGACTACTGCTGGCTGCCTAGATAGGGGAATATTCTGGGGCTGTGATGTTGGGGGTTGAGGGGCGGGGCTTAGTTCCCCGTGGCTCGCAGCCCTCGTGAGCCCGGATGTGCCATGAGCACCTGTGTGAGTGGGCTTGTTTCAGCTCGGTGAGTCTGGAGGACTGGCTGGACTTCTCCAACACCAATGTGGAGAAGGCGGACAAGCAGCGGAACAACTCCCTGGCCCTGAAGGCCTTGGTGGACCAGATCTTGGGTCAGACAGCCAACGACCTGCGTAAGCAGTGTGACTTGGTGGACACAGCATTCAAGACTGGGCTCAAAGTGGTCAAGGGTGCAAGAGACAAGCTGGCTGACCACCTGAACTTGGTGAGGGCCCCGGGAATGGGGAGGCAGGAGACAAGGGTTTCCATGGAAACCAGAGCCCTGGGCCAGGCCCTGCCCTGCTAGGTTGAGGTGGGAGGGGGTGACAGGTAAGAGAGGGTGGTTTGAGGCCTCTCCACCTTCCCAGCAGGCTTTTTAGGATTGGGGGACTGGAGTGGCACCTGGCCCACCCAGTGATGCAGAGGGCACTTGGTGACTCACTCCTGTAATCCTAGCTACTCAGGAGGCTGAGGTCTAAAGCTGAACTAGAGTAAAGCACAAGAGTGTCTTACCATGGCGAAGCTGTTGGGTTGCCAGTGTAAGGCATACCAGGGTATTTGGCTTCTGTTTCTAACAAAACCCACAGAAGGGAGGTGTTGATGAAGTTCACTGTTGATACTGATTGACAAGGCATGCCAGGGGATGGCTGGAAGGTTCTGTGGGCTCGGTGAGTCCTTTCCTGTGTCATCCATAATGGGGTCACTTTCAGCCTGCTCAACCCAGAAAATAGGTATTTTATATGGAATATTCATAGAGGTGGATTCACAGGGTGACTGAGGAGGAGTCAGTGTTGACTTCTTGGAGAAACACAGAGCCCCAAGCTGGGTGTGGTGGCTCACACCTGTAATCCTAGCTATTCAGGAGGCTGAGATCTGAGGTTCAAAGCCAGCCTAGGCACTGAAGTCTATGAGACTCATCTCTCTAGTTAACCACTAGAAAACCGGAAGTGGGGCTGTGGCTCAAGGGGTAAGAGTACACACACACACACATATGCACACACATGTAAATACATGACTGAGTGGAACTAGAAGTCGGCCCCCTGCCTTCCTGTGGGAGGGCGCTGATGCAGGGGCGCCCTCTAGTGGCAGCATCGTGCAGCACAACAGGCCGACCTCAACAGAAACTTCAGCCTCCTTAACTTTGACGTCCCATGCCCACAGAAAATGAGAACTACGTTTCCATTCTTCGTACTTTACCCGGTTTCAGGCATTTGTAGACAGGAGCAGGACTGGAGTAAGACGCACTGGTGATAAAACAGCAAAGTAAAAGGGCCTTGCAGCCATATCACAGTGATTGCAGTCTGGCTAGTGTTCAGAAGCAGTGATGGCACGCACCACAGTCTGTCACAGCTGCCTAACTGCCCAAGGCTGGGTCCCAAACAACTGTATGGGCACAAAAAGTGGAATTTTATTTCAGAGTTTGTACAAATAGCACATCATTTGGGGCAAAGGGTACGTTTTGCTGATTTCTGTTCTTTAGTATTGTTTTAAAGAATTCTGAATTTCACAAAAATCTATAACTGGGCTCAGAGGTAGAGTGCCTGCCTAGCAAGCATCAAGCCCTAAGTTCAAACCTCAGTATCACAAAAACATAATCATACATACAGTTTATAAATGCCACTCTAAATAAGTGTTCAAAAGATTTTTAACAAAATTTGAGGTGGAAGTAACTCTTACCCCAAATCAAGTTAAAGTGACTCTGTGAAATTAAAAATAACATAAGTAACTGAATTTAAGAAATGGCTACAGCTGGGTGCCAGTGGCGCATACCTGTGATCCTAGCTATTAAGAGGCTAAGAGTTGAGGATCTCAGTTCAAAGCCAGCCCCAGCGGAAAAGTCCCTGTGAGATTCTTATCTCCAATTAACCACTCAAAAACTGGAAGTGGCTGGGCACAGTGGCTCACACCTGTAATCCTCGCTACTCAGGAGGCTGAGACCTGAGGATCAAGGTTCAAAGCCAGCCCAGCCACAAAAGGACCTGAAGCTCTTATCTCCAATTAACCTCTAGAAAAAGTGAAGTGGGGCTTGGCTCAAGGGTAGGGTGGTAACCTTGAGCTGAAGAGCTCAGGGACAGCGCCCAAGGCTGAGTTCAAGTCCCATGACCCACACACACACAAAAAACTGGAAGTGGCACAGTAACTCAAGTGGTACAGCACCAGCCTTGAGCAAAAAAGCCAAACTATTGTCTGAAGCTCTGAGTTCAAGTCCCAGCACACACATGCGCGTGCACACACATGCGTGGGCACACACACACACACACACACACACACACACACACACACACACTGATCCTGTAAATGAAAAAAGAGAATCCTATCTTCTTAGAAATATATACTGAAATGATATAACATCTGAATTTGCTTTAAAATAATGAAGCTGCTGAATGGGCAGGAGGGAGGAATGGATGAAGCAAGCCTGGCTTTTTGTTGATCACTGCTTAAAGTGAGGTGGGAACATATACATACACTGCTGTGTGTACACACAAAATTTCAAGATACAAAGTTAAAGGAAAAACCTTGGCTGGGCACTGGTGGCTCACGCCTATATTCCTAGCTACTCATGAGGCCCTGGAGTGAATCCATGAGACTTATCTCAATTAACTACCCCCCCCCAACACCTGAAAGTGGAGCAATGGCTCAAATCATAGAGTACCACCCTGGAGAAAAAATAGCTCAGGGAGAATGCCTTTACCCCGAGTTCAAGCCTCAGTACTGGTTCCAAAAGGGTTGTGTTTTGGGGACTATTCTGAGGGCCTTACAAATATTCTTAGACAAATGGCCCACCATGGAGCTAGATTCCCGAGCCGCAGCCCTAACTTTTAATCTCAGAAATATAACTATAGTTGGGTGTGGTTACTCAGGCCTATAATCCTAGCTACTCAAGAGCCTGAGATCTGAGGATCACGGTTCAAAGGTAGCCCAGGCACCAAAGTCCATGAGACTCTGATCTCTAATTAACCACCAGAAAACCAGAAGTGGTGTTGTGGCTCAAGGGTAGGGTGGTACCCTTGAGCTGAAGAGCTCGGGAATAATGCCCAGCTCAGAGTTTAAGTCCCACAACTGACAATAAAAGAAATGTGTATAACTGTGTAATGAGTAACTTAAAAATACCTTTTTGGTGTACAAAGCCATTCTGACAAATAATTGCAAAGCTTAATGTACATGGTGTCAGCCTTTCCCCAGGCTGCCACTAGACAGCTTTCCGTGAATGATATCCTGTGGCTGGCCACAGAAGCAGCGGGACCCTGTACAGAGGGAATGAGACACCAGTGGTGGTCAAGCTGTAAGGTTCCATGGTCAGGCAATAACCTCACCCACACATCCCTTTGGGGATGAGCAAGCAGATAGATTTAGCTTAGCCTCTTTCAAAAATGACCTGTGCTCAGCTGGGAGTTTGGCCTAGTAGTAGAGTGCTTGCCTAGCATGCTTGAAGACCTGGGTTCAATTCCTCAGTACCACATATACAGAAAAGTGGAAGTGGTGCTGTGGCTCAACTGGTAGAGCTCTAGCATTGAGAAAACCCAAGGACAGTGCTCAGGCCCTGAGTTCAAGCCCCAGGACTAGCAAAAACAAAAGAGGGAGGCAGGAGCATGGCCTAGTGGTAGAGTGCTTGCTAGCATGCACAAAGCCCTAGATTTGACGCAAGTGCCCAAGCCCTGAGTTCAAGCTCCAGGACTGCTAACCCTCCCCCCCCCCCAAAAAAAAAATGGCCTGTGCTCTTGAGCTTTGAGAATAACCCAGTCTCATCTATGCCAATTCTTCCTGTCAGGTCATGGAAGAGATTAATGCCCAGGAAAGAAATATTGCAGATCTTGAAAAAGCCATTGTTGATCTAGAAGGCCCTGCCAAGGTGGCTCACAAGCGCCTGGAGACCAGAACCCACCGGCCTAACATAGAGCTGTGTCGTGACGTTGCTCAGTATCGGCTCATCCAGGAAGTGGATGAGATTTCCTGCAACATTGCAAGGTAAGCCAGCAGAGGACTGTGGGATTGAACCTAGGGTGCAAACGGGTGAGACAGTGTAGTCGGCTCCTCGTGTTTGAAGGATGCTTGCCTTAGGGTTTCCTCAGGTTCTGTGGGAAAAGTGGCTGTTAACTTCGTTAAAGAAGTTCAAATCCAGCTGTTCAGAGAAAATCTGTGGTCTTGGGGCCTGAACTCAGGGCCATGTCCCTTTCCCTTTTTCACTCAAGATTGCTGCTCTGCCACTTGAGCCAGCTCCCTGTCTGTCTTTTGGGTGGTTAATTGGAGGTAAGAATCAGTGGAGGGGGTTATGGGACAGAGTTCATGGACACAAGCTCAAGTGGTAGAGGGCTTGCCTAGCAAGTACGAAGTCCTTAGTAAAAAGAAAAAGCACGCATCCTATGTCCTATATTTGATATTTTATATATTTACACATAATCACACGTAGGCCATGGCAACCAATCAGAAACCTGGGGTGCGGGCCCATTCACGATCGCCTGCTGGAAAGGGTGCTGTCCATTCTTCCCCAGGTTGAGGGAGCTCCTGGCCCGGGCCGACGTGGAGCTCAAGGGGCTGCACCGGCGGCAGCTGGCCCTGCAGGAGGAGATCCAGGTGAAGGAGCACACCATCTACATCGACGAGGTGCTGTGCATGCACCTGCGGCAGTCCATCCCGCCGCGGGACGGCGAGGAAAAGGGCAACTGGGCCGGGGGCATCCGCCCGGACGCCATCTGCTCCTAGAGAGGCGTGCACGGTCCCATTAAACACTTTATCACTCAGCTCGGAGCCCCCATTTCAGTGCACACCGACAGCACAGAACTCCTCTCCGCCGGCGGGGCTGGGGGCCCGCCCACCGCGGCCTCGGGTGGGGACCCCTGAGCTGAGTGCGCCGGAGGGGGCGCAGGGGACGAGGCCCGGACGGAGGGGGCGTGTCCGAGGAGGGGCGTGGTGTGGACGGAGGGGCGTGTCCGGAGAGGGGCGTGGCGTGGACGGAGGGGGCGTGTCCGAGGAGGGGCGTGGCGTGGACGTAGGGGCGTGTCCATGCAGGGGCGTGGCCTGGCCAAGGGGGCGTGGCCTGGACGGAGGAGGCCTGTGCGTGGAGGGGCGCGCCTGGGAGGGAGGGGCATGGACACGAGGGGCGTGTCTCTGAAAGAAGGGCGTGGAGGGAGGGAAGTCCTTGACTGTCACCACCCCGGGACTTTGCAGAGGACATCCCTGTCCCTAGAAAGCGACGTCGTGGTGACTGCAGGCTCAGATCCCACATGGTTGGTCCGTGAGAAGCCAATTCGAGTCTCCCCAAAATACAGATGAACGAGGGGAGCTCCTGAGCACCTCTTTCTCACAGGTGGAGGGAGTTGAGGAGCGAGGCTAGGGGCTCCCAAGCTATTAAAAATTCAGTCTAGTAGCAGCCCAGGAGCGCTTGGGGAAGTGGACGCGGCCTGACCTGCGCGTACGCCCAGTCCCTCCAGGCCCCTCCCCGCAAGGCCACGACCCCTCTGGGGTCAGACCCGGGAGCCCCCAGCGGCAACCTTAAGTCAGCTTCCTGTAGCGCCTCCCCGTGACAATTTCTAACAATTCTTTTTCTGTTCCTTTTTCTGAAGGGAAACCTGTGTTTCAGTTTGCTGTTGGTTTCTGGAACAATTAGTAATACTTGGGAGTAATTCCTTTTAAATAAAGCAGGGAAAGAAAAGGAAAAAGAGAAAAAAGCTAAAATTCTTGCCACAAATTCCAATCCACATTGGAGTGGGAGTATATAGCTCAGTCAGCGTTAGAGCAGCTGCTTCCTCCAGCTCCAATCTTTAGATTCAATTCTTTACCCTGTCCCCACCCCACTCCCTCAGGAAGCATGTTTGACTCAGGATCCAGGCTCCTTGAGCTCACATCTCTGCATGGCTGCCTCACAGGAGATGGGATGAGAATCTGTGAAAGGCTTTATGGCACTGCCTGTCTCAATAACCCTACACTGCCATGATTTCTACACAGTTGTGCTGGCATAGTCTCAATTTTCATGTTTTCACAGTTTTGCATTGCAACCCATGTTTCATATTGCTGTATTATTATAGTAATGATGGCATGCCTCTTTGGAAATTTTCACCAAGCCAGTGAAAGCATTAATGAGTCTCATCTGTAATTCTAGTTACTCAAGAGGCTGAGATTTGAGGATCATGGTTCAAAAAGCCATTATCAGGCCAGGAGTTTGGCCTAGTGGTAGAGTGCTTGCCTAGTGGGCACAAAGACCCGGGTTCAATTCCTCATACCACATACATAGAAAAAAGCCAGAAGTGGTGCTGAGGCTCAAGTGGTAGAACTGTAGCTTTGAGAAAACCCAAGGATAGTGCTCAGGCTCTGAGCCCAAGCCCAGGACTGGCAAAAAAAAAAAAAAGCCATTATCTCCAATTAATCAGAAAAAATGCTGAACTGGAGGTGTGGCTGAAGTGGTAAAGCACCAGCCATGAGCAAAGGAGTAAGCAATACCTGAGGCCCTGGTTTAATCCCCATGTGAGCACAAAACAAGAACAGAAAGCTATTATTACATTTGTTTCACATTCTATTTCATATTCCAAGGGAACTCTGCTGACAGCATTCCCAGTTGAGTCCTGACAGCTGGGGAACAAGTCTGGGAGACTGTTAGAGGAAGAACTTTGCAGCAAGATACAGCTGGCTCACCCTCCTAATCCTAGCTACTCAGGAGGCTAAGATCTGAGGATCCTGGTTCAAATCCAGACTAGATAGATACTTCTAAGAGACTCATCTCCAGTTAACCACTAAAAAGCCAAAAGTGGAGCTGTAGCACAAGTAGTGTTGAGCTTGAGTGGAAAAGCTAAGGGAGAGTTCAAGCTCCAGGACCAGCACAAAAGTGAAAAGATCTTTGCTGTTATCTGCCCATCCATCCATTTCACCAACAGTGAGCACATTCCCTAGGGCAGGGTTCAAGTACAGGATTGCTCCCCAAATACTTACCTTCCAGGTCCTAGCCTGGTAGCCTGCTGCTTTATCCTTACTGTCCAGACCACCTGCTTCTGAAAACTGCCTTTTAAGACTGAGCAAATATATCCTCTCACCCAAGGGAAGTCTCTGGGTGCTTTCCTGCTCAAAACACACCCCCCTTCCAGCTTAGAGGGAGACACCAGCAGTAGTACCAGCTTAACTTAAACATTATAGCGCTGGGCCCCATGCTGTAGCCAGCCAGGCTGTAGAGAGACTCCTCCCTGAGGAACTAATGGATTTGTGAGGCTCCAGCCCCGGCAGTCAGTTCAGACCACAGGCTTTGCTGTGCCACGTTACTCCTGTCAACACCACGGTCTGTCATGGGTAGATTCAGAAGCCAACTTCTCTGAGCTTCAGCTCCCCCATCGGAAAATGACATAAGAAAGCCCTCCCCTGTGAAAGAAGGAAGCTGAGGTTCTCAACACAATGTATGGCACATGCTGGATCCGTTGCCACTTCAAGTGTGATAAGGCTCTGTATTGGTTGGGGTTGTGGAGGAAGCATCGTTCAGGAAGAACCTCTAGGCATCCCGGAGGTGCTTCGAGGGCCAGAAGCGGAGATGAGGGGAGTCTAGAGCTTGGTGTGTGGATGTGTGCTGAGTGCTTGTCCTAATCTCTCCTCTCTCCAATTCTCCAGCCCTTGTGACTAAATTTGAGACCTCTTAGAATTTTTCTCATCATATTGTATGGAGCAACATTTTGAGGTTCAACATAGTAAAGCAATTTTTGTTGATCCTTTTTGTTCAAAATGCCCTTGAACTTGATGGAAGAATCCTAGAATTCATCCCAGATCGCCTTGGTGAGGGTACATTATGAACACGGCTGTGGAATGGGAACTCGATGCTGCCAGCATTTCCTAACTGGCTTTGCAAATCTTCCATTTTCTTATTTCTGAAAGAGGTTGGGCACCGGTGGCTCATACCTGTAAGCCTAGCTGAGATCTGGGAGTCAATATTTGAAGCCAGCCCAGGTAGAAAAGTCCACAAGACTCATGTCCAATTACCCAGCAAAAAGCTAGAAGTGGGGCTGTGGTTCAAGTGGTAGAGTGCCAGCCCTGAGCAGAGAAAGCTAAGGGAGAGTTCAAGCCCCACTACCACCACAGAAATAGAGGATACGGTTAGTCATTCCTTTCTAGAGGGATTGTGACGGTTATGCAGAAGTATGTGATCACTTTAAATAACTTTTTGACTTGGATTGGGTGGAGAAAAAGAGATCAGATTCTTCCCATTTTCTTGTGCGCATGGACGAAAGAGCTGTGGGATCTGAATCAGGAAATCAGGGTGTCACCAAAAGACTATGTCACCTTGAGCAGAGCTGTTTCATTGGTTAAGTAAGGATAACAGCTGACATGCATTGAAGGCCCATGGACAGAGCTCACGTGCTAAAGCACATTTATTCATTTATCAGTTTATATACAGAGTAGCTGACCTTCAGGAAGGTGAGATTGTCCAAGGATACACAGCAAATGAAGTAACAGGTCAGAGTCGAAACTCAGGTTGCCTGGCTCAAAGGTGAAGTCCTTCCAGCTAGCGTGACCCCGAATTAACAAAACCACCTCCACAGACCCAGGCCCCGGTACACACGTCTCCAGAACCTCAGAGATGAACCCCTCAACTCCTTCCATCTTTACAACTAGCAGAAATGAAGGCCTACTCATGGAAAGAAACTTATTCAGGGCCCCACAGGTTTATGTCCTCCAGAATCTGAGATCCCAGGCCTCAAAAGATTTTCCAGCCTAAGAGGACAGAGATTTGATCCTTGAGAGACTTGCTGAAAAGCAAAAACACAAAACCACCTCAAAACAACCCCTCCCCCCAAAAAAACCCCCTTTTTCCTGAACGTTTTCTTGGGAGAAATGGTTCTTAATCTAGTCATAGTTTTATAGTTTTTATATGTATATATATATATATACA
Source organism: Megascapheus bottae (assembly GCF_031878675.1). Classification (NCBI taxonomy): domain Eukaryota; kingdom Metazoa; phylum Chordata; class Mammalia; order Rodentia; family Geomyidae; genus Megascapheus; species Megascapheus bottae. The sequence continues at coordinate 1,145,858 of NC_143525.1, forward strand.
CTATATAATAGAGCTATGATTAGATTAAGAAACACACACACACACACACACACACACACACACACGTGTGTTTAGTCAGTTTGACTGATGTAACAAGACACCAGTGAGTGAATGGCATTTAACAATCAGACTGTGTTCTTCCAAGAAGTGTAAGTGAAGGACAGGCGACAGCACAGCTGGATTCTGGTACAGGCCCCTTCCAGGTTGTACCCTGCCAGTCCTGCCCAGACGAAATGAGAGATGGCTCCGATTGGAGCTGGTCATGTGTCACCCAAGTTTGGTTAGATCCGGGGCTTGTTCAGCCAATGGTCCCAGAGAGCCAAACTATGTGTTTTTGCATTTACACATGGGGTCAAAGTGACACTGGAGTGCTGCTGAATATTTCTCAACAAGACAAAACAATAAAAAACCCCAGGTGTTCTTTGTAGCTTGTTAGCCCAGGAATAGATATGGGAGCTATCCCCTTTCCCTCTTGCTTTATATGTTGTATGTTGTCATTCAGAGAGGAAGAGTGAGATCCTTGGATCTCAGCCTCCTGAATACTTAGGATTATAGACCTGAACCACTGTGCTCAGCTTTTTTTTTTTTTCTCCAAATATTCATCTAAGTGATTTTCCCATGGTTCAAAGCCAACACAGGCAATAAAGTCTGTTAGGCTCTTATCTCCAATTAACCACCAGAAAACCAGAAGAGGGGCCATGGCTCATGGGAGGTAGCCTTGAGCTCAAGAGCTCAGGGACAGCACCCAGGCTGGATCAACAAACAAAAAGGAGATCAGAGAGGACTGCAATCTGTATCCAGCCAGGCAAAAATATAAGATCCTATCAGAAAAAGAACTGGAGCAAAAAGGGATGGAGGCATGGATTAAGTGAAAGAGCATCTTTCTAGCAAGAACAAGGCTCTAAGTTCAAACCTCAGTACTGCCAATAAAACAAAGGATGTCATTTGCTCAAAAATGTGTGTTTATTTGTGTGGGCACTCATGGCTCATACTTATAATCCTAGCTACTCAGGAGGCTGAAATCTGAAATTTGGGGTTCAAAGCCAGTCCAGGCAGACAAATCCAAGAGACTCTTATCTCCAATTAACCAGCAAAATGTGAAAGTGAAGTTGTGGCTCAGAAAGCTAAGGAACAGTGCTCAGGCCTTGAGTTCGAGGGCTAGTATTGACAAAAATAAACCAAAATATATGTGCATTGGAAATCATTTTTCTCTTTCTTTCTCTCTTTTCTTCCTTTTTTTTTTTTGCCAGTCCTAGGGCTTGAACTCAGGGCCCGAGCACTGTCTCTGAGCTTCTTTTGCTCAAGGAAAGCACTCTGCCACTTGAGCCACAGTGCCACTTCTGGCTTTTTCTGTTTATGTGGTACTGAGGATTCCAGGCTCGAGCAAGCCAGGTCTCAACATGGGGTCAGTGACATAGCATTCGTTTGCGTACTAGATAAGCCATAGATGACAGAGCTATGCAAAACTCTTGCAATTCATTCTTTTAGGGAAAATACGTGCATAAAAATAATAAAATAATGTTTTGCTTCTGTAGTATTTTTTTGTGTGGCTTTGTTTGCCCCATGAGGGTTTGAGTTCAGGGATGCACATTTGTTTGCTAGACAAGTGAACTTCCACTTGAGTATATGTTAATATTTGTTTTCTTTTGTCTGTCATGGGACTTGAACTCTGGGCCTGGGTGTGGTCCCTCAGCTCTTCAGCTCAAGGCTACCCCCTACCCCTTGAGCCACAGTGCCACTTCAGGTTTTCTGGTAATTAATTGGGGATGAGTCTCTCCAGGCCAAGTGTGGTGACTCATGCCTGTAATCCTAGCTACTCTGGAGGCTGAGATCTGAGGATCACAGTTCAAAGCCAGCCCAGGCTGGCACTAAAGACTGTGAGACTCATCTCCAATTATCCACTAGAAAACTGAAAATGGTGCTGTGGCTTCAGGGTTAGGGTGGTAGCCTTGAGCTGAAGAGTTCAGGGACAGCACCCAGGCCCAGAGTTCAAGCCCCACAATTGACCAAAAAAAAAAAAGTGCTTGGGAAACAGAAAAGCACCAGTTTAACAGGATTTTCAACAAAGAGCTGAGTCCAGGTACCAGTGGTTCACACCTAGAATCTTAGCTACTCAGGAGACTGAGATCTGAGGACCTCAGTATGAAGCCAGCCTGGGCAGAAAAGTCCATGAGACTCCCATCTCCAGTTAATTACCCCAAAGCCAGAAGCAGAGATGTGGCACAAATAGAATACTAGCTTTGAGAAAAAGAAAGCTCAGAGATAGTCTTCAGGCCCTGAGTTCAAGCCCCAGGACTGGCCAAAAAGGGAGAGGGCATATGTATGGACTTAGCACACAAAAGACAAGATATGCAATCTGAAATGAGTGGCTTACTAGAAGGATTTTGGTCTTTTATTGTTGTATAATCTGTTGAAAATGACCACTATACAAATACGTGCACAACATTCTCCAAGAGAATCAGATTGTTTTCCTAATCATATGGTAACTGTGGAAAAGCTGAGGAGGTTTGGAAAGCATACCGAGAAAAAGAGAAATCACCCATAATTCTGACCTCCAAAATCAATATTTCTGGTAGGTTCTATGTTTGAAGGAGGAAAAAATTCACCAGCTTCCAGTGATTTGTGTCTGTCATCCTAGCTATTCAGGAAGCTGAGAGCTGAGGACTGCAATTGGCAGACAAGTCTTCAATCAACCAGCAAAAAGTTAGAAGTGGAGGTATGGCTCAAGTGATAGAGCACCAGCTTTGAGCAATAAAAGCAAGAGCGTGAGGGCTGGAGTCCTAGCCTCAGTACAAACACACACACACACACACACACACACACACACACACACGCACACACACCCTTAGTGTGTTTCACATGCTTGATATCACACTAAATGAAGTGTGTCCTGCATTGTCACATTAAAACTGCATTAGGAACATTTCTCTATGCTATTAGAAATTCTTCATGCATGTGAGTATACTGACTCCTGATTTAGTTCCACATGGAGGACTGCCTGCTCAGAGAGGCATCACACAGCCTCCGTGGAAAAGGAAAAGAGACTGGCTGAGTGAGGCAGGAGATCACATCCACAAAGCCAGTCAGCTGGGTGAGCTTCTTCTTCGGGATGGAGTTCCAGTCGTGAGTCTTGTTATTTTCCCAGGCTGGTGAGGTCCACTGATGCCACGTGTCAGGCCCCTCCCACTTCAAGTCAGGTGGCTCTGACATGGAGGTCAGCTGGGTAGGACGTTGTTTCTAAACCAGGAATGAAGATAGCCGGTTCTGTCTGCCCCGGGCTGCCCAGACAAGAACACAAGGATGCAGGGTTCAGCTTCCACTAGTAGGAAACTGCTTTGGTTTTTGTTTTTTTTTCCTCAGTGGCTGAGTGAGGTAAAAGTAAAAACCACATGACAAAAAGCAATCAGATAGTTGGTAAAGATGACACTTTAAAGTCACCTGGAGTCACCCCCTCACCAGCGGTTCCAGCCTTGGCCAGGCTGTTTGTGTTGGCATGGAAGTGGCTGAAGAGAGAGAGAAGGCAGAGGTTTGGGGGTGCTCCCGGTGCAGTTCTTTAGGATTTTTTGGGGGGGTTTCGGGTTCAAGGCGCATCTAGGCTTCTTCCTCTAGAGAGTGCTCATTACATCATAGGATAGGCGATGACAAAATAGTTCAGCTCTGAATCGATCAGCTTTCTGTACCTCCTGTAAATTTCCCGCAAGGTCCTGTCCTCTTCATTCGTCTCATATCTGTTTGTATAAATTCTCACCTGCACCAATAAAGAAACAGACATGCACACACACACACACACACACACACACACACACACACACACACACACACCAGTGACCGTCATTTAAGACCTACCAGCAGGCATGTAAATATCTACACACATGATTATACAATTAGAAAAAAAGCCCAAATGCAGCTAGAACTCATCCACAAGGGTTCCATTTCAGGACCACGCCCCTCACCCCCCAATACTAGACTCCTCAGGTGCTCAAGTCTTTAAAATGCTATGCTATGCATAGATCACCTAATGTATCCTCCATCTTCATGTTTAAATCACTTATATACTATAAGTACTTACACCTATATGATACTTGATAATAAGACTGCATACATAGTTACTCTGTATCATTTAGGGTGTAACAATAAGAGAAAGTCTATACATTTTCAGGATAGACACAATTGCCCCCTCCCCCCCCAGTCCTGGGGCTTGAACTCAGGGCCTGGGCCCTGTCCTTGGACACTTTTTGCTCAAGACTATCACTCTGATACTTGAGTCACAACACCACTTCTGGCTTTTTCTGTGTATGTGGTTCCCGGGATTCGAACTCAGGACTTTGTGTACACTAGGAAAGCACTATACCATTAGGCTACACTCCTGGTCCTTTCTGTTTGTTTGTTTGTTTTCCTGTGCTGATACAAGGGCTTGAACCCAGGGCCTCACTCTCACTTGGGTTTTGCTCAGGGCTTGGTGCTGTACCACTTGGGCCACACGTTCACTTTTGACATGTTGCTGGGTGTTGGCATGTTAGTGGTTAACTGGGAAGAGGAGTCTCCATTTTTCTGCCTGGACTGGCTTCAGACGTGATCCTCAGATCTCAGCCTCCTGAGTTGCTGGGATCACAGATGTGAGCCACCAGTGTCCAGAAACCAGAGCAATTTTGCATCGGCAATTGGTTGAATCCAGGAATACAGAACCTTTGGCCTCGCGGTACTGGAAAGCGGGTTCCAAGTCCTGCTTGTGAGGTCATTTACCCCCGCCAGTGGGCACCAGGTGACAATGGCCCCTGCTCCCATCTCTGACCTACTCCTCAGAGCTGAAGCTCTGGGTCCGAGGCCTTACCTTAAGTGTTCTCAGGGCACACTGCCCCTCCTCCTGGCTTTTCAGGATCCGCTCCACAAACCTAACATCCAGGAAAGCCCAGATTTTGAAGTAGAAAAGCTTCCTGCAGGATAGGATGAGGAGATGGAGCTCTTCATCGAGTGACTCATGGTTATTGTTGAACTCAAAAGTTAATTTCTGGAAAACATCAATGAGGGAGGGGCCTGTGGATGGAGGTACTGAGGCTGTCTGGGTCGTTTCATGCCATCTTGTTGACCTGACTTCTGGTCACATAGCTACAAAGCCTCTTTTTAGACAGAGCACTAGACATTGAGATGTTAGAGGAAGAGATATGAGAATGACTTTACAAGCATGCATGCACATTTGCAAAACCTAGGGAAGCATGTGGCTCAAGTGGTAGAGCATTTGACCAGCAAGTGTGAGTTTCAATCCCAATACTGACACAGGAAACTGGGCACACATGAGGGGCGCAGAGAGCTGGGTTACATAAAATAGATGTGCGTGGAATGGTCCCAGATGACCCAGAAATGCCTCAAAACACCCTTTGTGTGAGTTGGCACCCCAATGCGTTCCTGCAGCCTACGAAGAGGGCAGGGAGTTCTAGAAGATTCTAACCAGTTCCCAGAGCCTAAGCAGTCTTGCCTCTTACAGGGATCTCCAAGTGCCCTGAAGGGACTTTTCCCTGTTGAGGAACTCTGCTGAAAAATCCAGGAATAAACACAAAGCAGATGGACAGCAATGGCCTGAGTTAATCTAGACTTGTCAGTTAACTCCAATTTGCTTATTACTCCCAATAAGGCACTTCCAAGAAGCCCTCCATAGAGAATAAAAGGGCTCTTGAGCTGTGTGTGTGTGTGTGTGTGTGTGTGTGTGTACTGGGGCTTGAACTCAGGGCCTCATGCATTTGTTTACCTTTTTATGCTCAAGGCTGGCCCTCTACCACTTGAGCCACACCTCTACAGCTGTTTGAGAGCCTTAAAGGAACAAAAATCCTGGGTGTACAGTTAAAGGCTGCTCCCATTAAACAACAAGTCCCAAACCTCCAAATTCTTCAGTGGCCTGAGCCAAACTTGGATTTTTTTTTTGTGCCAGTCCTGGGGCTTGAACTCAGGACCTGAACATGTCCTTGGGCTTTCCTCAAGGCTAGCGCTCTACCACTTGAGCCACGGCATCACTTCCAGTTTCTTTTTCTATGTATGTGGTACTGAGGAATCGAACCCGGGTCTTCCATTAGGCCAAACTCTCGGCCCCTCAAACTTGGATTTTTACCTATTTGGTTCCTTCTATTCTCCTCTTTCCCATTACCAGTCTGTATGGTAAGTGGGTAGACTAGGCCTTCTTACTTAGCACAGGGTCTCTGTGTGGCTCTGACCTGGTAGCAAGGTGGAAAGAGGCTGCTTACCTGCAAAGTATCTCCTGGCTCAGGCTTCACAGCTCTGAGCTAAGAGCGCAGCTTCCAAGCTGGATGCTGGTGGCTCACGCCTGGCATCCTAGCTAATCAAGACGCTGAGATGTGAGGATCAGGGTTCAAAGCCAACCTGGGCGCGAAAGTCTGTGAGCCTCTTATCTCCAATGAACTACCAGAAAACTGGAAGTGGTGCTGTGACTCCAAGTAGTAGAGTACTAACCATGAGCTGAAGAGCTCAGGCCCAGAGTTCAAGTCCCAAGATCACCACCACCACCAAAATACAGGACCTTCCCTTGACTGACAGCCACCACCAGCCTGCAGCACACCTACCAGAAGGAAGCAGGCCCTGCTCTACCACGGGCTTTGGGGCACTGGGAAGGTGTCTTCAGCACCTCTTCCTAGGACTCTGGTGTGGAACCTGGGGCCTGGGGAGGGGCAGGCATGGAGGAGCAGGTGGCGGCTGACTTTCTTCAATAAACTGCTCATGTGAGTGGCAGCCCCGCCCCACCAGCATCCGGGTCTCGTTTTCCTTCTTACCTGCAGAGTGTACCGGAAGGTGGGCAGGAGGTCAGTGAGAGTGGGCCGCATGGACCAGTCTGGGTCACTGAAGTAACAGCTCCGGAGACTGACGCTCCTCACGGGAATCTCTTGAAGGAGGATCCGAACCAAACGCTCGTATTTCATGACCCGTTCAAAGAAGAAGTTTACCTTCAGGTTGCTGGCCTGCTTTGCCAGCTTGGCCCAGGACAAGCCCCACACCACCTGCCCGTGGGGATCGTGAATGTGACACTTGATGTTCATGGTCCCCAGCGTGCTGCCGTTATTCTCACCCAGGCTCTCCAGCAGCTCATCGGAGATGCAGTTGTAGTTGAGTGTCAGGGACGTGAGGTGGCGGAAGGTGGTCATGGTTCTGTGGAACTGGGGGCTGCTGTAGACGGCTAGATGGTGGCTGAAGAAATCCTCAATGTTCAGCTCTGACGCCATGCTGGAAGTCTTCAGGTAGCTCAGGGCGTTGAGGACGCTGCAGCCTTGTTCCACCGTCAGCCTGGCCCCTTTCAGGCTCAGATGATCCAGGTGCTTGCCCATCTTCTTGAGAAAGAAGCTCAAGCTCTTGAGGAACGAGTTCCTGATACTGTTTCTCCAGACCAGACGATCCATCTCCAGGTGCTGGATGGAGAGAGACTTCAGACGGCTGTTACTCTTGCCCAGACATGCGAGCAGGCCTCGCATGGTGATCTGGAACTTTTTGGTCAAGACGGCATTGTATGGGTTCAGAAACTTGATCTCCAGATGTTCCAGGTAACGCCCAAACTTCTTCACATACCACAGAGCAGACTCGAACTCCGATGCGTGTGCCCTGGAAGGTCTTCCACTGAAAGTGATGGTCCGGTAGCGCCAGAGGTCTGCAGAATACATCATCTGGTTCCATTTCCTGCAGACCAGGGCCGCCCTGGACCGGTCCCGGTCTCCCAGCCACCAGAAAACACGACGCAGGCATACATCGGGCAGGGTGGCCCAGCAGCTCTGATCTTGAGGCTGCATCGGGTCGTCTTCTTCGTCCATCAGTGAACTGGGCTGTGCCGTGGTTGCTGCGTGGGGAGCTGGGCGTCCAAGAGTGAGCAGAGAAAAGCAATCACCTGTTTTCTGTAGAGTCAAACAGGAAAAGTCATCAGGTGGCAAGCAGATTCAACTCGAGCCAATGAGTTTCTTGTGCCGTGCTGGGTGTACCGGATCCTGGGCCTGCTGTAGGGAGTCTAAAGAGACATTCTGTGCCTATTTCAGTGTATCTGAGGACATGTAAGGTATGAGTTCAGGACCAGGGTGGCACAGTGGGCATGCCTACTTGTGTGCGAGAGAGGAAAGAAGCAGAGTGGTGGCTCTGAAGAGGTGACAGCTGGGTAAGGAGCATCTGTAAAGTGTGCCGCTTTGGTCTGGTAATGTTGGAAGAACTCATCTCTTCCAGGCAGAGGAAACAAGTGTATGTCAAGGCACAGAATTGTGAATGCATGTGGGGTGTGCAATATTTAGGGAACTAAATACTGCTTGGATGTGTTGAATTTGCAATTTTAAACAAATGAATTAACTGGTACTGGAGCTTAAACTCAGGGTCTCACATTCTTGCTCAGCTATTTTTCCCCCTCAAGGCCGGTGCTCTACCATGTAAGCCACACCCCTGGCAGCATTTTGCAGATTCACTGGAGATAAGACTCTCTTAGGCCAGGGCAGAAAAGTCTGTGAGGCTTTTGTTCTCCAATTAACCAGTAAAAACCAGAAGTGGAGGTGTGGCTCATGTGGTAGAGTGCTAACCTTGGAATAAAAAAGCTAAACAGGATTTCAAGGCTTTGAGTTCAAACCCTGATACCTGAACAGCAATGAAAGTCCCTTCAAATTGTTGGCCTGTGCTGGCTTCCACCCTCCATCCTCGGATCTCAGCATCTCTGAATCATTCAGGGGATATGCTGGGCTGCAAATTCAAATTAAAAAATGGACAAATTGGGTTGTTTCTTCAATTGCTTCTAAAGTTCCCTAGGGTGGGGACCACTCAGCATGGATCAAGGACTCAAAAAAAAGTGCTCTGGGAAAACTACTTTAAAACATTCAAACTAAAGCTTGTCTGGCCTGTGTGAAGCCTTGGGTTCTATCCCTAGCACAGCTAAGGGTTAAATGAGATCCCAAGAAGCTGGGAAGATGCATTAGACATTCAAGAGGCAGGAATGGGTTGGTGGGATATTTGGTGGGCTGGAGTTTTATGTTGTTTTTTCTTTCCCCAGTCCTGGGGCATGAACTCAGGGTCTGAGCACTGTCCTTGGGCTTTCTCAAAGCTAGAGCTCTACCTCTTGAGCCTCAGCATCAGTTCTGGCTTTTTCTGTGTATGTGGAACCAAGGATTTGAACCCAGGGCTTCGTGCATGCTAGGCCTTGCTCCTGGCTGGGGCTGGAGTTTTACAAGGAGCCTCCACATGATATAAATGAAGGAGATAGGCACCTGTTCCTTCTGACCAGGAAGGAGCAGGGTAGCTGGGTGGGTTGGGTCTGCCTGATCTGCCAATGTGCTGTAAAGGGTAATATCTGAGCCAGGCACTAGGCTCACACCTGCAATCCTAGCCGATCAGGAGGGAGGATCATGGTTTGAGGCCAGTAACTCCTATTACCCATCAAGATGGCCAGAAATGGCCCTAGTGATTTTGCACCAGCCTGAGTGAAGAAAGATAAGGCCCCGTGCCCAGGCCCCGAGTTCCAGCCTGGTACGGCGGGCACACAGAAAAGGTGTCCTGCCTGGCTCAGCCGAGGGCTAGGAGCTGGGAGCGGCGGTTGCCTAGCCTGGGGACCAGCTCCCAGAGGCACCCGCACGCCCCCCACAGCGCCCCCCACCATCCCGGGCCCCTGGGTTACCCGCTCGCTGCAGCCCCGCCTTGGGCCGCAGGAACCGCGAGCTGCCTGTTTCGCCCGCGCTGCTGCTCCGAAGCCAACTCTGCGAGCACTGAGTCTGCACCCGGCTCCCGGCTCTCTCGCCCCGGTGAAAGCCCTGCACCAGGCCGCCTTTGTGACGCCTCACGGGGCCTGTTCAGGATGGCACCCCGGCCCGGGGCTGGCCAGGAGCCGCTGGGAACGCAGAGCCCTGCGCCCTCCCTGCGAGGAAGACGCTGCGCCTTGCCCTGGACCTCGGCGCACGCAGTCTTGATTCAGCTGGGGATTTGGAAGACAGGTGCCATCTGGGGTGGGCCTCCACTTTCCCCTCTGGAGACTCCCCCCCTCACCTCTGCCTGGGAGAGCCTAACAAAACTTAGGGGACCCCCCCACCCCACAACCACCACCACCAAGCAGAGGAGGTAAAGGATTTTCCCTCAGGAAATTGCATCTCCGGGCTTCCTCCACATCCCCTTCCGAAAACCAGTCACACCCTCTTGTGCTCATAGAACCCCTTGTCCACCAACCCAGCCTCAGTTTGCTCTCCTCCCCACATTTTTTTCCTTTCTTCTTTTGTTCTTTCTCCTACATACTGTCTCATGTGCTGCTTGAACTCCCAAGATCAATTATGCAGAAAACCAATAAGGAATGCATAAAAAAGATAAGCAGGAAGTGTTCTGGGAGAGTGGTTTTATTTGTTTTTATCTATTTCCCCCTACTTCTCACCCCAGTCCTGGGGCTTGAACTCAGGGTCTGGGTGCTGTCCTTGAGCTTTCTCAAGGCTAGAGCTCTACCACTTGAGCCACAGAACCACTTCCAGCCTGTTCTGTGTATGTGGTGCATGCTAGACAAGCAATCTACCAATAGGCCACATTCTCAGGCCTGTTTGTTTTATTTTGTTTTTGTTGTTGTTTGTTTTAATTCTTCCAGGACACATCAAGAGGTCTCTTAGGCTTAATTGAATTCCAGGTTCTTTTCTTCCTGGTCACCTTAGCACTTGGGGTAAGCTAATACCTGTTCAAAATGAAGAAAAAAAGTTCAAGGTCAAACTTTTGCTTCGAAACCTCTATGTCTTTCCACAAATAAAAGACCACCACCAGAAAAGAAGCAGGAAAGCCATGTAAATAGGAAATCTAAATTCAGAATACCTGTTCTTTCCAAATCTAGCTAGTTTTCACTTGTTTTTCTCTTAATGAAGCTAGATGTTGACATTTCACCTGAAGAAACAAAATATTTCAAAAGTTCAATATGTGTCAAGGGAGAATCACTCCTTTTCAAAATATCTCGGGGCTGGGATTTTGGCTTAGTGCTAAAGTGCTTGCCTAGCATGCATGAAGACCTAGGTTCTATTCTTCAGTACCACATACATTCCAGAAAAAAGCTGGAAGTGGTGCTGTGACTCAAGTGGTAAAGCTCTAGCCTTGTGAAAGTCCAAGAACAGTGCTCAGGCCCTGAACTCAAGCCCCGGAACCGGCAAAAAGAAAAAAAATTCAAAGCCTTTAACGAAAAAGGAGCTCAAGAACAATACACAGGACATGTCAAGCCCCAGGACCAGAAAAAAAAAAGTGGAGGTGTGGCTCAAGTTGTAGAATGCCAGCCTCAAGCTAAAGGAGGACACGAGGCCCTGAGTTCAAGCCCCAGTACTAGCATGTGTGTGTGTGTGTGTGTGTGTGTGTGTGTGTGTGTGTGTGTGCGTGCACCTGCTTGGCATTGCTAAATTATTATTATTATTATTTTTGCCAGTCCTGGGCTTAAGCTCAGGGCCTGTCCTTGGATTTTTCTCAAGGCTAGAGCTCTACCACTTGAGCCTCAGCACCACTTCTGGCTTTTTCTAAGTATGTGGTAGCAAGGATTTTAGGCAAGAACTACAGGAACCAGACCAATATCCAACCAGTTCCCTGTAAGGTCAAAAGAACACAGGGGTGGGTACCTGGTGCTTGTTTAGGGTAGGTGAGGGAAGCAGGATGCCACACTGAGAACATCTCCTCAGAAGGTCATAAGCTGACTGTTCTTCTGTGGGTGAGACAGCCCTCAGCCTGGGCTCAGACTTCAAAGGCAAATCTTTGCTTCTTGCCGTAGGCTTTGTTGAACGTTTAGAAGGAAGGGAATCGGTGATGGTGTTTTCCTTTGGACGGACATCTTTCTCAGATGTAGAGGTTTGATTCCCACTAGTCTGACTTGGGTAGGAGAGAGGAGGTGGTTTTGGCTTTCCAGAAGGATGATATTTCACAGACTGGACATTTACCCTGCGATTGTAAGTAACACAGCCACATTTGAAAATGACTTCAACTTTAATATAGTCAACTAAGTAACTGAACCTCCCATTAGAAGGCTAGGATGGCTGGGAGTTTGGCCTAGTGGTAGAGTGCTTGCCTAGCATGAAAGAAGACCCAGGTTCAATTCCTCAGTACCACATACATAGAAAAAAGCTGGAAGTGGTGTGGAGGCTCAAGTGGTAGAGCTCTAGCCTTGAGAAAGTCCAAGGACAGTGCTCAGGTCCTGAGTTCAAGCCCAGGATTGGCAAAAAAAAAAAAGCCGGGATATAAAATAAGTGGTAGAATGTCTGTCTAGCAACTGAAAGCCTTGAGTTCAAATCACAATACTAAAAAGATAGGAAGAAAGAAAAAAAAAACAGAAAAGCTTTCCCCCTACAAAGATTCTTTCTTTCTTTCTTGCTTGCTTTCTTGCTTTTTTGTTCTGTGGGTCATGGGGCTTGAACTCAGCCTGAGCACTGTCCCTGAGCTCTTCAGCTCAAGGCTATCACCCTACCCTTGAGCCAAACCCCACTGCCTGTATTCTAGAGGTTCATTGGAGATAAGAGTCTCGGGTCCTTTTGTGCCTGGGCTGGCTTTGAACCTTGATCCTCAGATCTCAGCCTCCTGAGTAGCGAGGATTACAGGCATGAGCCACCGCACCCAGCTCAGATACTTTCATATTGGGCAAAACAAGTCAGGCAAGCCAGACATAGCAGCTCATTCCTGTAATCCTAGCTCCTCAGGAGGCTGAGGAGAGGAGCACTGTGGTGGGAGATCAGCTCAGGCAGAGTTCTCAACAACAGCTGGATGTGGTGGGGCACACCTGTTTTTTGGGGTAGGAATCCCAGGCAAACCCAACCAACCAGCCAAACAGCTGGATCATTCCCTTTTTGTACACAGCTCTAATCTCACCTTCACTATGGAAAAGAGGCCACCGAGTTTTGCCAGTCTAATGGAGACTACCACCTGGGCAGAAAACAGTAAGGCAGACCCAACCAAACTCCAAATGGCAATGCCCAGACCCTGGAAGTTGAGAATGCATGCTAAGTTCAGCTAAAGCAATGTACAAAAGTCTATTGGGAACAAATGAAAAAAATATAGATGTATTTACATCCACAGACACACACACACACATATGTATATGAATGCATCTGAACACACATACATACATACAGCTAGATAGACAGAGACAGCTTAGATTAGACTAGATAGATGATTCCATGCCAGCCCAAGCAGCAGTAAAGTTTGTGAGATTTCCATCTCCAACACAAAGCTGGAAGCAACTCAAGTCCTAGAGTACTAGCCTTGAGCTCAAAAGCCAAGTGAGAATGTAAGGGCCTGAGTTTGAGCCCCAGTACTCTGTACACACACACACACACACACACACACACACACACACACACACACACACACACACGCACACTGAAAGATTGCTACTTCCCATATGATGGCTATACATATTTCCTGGAATCATTTGGTTGCAATAAGCACAGTGGATTTTCCCTTCCGATGGCATTCTCTTCCCTGCATAAGCATGGAAACAACACTATCCGTAATTATCCCGACTCTCTGTAACAATCTATCACATGCATGGCTATGTCCTCAATTAACACACTCTCATAAAGAGGTCATGGAAGCTGGGCACCAGTGCTCAGACCGGAATCTTAGCTATTCAGGAGGCTGGAATCCGAGTATCAAGGTTCAAAACTAGCCTAGGCAGGAGCATGTATGAAGTTCTTATCTCCCACTAACCACCAAACAGCCAGAAGCAGAGCTGCGGCTCAAGTGGTCAAATGCCAGCTTTGAGTGAAAACCAGACAAAAACAAAAAAGTTAAGGGAAAGCATAAGGCCTTGAATTCAAGTCTCAGTACACACGCGCGCGCGCACACACACACACACACACACACACACACACACACACACACGAGGTCATCAAACTGGATGAAGCCTGTGTGAAATGATTGCAGAGAGCAAACACACAAACACATAGGTGTGGGGTACAATGAGCTTCCGCCCACAGCTGAGGGTAGAAAACGATTTTGTTCTGGAAGCTTGAATATGCAGTCTAATTTCTTCTTCATTCCCTGTACACAGAGAGGTACTTTTGCTTGTTGGTTTCTCAACTACTAATGGATTTAGGTGAGTTACCACCAGGCTAAGATTATGTTGAAGGAGTTCAAAGAAAACCTCTCCATTTTAGGGCTAACTTGTCTGTGTAACCCCCAAACCCCCACCACTACCTCTTATTCTCCTTGCACTGGTCATTTAAAGGACACAGCTGGCACACTAGAAGACAGCTACGGTGCTGAGCTAGAAGAGCCAGGTGAATGGCGACACACAGGCCTTGCAGCCCTTCCAGGAGACATTCTGGCTCTGGGCACCGTCCTCTCACCCCTTGGCCTATCTCTCACCTCCTAATTTAGTCTGGCTGCTCCCACAGAAGTGTGTGTGATGGGCCATGACTCGGAGCGTGACGAGCTGTTCGCAGTGAGGACAGCGCTCGGTCCGGCTGCCACAGTGGGTCTCGTGGATTTCTAGCATGCCAAGCTGCACAGAAAGCTCACAGAACTTGCATTTGCTGGGGTCCTCCTCTTGTTTCTTGGTGTGGGAAGAAGCAGGGCCACTGTGATTGGCTTCTTGGACTACGGGCAGATGGGGGGCAGGAGGCCATCCGTCTTCTTGAGGATTTGAAGCCAATCAGAGAAAGGGGTGTCAAGGGTCACAGCTGGGGAATGCAACCTCTCTTGGCTTTATGGACCACAGGCAACCCTTCTGCATCAGGGGTAAGGGATCGGTGCCCCCATCTTTTTGGTATTTTATTGTGGGGATAATGTATAGAGGGGTTACAGGTAATGGGTTCATCACTTCTTGAACCTTGATACCTCTTCTCATGTTTTCATCCCCCTTTCCAACCCTCTGCCCCCCTTTTTTGTTGGTTGGTCATGGGGCTTGAATTCTGGGCCTGGGCACTGACCCTGAGTTCTTTAGGTCAAGGCTAGCACTCTACCACTTGAGCCACAGTGCCATTTCTGGTTTTATAGTGGTTAATTGGAGATAAGTCTCACACAGTTCTGTGCCTGCTCTGGCTTTGAACCTTGATTCTGAGATCTCAGCCTCCTGAGTAGCTAGGATTACAGGTGGGAGCCACTGCCACCTGGCTCAAAGGATATCTTTTAGTGTGTGCACCAGTATTGGGGCTCAAACTCAGAGCCTTACACCCTTGCTTGGCTTTTTCACTAGTACTCTACCACTGGAGCCACAGCTCCACTTTTGGCTTTTGCTGGTTATGTGGACATAAGAGTCTCATGGACTCTGCTACTCAGGCTGGCTTCAAAACCTGATCCTCAGTCTCACCCTCATAAGGGTTACGTGTGTGTCACTAGCATCTGGTGAGGGAACGTCTTTATTATTAGTCTCATTTACCTTGTCCCTCTTCTTTGTCCAGATTGGCCTGCTTGGCTATAGAGAGGAAATGGCAACTGACTCTTAACCTTATGCAATTCTAGCAAGGGTCTCTCTGTACATTCAGCTAACACATGGCAGGCTTGACCTAAACATGCGCGCGCGCACACACACACACACACACACACACACACACACACATACACACACACACCCCATAGCCTGCATCATGCTTTCCCACATCTACTCTGGCTTAGACATGTGAATACCTGGAGAATAGGTCAGGATTGGCTACCTCAAACTACATTCCACCTTTTCTGCTTCTTGAGTGACTTGTCTGGCCAGACCCATAAACTTACAGGGAAAGACTGTCAAAAGGGAAAACTGAGGGAAAAGAGAGACAGGATTGTATTTCCTTTCCACAAATGCTGGATGTGGAGGGCTTACGTGGTTTTTGGGTGCAGTGGGGCCAGGAAGGATTGTCTTCTGGCCTCTGAGTCTTAGGCCCTTCCTGAACCTGCTTACCTGCGGGTGCTCATTCTGACAATGCTCTGGAAACTCTTCCTTTGGGACAGGCTCGTCACACTCGGGGCAGAGGACCAGGAAACGCAGGCAGTGGGCCTCATGGAGGCTGAAGTGGACAGAGGCCACACTTCTTTTGCTAAGGATCAAGGCAAGAAAAGGGCTAGGCTTCCTGAGCTGGTATGAACACAAACCCCTATTCCACACCCAGGCCTGGCCTACTGAAAATAGGATAATGGAGCATGGAATGTGGTTTAGTGGTAGAGTGCTTGCCTGGCATCCACGAAGCCCTGGGTACCACACAAAAAGGCTGGAAGTGATGCTGTGGCTCAAGTGGTAGAGTGCTAGCTTTGAGCAAAAGAAGCTCAGGGACAGTGCACAGATCCTGAGTTCAAGCCCCAGGACCGGGATAAAGGAGATACTGCCTGCTCTGCTGTTTTTCATGTCACATGTCAAAATGTGTCAACTGGCACTTCAAGTTGTACAGTTTAAAGCCAAGTGCCATGCCTCACGCCTGTAATCCTAGTTACTCAGGATGCTGAGATCTGAGGGATTGTGTTTGCAATACAGGCTTAGCAGGGAAGTCTCTGAGATTTTCTTTTTTTGCACTGTCCTTGGGCTTTCTCAAGGCTAGAGCTCTACCACTTGAGCCACGGCACCACTTCCGGCTTTTTCTATATATGTGGCTTTTTCTGTCATGCGATATAGAGGAATTTGAACCCGTCTTTGTGCATGCTAGACAAGCACAAACTCTACCATCAGGCCAAATTCTCAGGCCCTGAGTTTTAAAATTTTTAAAAAATTTTATTTTTTTTGTCGGTCATGGGGCTTGAACTCCAGGCCTGGGCACTGTCACTGAACTCTTCAGTTCAAGGTTACCTCCCTACTCCTTGAGCCACAGCCCTACTTTCCATTTTCTAGCGGTTAATTAGAGATAAGAGCCTCATAGTCTTTAGTGCTTGGGCTGGCTTTGAACCTCAATCCTCAGATCTCAGCCTCTGGGTAGCTAGGACTATAGGCGTGAGACATGGCACTTGGTTTTAAACTGTACAACCTGAAGTTAAAGTCACTACCCCTGGCATTTTTTTTTTTCAATCTCTACCAACCAAAAAGCCAGAAGTAGAGCTGTGGCTTAAGTGGTAGAGTGCTAGCCGTGAGCTTGAAAAATCTAAGGGACAGTGCCTAGGCCATTAGCATTTTTCCCCCTCTGTCGTTTAGCCTTTTCATTCAAGGCCAGCACTGTAGCACTTGAACCACAGCTCCTTCTGGCTTTTTGGTGGTTAATTGAAGAGTCAAGAATCTTCCTGTCTGAGCAATCTTCAGATCTTAACCTGCTTAGTAGCTAGGATTATAGGCATGATCTACCAGCACTGGGCATTTTTTTTTTTCTAACCATCCACATCATCAAAGAATATTTCCTTTCATGGGTTAGGAGTTTGGCCTAGTGGTAGAGTGCTTGCCTAGCATGCACAAAGACCTGGGTTCAATTCCTTGGTAACCACATACATAGAAAAAGTCAGAAGTAGGTGCTGGGGTTCAAGTGGTAGAGTTCTACCTGGAAAAAAAGACAGAGAAATATTTTCCTTTCTTCATCAACTCTTGCCTGGGTGTGACCAGAGAGAAACCCTTAAAATTGCACTGCCCTGTGTCACTCTTAGCACACATATGAGTGACCTCATCCATCTCTTTGCTCTCTCCCTCTGGCCTGTATGACTTGTTCCTTCTCCATGCTGCCCTTATTCTAGTTGTGAGATCTAGGAAAGTCTGGCTGGAGCAAAGTTGTGCAGTGGAGACCTTCCGGCGCTCAGTCTCTCCATGGACCGATGTGGTCCTCTGTCCTCCAGCCTCACCCTCTGAGTTCCCTGAGAATAGGAGAGACTCAGGAGAAGCTGTGGGAGCTGTGCTTTCCCAGATGGTGTGAGGAAGTAGCATTGATAAGCCCTGAGAAGTAAGAGCAGCCCAGTAGGCAATGGTCCGTGAAAGTCTAAAACCCTGAGCAGAAGTGAAATGAGAAATGAATTCCAGGCCGCACTAGAGTTTTACACCTTTACAGACCACACACACATCCTCCTTGCTTCTCCTCCCCCCGCTCCCCCAGATAGCCAGGGCCAGTGGCTGGAGAGGGGCCTCTTACCAATTCCAGCACATCTGGAAGTCCCCCTCCATGATGGTATCCTGTGCCTGCCTCTGTGGCTTGCTGTTGAGTTTCGTTTCTCTCAAAGACAAGGGAACAAAACAAAACTGAAAGTGTGGGGCAGCTGTCAGCCACCTTGAGAGGAGGAAGGGAGAGGAACTTTAAGAATTCTCAGCTCTGGATTTCTCCAACGTTCTGTGGCCAGACACTTCCAGAAAGCCCCTCTGAAGTACCGCCAGCCCTGTCGTCTCAGTCCCTGCAGTCCCGCTGCTGTCACAGGCTGCTCCTGCAGCCAGGATGGTGGGGGGGGGGGGAGGTCAGAGACTGGGCCTCTCCTGTGCAGGGATCCCCGCTTTGGGGTCCTTTCCCAGTCATCGATTCCCTCACCTTCCCATTCTCTTTCTTCTCTGGTCCCTCCAAGCTGCCACACAGAATCAGGGGTGCTGCTTAAAAAAAGTCTCCTGATGGCTGGCATGGTGGCTCATGCCTGTAATCCTAGCTACTCAGGAGGGTTAGATCTGAGTATTGGGGTTCAAAGTGAGCCCAGAAACTAAAGTCTGTGAGACTCTTATCTCCAATTAACCACCAGAAAATTGGAAGTGGTGCTGAGGCTTAAAGGGTAAGGCGTAGCCTTGAGCTGAAGAGCTCAGGGACAGCACCCAGGTCCAGAGTTCAAGCACCATGACCAACAAAAACAAAAACCTCCTGGCTTTTAGTACTCTGCTATGCTATTGGTAATTTCGATCCTGCACCTATGGCTCACGACTATAATCTTAGCTACTCAAGAGGCTGAGATTTGAGGACTGCAATTCAAAGCTGGCTTGGGCTCATATTTCCAATTAACTATCAAAAACGGCAGAAATGGAGATGTGGCCCAAGTAGTAGAGCAGTAGCCTTGAGTGAAAAAACCTCAGGCCCTGAGTTCAAGCCCTAGCACCAACCACCCCATCCCCCATCCTACACATATTAAAGAAATATTTGTGTGATGTCTCCATTTTCCTAGCTACTCAGGAGACCAAGCTCTGAGGATTGACATTTGAAACCAGCCAGGGCAGAATAGTCCATGAGACTCATCCCTAATGAACCACCAAAAAAGGTTCTGAGTTCAAGCCCCAGTACCAGCGTGTGTGTATGTGTGTGTATGTGTATGTGTGTGTGTGTGTGTGTGTGTGCGCACAAACTCGCCTTACATAAAGGAGTCTACTCATCTCCATTTCTTAAAATAATCGCCACAGTTTTCACAGTTGGAGTTCACACAAATAGACCCACAAAAATGTAGAAAGAGTCACCAAGTAGGTAAATGACAAAAAAAAAAAGTGAGGAACCAGGCACTGGGGTCTCATGCCTTCAATCCTAGGTATTCAGGAGACTAAGATCTGATGCTCTCACTCAGTCTGAAGCCAGCCTGGGAGACTAACTAACCACCCAAAAGCCACAAGTGGACTTGTGGCTCAAGTGGTAGAATGTTCAAGAAAGTTAAAGAACAGCGCTGGCCCTGAGTTCAAGCCCCAGTATTGGTAGTGTGTGTGTGTGTGTGTGTGTGTGTGTGTGTGTGTGTGTGTGTGTGTATGTGTGTATGTGTATGTGCATGTAATTTTGGGGGGCCCTGAACCCCCTGGCAATAGAGTCACCAGCACTCACTCAGTGAACGGAGCTAAGAGTCAGTTTAATACCACAGCAGCTAATCTCCACCTTCCAGCTGAGAGAGAACAGATCGTCAGTGGGGCTGAGTTTTTATTTATATTTTTTATTAAAAGATTTTATTAACACTGATTTTTCCATCCTATTTCAAACGTCAAGTTTAACACACAAGTATTCAAGAAGGGAATCGCTATATCCAATCACTGGCACATAAATTTAAGAACAAAATTCAAATTAAGGGCTGGGAGTTTGGCCTAGTGGTAGAGTGCCTGCCTAGCATGCACGAAGACCTGGGTTCGGTTCTTTGGTACCACATACACAGAAAAAGCCAGAAGTGGTGCAGTGGCGCAGGGTAGAACACTAGCCTTGAGGAAAGTCCAAGGACAGTGCTCAAGCCCAGGACTGGTAAAAAAAAAAAAAATCAAATTTGGCTGAGAGTTTGTATGTCCTAGATACATATTGATCTATATAATAGATCATTATAGAATATATATCCCATCATAGATTTTCATGTCTCTATCGTTATATCTCTTAAGTTCATGTCAATGACCTTGAGTAACTGAGTATTGAGTCATCTCTCTTGTACTGTTTGGGGCTAATATCCACATATTAAGCACACCATGTACCTTTGGCTCCTTTGGTCTTGATTTATCTCACTCAACATGATTGGCTCTAGTTTCATCCACTTCCCAGAGAATGCCATTATTTTATCTTGTCTGTTGGCTATGTAGAATTCCATTGTATATATGTACCACATTTTTGTATCCATTCATCTGTAGTAGGGCATCTGGGTTGTCTCCATCGCTTGACTATTGTGAATAGTGCAGAGATGAACATGGCTGAGCAGGTTATGGTGTTTAGGATAGATGCCCAGGACGGGTACGGCAGGATCGTAGGGAAGGTCTGTTTTCAGTTGGTTTTTTTTTTTTTTGCCAATCCTGGGCCTGAGCACTGTCCTTGGACTTTCTCAGGGCTAGCACTCTACCACTTGAGCCTCAGCACCACTTCCGGCTTTTTTTGCTATGTATGTGGTACCGAGGAATCGAACCCGGGTCTTCGTGCATGCTAGGCAAGCACTCTACCACTATTTTCAGTTTTTTAAGAAACCTCCACACTGCCTTCCAGAGTGGCTGAACTAGTTTACATTCCCACCAGCAGTGTAGCAGGGTTCTTCTTTCTCCACAACCCCGCCAGCATCTGTCATTGTCTGAGTTCAGAATATTGGCCATTCTGATTGGGAAGTATCTTATGGTTGTTTTTATTTGCATTTCTTTTATGACCATGGATGATGAGCATTTTCTCATATGTTTCTTTACCATGTTTACCATTTCTTTTAATAAGTCTCTCTTTAGTTCCTCCAGTTGGTTGGCTGTCTTTCGATTAGTAGCTATGTCTTTGTACAGAAACTTTTTATTTTTAGGTAGTCCCATTTTCCAGTCTCTTTCCAATCTGTTGTGATCCTGGGATTCTGTTTAGGAAGTTTTTGCCTGTGCCTATGAGTTCCAGTGTCTCCTATGCTATCATGTAACAGTTTTAGAGTTTCAGGTCTGATATTGAGGTCTTTGATCCATTTTGAGTTAATGTTTTGTGCATAGCAATAGGCTGGGATCAATTTTTAGTTCTCTGCATGTGGCCACTCAGTTTTCCCAGCACCAATAATTGAATGGGCTGTGTTTATTCCACTGTATTTCTCTGGCTCCTTTGTCAAATGTAAGTTGACTGTAGGTATGTGGTTTTATTTCTGGATCTTCTACTCAGTTCCATTGATCTTCTGGTCTATTTTTGGGCCAATACCAAGCTGTTTTTGTTATTATGGCTCTATATATATAGTCGAGTTTGAAGTCTGGTATTATAATACCACCTGCATTGCTCTTTTTGCCTAGAATTGCTTTGGTCTTTTGTTGTTCCGTATGAACCTTTGGATGACACCTTGTATTTCAGTAAAGAATGTCTTTGGGATTGTGATGGGGATTGCATTGAAATTGCATCTAAATTTTGGCAGTATGGACATTTTCACTATCCTGAGTCTCCCTATCCATGAACATGGGATGTCTTTCCATTTCCTGGTATCTTCTTTGATTTCTTTCTTTAGACTTTCAGAGTTTTCATTAAATAACTCCTTTACATCCTTTGTTCAGTTAATTCCTAAATGTATTATTATTTTTTAATTCTCAGGATAATGTCTAGAGGGGTTACAGTTACATTCCTCAGGTAGTAGGGGCATTATTTCTCACACATTGATATCCTTTATAAATATTTTATTCTTTTGGGGGCTACTGCAAACGGGATCATTTTCTTCATTTCTCCTTCTGTTTGTGTATTGTTGGCATACAGAAAGGCTACTGACTTTTGCAGGTTGATTTTGTATCCTGCCACTTTGCTTAAGTGGTTTATTACATCTAGGTGTTTGGGAGTGGAGCATATTGGGTCACTCAGGTAGAGGATCATGTCATCTGTGGACAGGGATAGTTTAATTTCTTCTTTCCCTGTGTGGACCCCTTTGATGTCCTTCTCTTGCCTTATTGCTCTGGCTAAGGGTTCCAGCACTATATTGAAGAGAAGTGGAGAGAGTGGGCATCCCTGTCTAGTTCCTGATTTTATGGTAAATGGTTCTAGTCTTTCTCCATTTAGTATGATACTGGTTGTAGGTTTGTCACATATGGCTTAAATTATTTTAAAGAATGTACCTCCTATTCCTATTTTCTCTAGTTCTTTCAACATGAATGGATGCTGGATTTTGTTAAATGCCTTCTCCGAAACCAGAGAAATTATCATATGGTTCTTAACCTTAGCTCTATTAATATGATGTATTACAATAATTGATTTGCAAATGTTAAATCAGTCTTATATCAGGGCTGAGCTTTTAGAGGTAAACGCCAGGGGGAGGGAAACAGGGACAAAAACATGAGAAGGGGTATCAGTGTGTGAGAAGTAATGCACGTACTACCTCACGAATGTGACTGTAACCCCTCTAGACATTACCCCAACGATCATAAAAAGTAAACACCGTACACAGGTGGTAGCGGCCGTATGATGTCACCTTTCGATGCCCATAGTCAATGCCCACAAGGATGAAACCACACAGGTGGTCGAGCAGGTTAAGCATTCTTACAAAAACAAAAACAACTTGGCAGCTAAGCCTACGAGGTTATTACAGTGCACATGTGTGCAAGTACACGTGCACATATGGCACACACACCAGCAAAAAGAAAAAATAGGGTGAGCAAATTTCCCACAAGATTCAGATGTTTTCAATAAGACAGAGGCTTCACCTACAGGACTTTGATGTTTCTTCTATTCCCCACTGCAGGGCATCCCAGAGGCCCAGACCCACACAGCCTGATGTTTTAAGATGTTATGTAGTTGCTGGGACCAGGACTCACCCCTGCAGTCCTAGCTATCCTAGCCGAGAATTGAGGTTTGAAGGAAAGTAGAGCAGACAAACCCAAGGGTCTCTTATCTCCAATTCACCAGCCAAAAGCCAGAAGTAGAGGCGTGGTTCAAGTGGTAAAGTGGCCAGCCTTGAGCAGAAAAGGATATGAGGACCTGAGCCTAAGCTTCAGTACTACAAAACTCTCTCCCATCCCCAAATAGCACAGTGAAGTCAACTTGTTGAAGGTTGTACAGTATATTTCAGACCTGGGATTCAAATTGGGTTAATCTAAGGCAGAGAAGCACCGGGTCATGAGTCAGAGAGACTGTGGTTGGCCACCTGACCCTTCCTCATCAGCCGGACAAGGTCCTTAGTCCCTCAGACTTTACTTCTTCACTCTTTTCTCTGGGCCATCTGTGAATGTTAATACTAATGGGAAATGAGGAGCATTCACATTCGTGTCCTGAGGTGTCCAGGGATGGCAGTGGTTCTGGTAAAGATATAAAATTGAGCTGGAGGCATGGTTCAAATGGTAGAACACCAGTTGAGTGATCATGAGGCTGAGTTCAAGCCTGGCTGCGGGAGGAAGAGAGAGAGAAAGAGAGAGAGAGAGAGAGAATTAGCATGCATAAGAGGGACAGCCTAGAAAACAGAAGCCAGTGATGGGTTTACATCTTAATTTTGTTCCAAGAAGTTTCCTCTTAGAGTCTGTTTCACTGTCTCACTCCTATGGCTTCCATCTTCTCCCTTCTCTCCCCCTCCTCTCCTGTTCCATTCTGTTAGAAATCACATCTTCTCAGTTGGATAAAGTGGCTTGTATTTGTAATCCTAGCAACTTTGGAGGATGAGATCTGAGAATCTCAGCTTCTAGCCAGTCCAGGCAGGAAAGTCCGAGAGATTCTTATCTCCAGTTAACTGTCAAAAAGTTGTAAGTGGACTGGTGGCTCAAGTGGCCAGCCATGAGATAAAAGCTAAGGGACAGTGCCTCAACCCTTAGTCCAAACCCAAGTACCAGCCCAAAATAAGCAAATCAAGCCATTTTTCAAGACCAAGTGCTCTTTGTGATCCAGAACTGACCTCCTTTTTCTCAACTGGGGACAGTTTCTTGTCATCCTGGTTGATTTCACCAAGTGTGGATAATTTTCACAGAAAGCTTGTTATAGTTTAAGATTTCTTTTTTCTTTCTTTCTTTCTTTCTTTCTTTCTTTCTTTCTTTCTTTCTTTCTTTATTTTCTTTTTGTCAGTCAAGGGACTGTCCCTGAGGTCTTTAGCTCAAGGCTATCACTCTACCACTTGAGTCACGGTATTACTTCTGGTTTTCTGGTGGTTGGTTGGAGATAAAGGTCTCATGAACTTAGTGTCTGGGCTAACTGAACTGTGATCTTCAAATCTCAGCTTCCTAAGTAGCTAGGATTATAGGTGGGAGCCACCTGCACCCTGCTTAGATTTACTTTTTTTTTTTTTTTTTGCCTGTCCTGGGCTTGAGCTCAGGGCCTGAGCACTGTCCTTGGGCTTTCTTAAGGCTAGAGCTCTACCACTTGAGCCTCAGCACCACGTCTGGATTTTTTTTTTCTATCATGGAGGAATCGAACCTGGGTCTCTGTGCATGCTAGGCAAGCACTCTACCACTAGGCCAAACTCCCAGCCAGATTTGTTTTTATTTTTTATTTTTATTTTTTTTGCCAGTCCTGGGCTTGAGCTCAGGGCCTGATCACTGTCCTTGGGCTTTCTTAAGGCTAGAGCTCTACCACTTGAGCTTCAGTACCACTTCTGGCTTTTTCTATGTATGTGGTACCGAGGAATCGAACCCGGGTCTTTGTGCATGCTAGGCAGGCACTCAACCACTAGGCCAAACTTCCAGCCCCAGATTTATTTTTTAGAAAGGTAATGAAAGGTGGATTATTAGGAAAGCCTAAGTAGAATTTAAGGGTACAGGTAGATAGCACCCTAAGGGGTGAGGCAGGAGATGAATGAAGATGTCTGAATTTGGGGTTATTGAGTAACAGGAAACTGAGGCCTTCTCTCTCTTGTGGTCCTCACCAAATAGCTTGCCAACTACATAATTGTTGCTTGACTATGCCTGTGCACAGTCTTTTTATTTTTATTTATTATTATTTATTTTTTTGTGGGTCATGGGGTTTGAACTTGGCCTGGGCACTGTCCCTGAGCTCTTCAGCTCAAGGCTTCCACCCTACCCTTGAGCCAAGCCCCACTTCCCATTTTCTGGAGGTTAATTGGAGATAAGAGTGATAGCCTTGCGCTGAAGAGCTTGGGGACAACACCTAGGACCAGAGTTCAAGTCCATGACTGGCAATAAATAAATAAATAAACATCCCGGCCAAACACTGATGCTCACCAGCTTCTCATGAGGCTGAGATCTGAGGATCATGATATGAAGCCAGCCCAATCAGGAAAGTCTATGAACCTTTCCCCTTATCCCCCACCCCACCCCATCCTGGGACATGCTAGGCAGGTACTCTACCACCAGGTCAAACTCCCACCCAAAACTCTTATCCCAGACTGGGAGTTTGGCCTAGTGGTTAAAGTGCTTGCCTAGCATGCACACAGACCCGGGTTCGATTCCTCTCTGTACCACATACATAGAAAAAAGCTAGAAGTGGTGCTGAGGCTCAAGTGGTAGAGCTCTAGCCTTGAGAAAAAGTCCAAGCACAGTGCTCAGGCCCTGAGCTCAAGCCCAAGACTGGCAAAATTTTTTAAAAGTATCACAGACTTTAGTGCCCAGGCTGGCTTTGAACCGCGATCCTCAGATCTCAGCCTCCTGAGTAGCTGGGATTACATGTATGAGCCATCGTGCCTGGCTTCTGATCAGATTTTATGTGCTTTCTTAATTAAGGTTAACAAACAAAATTATCATAATTAAAATAAAGTATTAAATCTTCATTACATTACATATGCAACTGTAACCCCACTGAACATCACCTTGCAAATAAAATTTAATTAAAAATACAAAAAAAAAAAAACCCTAACCTCTTATCCCCAATTAATCACCGAAAGGCTGGAAGTAGAGCTGTGGCTCAAGTGGTAGAGCACTAGCCTTGAGAGAAAAAGTCAAAGGACTGCATCCAGGTCCTGAGTTCAAGGCCCATTACTAACACACACACACACACACACACACACACACACACACACACACACACACACAATTATAAAGAAGAGCTTAAAGATGTTGGGGCCGAGAGTTTGGCCTAGTGGTAGAGTGCTTGACTAGCATGCACAAAGACCCGGGTTCAACTCCTCAGTACCACATATATAGAAAAAAAAAAAGCTGGAAGTGGTGCTGAGGCTCAATGGTAGAGCTCTAGCCTTGAGAAAGTCCAAGGACAGTGCTCAGGCCCTGAGCTCAAGCCCAGGACTGGCAAAAATAAATAAATAAATAAATAAATAAAATAAAGATGTGCCTGCTCATCTAGCAAATGCAAGCCCTTGTGCTTAGGATTTAAGAGTTCAACCCATGTAGCTTTATAAGTTTCCAGGCTGTAGGTCAACTTGAACAGGAGACAAGTTCCACTGCAGAAGCAAACAAGTAGAAGTTGTTTCTCGCTTGGGCCTAAAACTAGAAATATCCTCATACAGTAAAATACAAGAGAAAGCAAAAACAAGACATATTCAATTAATCACATTGTCGAGGGAATCCTCTTTATAAAATGACTTCAAGGGCTGGGAGTTTGGCCTAGTGGTTGAGTGCTTGCCCATCATGCACAAAGACCCAGGTTTGATTCCTCAGTACCACATACATAGAAAAAAGCCGGAAGTGGTGCTGTGGTTCAAGAGCTAGAGCTCTAGCCTTGAGAAAAGTCAAAGGACAGTGCTCAGGTCCTGAGCTCAAGCCCAGGACTGGCAACAAATGAACAAATACAAAAATAAAATGATTTCAAGAAGCTGGCGCTGGTTTATCGTCCTAGCTACTCACAAGGTTGAGACCCGAGGATCGTGGTTCAAAGCCAGCCCAAACAGGAAAGTTTGTGAGACTCTTATCTCCAATTAACCACCAGAAAACCAGAAGTGGAGCTGTGGCTCAACTGATAGAATGCTAGCATTGTGAGTGTGCGTGTGCGTGTACATGTGCACACACAGACAGACAGACAGACACACACACACACACGCACACGACTCCAAGAGAATAAACTACTCAAAATGTCTGGAGTGGGTAGGAAGTCATGGTGCCTGTGTTTGAATGGAAGGCCGGGGCCAGCTTCTGCTCTGGGCTGGGCTTTATAGCATCAGCAACCATGGGTGAGAACTCTTTCCCCATAACGATCTACCTGCTTTAGTAACTTGTGCAAGGCTTGCCACCAATGACTCCATTTTTTAAATTGCTATATTATCTTTAAGACCTTCTGCAAAGGGGTTGCATTTCCACACGTCAGTGTGCAAGGACAGCGCATCTCAGTCAGCATTTTCCATTACCGTTCTTCCCATCTCTCTCATCTCCATCTGATCCCTGGGTGCCGTGGTCATGTTCACTGAATATCACGAGTGTTTTAAGCTTACGTTCCCTTTGTCGGCCTTCCCTCCCCATCTCTCCTTCCTACCACAGCACGGGTTCCAGCTTCCTGGTATTCATTTTGTTGAGCTGTAAGTTAGTTGTTCAAAGGAGTTACACCATTTGAATCCTCCCCTGTACATACCATACCCATACCATATAAATGCATGCACACATATATGTATAATTTAGATTTATCTTCCACCTATGATAGAAAACATGTACTTTTGTCTCCTGAGCTAGAATTACTTTGTGTAACTTTTCTTTTTTTTTGTCCCATACGAGGCTTAAACTCTGGCCTGGGCATTGTCCTTGAGCTCTTCAGTTCAAGGCCAGAGCACCATCTCTGGTTTTCTGGTGGCTAATTAGAGATAAGAATCTCCCAAACTTTACTGCTTGGGCTTACACACAAATGAGTCACCTTCTACAGGCTCAACTGAAAGCACTCCAGTAGAGAGCCCATCTGCAGATAACAAAACGTTTAAAATAGTTATAGTTTTTAAAAACAAGTTAGCAATTGGCAAGATGGCTTAGTGATTTCCATTGCATGCAGCATTTTAGGATAGTAATTATGATTTAACAGGATTAGATAGCACCACCGAATGCTTCCTGCATCTTTCTGGAGATTTAAAATTTAAAATTTCAGTGTAAAATTGCTCCTGTTTCCAGTGACCAATGTCTGCCCCTTTTTATTACCCAGCACCGCATGGACTGCCTGGCATTTGGGCATGTCTAATTATCTTTGCTTGAAGATGAGTCATGATAACCATTTCACAGGCTAGCACCACTACCAATTTTAATTTGAAGGGTAGAAGCTTTATAAAGTATTTTCCTAACAACATCCAAAGGTGCTGGAAATGGCAACTGCATTGAGGATACACAGAAGCCCATTATATGTTCATTTAACACTTACTCTGTGAATGTGTGTGTGTGTGTGTGTGTGTGTGAGTGAGTTCTGGGCCTTGAACTGAGGACCTGGGCCCTGTCCCTTAGCTCTGTTGTTCAAGACTAACACTTAACCATTCTACAACTTCACTTCTGGCTATTTGTCTGGTAAGTTGGAAATTAAAAATCTGCATGGCATGGTGGCTCACACCTATAATCCTAACTTACTCAGAAGGCTGAGATCTGAGGATCTTGGTTCAAAGACTGTGAGACTCTTATCTTCAATTAATCACTAGAAAATTGGCAGTGGTGCTGTGGCTCAAGGGGTAGGGCAGTAGCCTTGAACTGAAGAGCTCAGGGACAGCGCCCAGGTCCAGAATCCAAGCTCCAGAATGGAAAAATAAAGAAAGAAAGAAAGAAAGAAAGAAAGAAAGAAAGAAAGAAAGAAAGAAAGAAAGAAAGAAAGAAAGAAAGAAAGATTCCATGGAGGGGCTGGGAGTGTGACCTAGTGGTAGAGTGCTTGCCTAACATGCACCAAGTCCTGGGTTCTATTCCTCAATACCACATCCACAGAAAAAGCTGAGTGGTGCTGTGGCTCATTGGCAGAGCACTCGCCCTGAGAAAGCCTAAGGATAGGCAAAAAGAGGGAAAAAAGAAGAAGAAAAGAGTCCTAGGACCTTTCTGCCTGAGCTGGCTTCAGATTGTGATTCTCAGCTCTCATGATGTGGAGTAACTAAGATTTACAGGTAGGAGCTGCCAGCGCCTGGCTAGCTTTTACTTTTGAAGTGAAATTTAGAATATGTTTTTATAGATTAATAGGTAGACAAACAAAATAAAGCCTATAGCTCTCTTACAACTGGACAGTGCCAGTTGCTTCAGACATGTATCAGGTGTATTTCCAGGTATACAGTACATTACACACACACACACACACACACACACACACACACACACACACACACACACACTAATGAAACCATCATTTAGTCAATCCAAATAGATGTGCATATAATTGTGTGTAGTGTGTGTGTGTGTGCGCGCGCGTGCGCGCGTGTGTGTACTGGTACTGGGGTTTGAACTCAGGGCCTAGGAGCTATCCTTGAGCTCTGTTGCTCAAGGCTGGCACTCTACTATTTGAGCCACAGCTCCACTATTGGCTTTTTGGTAACTAATTGGAGTAAGAGTCTCCTGGATTACAGATGTGAGCTACTGATACCTTGGCTTATACAATTTTTTTGTTTTTGTTTTTTCCTCAGTCCTGGGCTTGAGCTCAGGGCCTGAGCACTGTCCTTGGACTTTCTCAAGGCTAGAGTTCTACCACTTGAGCCTCAGCACCACTTCCAGCTTTTTTTCTATGTATGTGGTACTGAGGAATCGAACCCAGGTCTGCATGCATGCTAGGCAAGCACTCTACCACTAGGGCAAACTTCTAGTCCGGCTTGTACAATATTTTTAAGGAAGCCTCACTGCTATAAACACAGACTCAGGCTAACAGTCTTAACTTAGGTTAAGACTCAGGAAGAAAGAATGCGTTCTAGATAGAAAGGAGAATAAACATTTGGCCCATCTTTCAGATACAGATGTAAGCTTTTGGTTTAAAGACTGGAAGAAGGTGAGCGAGGTGGCTCACGCCTGAAATCCTAGCTACTCAGGAGGCTGAGATCTGAGGATCAAGATTGGAAGCCAGCCCAGGAAGATCAATCTGAGAGACTCATCTCTAATTAACCAACAAAAAGCTGGAAATGAATGTGTAGTTCCACTGTAGAGTTCCAACCCTGAGCAGAAAAGCTAAGAGAGAGCATGAGGCTCTGGGTTCAAGACCCAGTATTGACATACACATACACACACACACAAAAAAAAAAAATAGGGAAGAGGATTTCTCTCCCTCATGGACAAAAGAACTAGCTTTGTCTTTTGTATTAGAAGGTGGCAGAGAGCCATGAGTTTGGCCTAGTGGTAGAGTGCTTGCCTAGCTTGCACAAAGACCCGGGTTCGATTCCTCTCTGTACCACATACATAGGAAAAAAAGCTGGAAGTGGTGCTGAGACTCAAGTGGTAGAGCTCTAGCCTTGAGAAAACCTAAGGATATGCTCAGGCCCTGAGCTCAAGCCCAGGACTGGCAAAAAAAAAAAAAAAAAAAGAAGGTTGGTAGAGAGTTAACATAAAGCTCTTTGGGGTGGGTTAGCTCCTGCAATCCTGGGGGACTCTGTGTTTGGGGCCTAGGAGACTGTGAAGGGCCGTGGTTTGTGGGGGTAGACAGTCCATGCTGACTGACTAGAGGGATGAGTCCTTGAGATAATTAAGCAGTATGTCAGGAATCTACTCCACCCTACAATACCCCAGAACCTGAGGGCTCTTAAAACAGAGGTAGTGGTCATTTTCTTTTGCTTTTTTTTAAAAAGATAACTTATAATTATATAAGCATGCATACATGTATTTTCTTTTTTAAGAAAATAGAATGGTACAGATAAAGCAAATTCTCTTTCTTCTCTCTATGGCTGTTCCTGTTTTTAGCTGGAGTCTGTACACAAACACATTCTGCTTACCACAAAGGCTTATCCTCATTCCCACGGCAAACCCAAATCAGTGCTGTGGGCTTGCCTGACTTCATTATTTTGCCACCCATCTTTGGCCACTGGTCAATGCCTCTCCAGTCCAATTCTATTAAAAAAAAAAAAAAACCCTGAAGGAGTAACACTCTGTTGTGAGCCCCAAATTCCTCTCCAGGACACTGTGGCGACCAGCTAGGCATTTGTCCTCTGTTTCTGCCAGTCTTTGTGTCAGGCTAGTGGGTCAGAGGAAGTGGGGATGGGAGGGTGAAACTTCTCACAACAGGGTTTGGCTAGGCCTCTCTGGGCTATGTCTCTCTGGACTGAGAAATTCTGGGCTTAGTTAGGGAGCAAGAACGGTAATGCATACCTCTATGCATTATTTTAAGACTAAAGAGATATTTTCTATGGGAGCATGGCCTAGTGGTAGAATGCTTGCCTAGCATGCACAAAGTCATGGGCTCGATTCTTTGGTACTACATACATAGAAAAAGCCAGAAGTGGTGCTGTGGCTCAAGTGGTAGAGCACTAGCCTTGAGAAAGCCCAAGACAGTGCCCAGGCCCTGAGTTCAAGACCCAGTATTGCGCCCCCGTAAAAAAATAGATACTTTGGCCATGTTCCCGTGGCTCATGCTTGTAACCCTAGCCATTGTAGGAGCTGAGACCGAAAAACACACAAGACTCTTATCTCTCATTAAGCAGCAAAAAGCTGGAAGTGGAGGTGTTACTCAATTGGTAGAGCATCTGCCCTGAGAGAAAAAGCTAAGGGAGAGCAGGAGGCCCTGAATTCAACCAAGCTCTTATACTGCCATTAAAAAAAAAAAAAGTTCCAATAGTTGCTTTGAGAAGGATTTTATTTAGTCTTTATTCTTTCATGAGGTTGCTAAGCTAAGGAAAATGATGTAACAGCAGAGCTATTCCATTTCACAGACAAAAAATTACATGGTGGAATTACACACACTTCTGCTGGCTGTGTGGTCACAGTAGGGCCAGAGTTCTGAGAGACGAGATCATAGCGATTGCAGCCTTACAGTATAGCGTGTGGGACTGGGAGTTTGATTTTTCAGACCGCAAGAAACTGCATGAAATGACTAGCCTTTGGATCGAGTTCAAGGTGGGGAGATGTGTGATCCTGTGTGGGGCAGATTCCAGGCCTGGCTGGGCAGTAGTGTAAAGGAATGTCCTGAGAAGTTCCTGCTTTGTTGGCAAGCAAAGGGGAGGAACCTGTCATTAAACTCATGAGCAAGAAACAGCAACTTCTTGGCCTTCTGTCTATGCAGGTGGTCACCAGTGTTTTCCCCTTTCGTTTTGTAAATTCAGTCTTGATTGGTTTTTGTTTGTTTGTTTGTTTGTTTTGTTTTTTTCTGGTCGGTGTGGGGCTTGAACTTGCCAGTGCTCTACCACTTTGAGCCATAGAGCCACTTCTAGATTCACACACAGTCTTTTCCCCAACCCCTCCCAGGTAACTCCTCTGGTCATCAACTGTCAGGGACATTTGAAGGTCAAGATAGAGGGCTTGTTTGTTTATTCATTCTTGCAGTGCTGGGATTGAACTCAGCTCTGCATTACACCAGCAGCCCAAAGAGCTGCTTCTAGATTTCACTAATCGGTACAGCCACATAGTTGTTGATTCATCTCATGGGACATAACATAAAGAAATCACTGTATATATTGACATCCTTTTTTTTTTTATTAATTTTTTTCCAGATTCTGAGACTCTTTTCATGGTCAGAAATAGGAGGCAGGAAACTTAGTTTTTATTAAATCATGTAGTAAGCAGTCACTTGGACTCTCCTCTCTCTCTCTCTCTCTCTCTCTCTCTCTCTCTCTCTCTCTCTCTCTCTCTCTCTCTCTCTCTCTCTCTCTCTGTGTGTGTGTGTGCGCGCATGTGCTCATATGTGCCAGTACTGGGTATTCTGGGGCTTGGACTTAGGGCCTGGGCTTTTGGACCTTTCCCCTTAGCTTTTTTTTTTCCATTCAAGGCTGTCACTTTACCACTTAAACCACACCTCGACTTCTGGCATTTTGCTAAATTATTGGAGATAAGCTCTCTTGGACGTTCCTGCCCAGACTGGCTTGGAATTGTGATCCTTAGATTGCAACCTGGATACAATCTGAGTTGTGAGCCATTGGTGTCTTAAAAAAAGAAAAAAAAATTTCCTCAAATTTCTGTAAAGAACAAGCAAGTCACCTGACTAGATCTTAACAACACTGGCACTAGAAAAAACAAATGGAACAATGAATGCCTTAAAAATTAAAGTGAATTGTGTAATGGTTTGGTACTTAAATGTTTCCCAATGGTTCACATGTGGAAGCCTAGATCCATATCTGCTGGTGGCGAGATCCGGAGGAGGAAGGAAGTTAGGTCAGCAGTATAACTGATGGCTCAGGTTGGAGCAGAATGAAAGGCTAAAGGAAAGAGTTACTTGCAGCTATTAGAAAGGAGAAGTAATGGCCGGGAGTTTGGCCTACTGGTTAAAGTACTTGCCTAGCATGCATGAAGACCCGGGTTCGATTCCTGGTACCACATACATGGAAAAAAGCCTGAAGTGGTGCTGAGGCTCAAGTGGTAGAGCTCTGACCTTGAGAGTCCAAGGACAGTGCTCAGGCCCTGAGCTCAAGCCCAGGACTGGCAAAAAAAAAGAAAAAAAAAAAAAAAAAAGCTGGGCACTTTTGGCTCCTGCCAGCTATTCAGGAAGCTGAGATCTGAAGGTCATAACTCAAAGCCATCCCAGGTAGATAAATCTAGAAATGCTTACCTCCAGCTAGCCAGCAAAAAGCCAAAAGTGAAGGTGTGGCTTAACTGATTAAGCACGAGTCTTGAGTAAAAAAGCCAAGTGAGAACATGAGGCCTGTAGTTCAAGCCCGTAGTACCCACACACTCACAAAAAATAAAATAAAATTTTTTAAATGCAGAAATACTAAAACAGTTAAACAGCTAAATAACTAAAAATCAAATGAAACTTAAGAATAGCATGTGGCCCAATTTCTCATTGTTCTAACGATTTAGATTTCAGTTGAACTAAAATGTTAATAAGCAATACTGAGAAGATATGGGGGAAAAAAAAGAAAGAAGAACTGTGTGGACCAACTATCTTTTTTCTTTTCTTTTTTCTTTCTTTCTTTTTCTTTCTTTTTTTGGTCATAGGGCTTGAACTCTGGGCCTGGGCACTGTCCCTGAGCTCTTCAGCTCAAGGCTAGCGCTCTACCACGTTGAGTCACAGCACCACTTCTGGTTTTCTGGTGGTACATTGGTAATAAGAGGCATAGACTTCCCTGCCCAGGCTAGCTTGGTACCACCATCTTCAGACCATGAGTAGGTAAGATTACAGGCATGAGCTACTGGTGTCCGACAACTACCTTTTATGAGGAGAGGTTAACTGATTATTTCTGAATTTGGAAAATCCCAAATCGTAGTTTGTTTTATTTAGAAATGTGGAGGTAAATAGTGGGTGCCAAATGCTGGAAAGGGATGTTGCAAGTGTTTGCCACTGAAAGAGGTCGGGGAAGTAGAATTAGTCATTTGTTGTTGAAATCGTTTAGTGCCTTTTAACATGCTCCTCTAGGTCCTTGGGTAGAGTTAGCAGAAGAGGCAGGGGACAGCCCGGATGCAGCCATTACCTGTCACACGGACATGTTCCTAAAGGAATGAGTTATTCCTCATCCATTCTGCATACACTGACACAACAGGATTCTGACAACAAATGAAACCATACGAAGCAGACTACAATGGCCTCTTCCCCTTAACACAGACTGGTTGGCAGGAACAAACATCAGAGGTAGCAAGAAATTCTACCCTGTCATCCTTCTGACTCACCAGGCTGACATCTGAGGATTACAGTTTGAAATCAGCCTGGGCAGAAATATCCCTGAGATTCTTACCTGCAGTTAACTACCAAAAAGCCAGAGGTAAATGTATGACTCAAGTGACAGAGTGAGAGCAAGTAAAACTAAACAAGAGCATGAGGCCCTGAGTTCAAGCCCCAGTATTGACACAAAAAGACTTGGGAGGGGGGGAAATTCTGGATGTGTCATTGACAACACTCAAATTTATATGCAACCCTAACCTCTACCACCCCCTCTCCTATCTTTTGCCACCTTAAGGGTCCAGAAAACAGCCCCAATAGCTATCATATGGCATAGTAATAACACCATTTTAGGTGTAAGAAAACGTTGCCTTCTGTTTGCATAACTTTCTTTCTGTCTCAACTCCTTTTTGCTTATTCTTGTCCAATCCTATATAGGTCACTGCCCTGTTCTAGTTAAAATTAAGCAATTTTATTAAGCAAACTATTTTTTATTGTATTTTATTTTCAGTGTGCTATGTAGAGGAATTATAGTTGCATTCATCAAGTAGTGGGTACATTTCTTTTTGAACATGTTTTTCTACCACTTTCCCTCCCTGCTCGCTATTTTCATATATCTTATAAATGACAGGTACAATTTTAGTAACCTATTTTCTGCTATCTTTAAGTATTTATTCCAATTTATCTAAGCAGAGACAAGAACTTTCGGATGTGGAACTTGAATTTTGGGCCTGGGCACTCTCCCTGAACTCAAGGATAGTGCCGTACCACTTGAGCAACAGTGCTACTTCTGGTTTTCTGGTGGTTAACTGGAGATAAGAGTCTCACGGACTTTCATACCTGAGCTGGATTTGAACCAAGATTCTCAGATCTCAGCCTGAGTAGCTAGGATTACAGGTGTGAGCCACCACACCAGGCAGACATGAACTTTTCTGTTTCTACATTTGATCTTAGCTAAAAGGAGAGTAGTCATTAGTTTATTTTTCTATTTTTATTTTAAAAGAAATAAGGCTAGCAATCAATTGCTGGATACTAGTAAGAATAAGATTGAAAATGAAGATCTAGAATGAAAATGTCCAAAGCTGGCCTGTGCAGACAAATCCAAGGGACTATTATCTCCAGTTAACCAGCTAGAAGCAGAAAGTGCAGGTTTTGGCTCATCTTTGAGTGGAAAAAGTCAAGGAAACATGAAAGCCCCTGAATTCAAATCCCAGTATTGGCATACCAATTAACCACACTTATAAATTTGAACTTAAATTTTGAACTAGGATCAAGAAAATGATCTCATTCGCAATATCCTCCAAATGAATAAAATCCTTAGGAATATACTTAACCAAAGATGTATAGGAATTATTCAATGAAAACTATAAAAGCCTAACGAAAGGAATTAAAGAGGACACTAGGAAATGGAAAGACATCCCATGCTCATGGCTAGGGAGAACCAACATAGTGAAAATGGCTATACTGCCAAAATTGATATACAAATTCAATGCAATCCCCATCAAAATCCCAAAGACATTCTTTATGGAAATTGAAGATATTATCCAAAGATTCATATGGAACAAGAAAAGACCTAGAATAGCCAAAACAATTCTAGGCAAAAAGAGCAATGCTGGTGGTATTACAATACCAGACTTCAAACTCTACTATAGAAGATCAGTGGGACAGAATAGAAGACCCAGAAATAGAACCACATACCTATAGGCAATTTGTATTTGACAAAGGAGCCAAAGATATACAGTGGAACAAACACAATCTATTCAATTATTGGTGCTGGCAAAACTGGGAAGCCACATGCAGAAAACTAAAAATTGACCTAGCCTTTCGCCATGCACAAGCATTAACTCAAAGTGGATCAAAGACCTCAACATCAGACCGGAAACCGTGAAACTGCTACATGATAAAGTAGGAGAGACACTGGAACGCATAGGCACAGCCAAAAGATTCCTGAACAGAATCCCAGGGTCGCGGGGCCCGGAGTTTGGCCTAGTGGTTAAAGTGCTTGCCTAGCATGCATGAAGACCCGGGTTCGATTCCTCAATACCCCACATACATAGCAAAAAGCCAGAAGTGGTGCTGAGGCTCAAGTGGTAGAGCTCTAGCCTTGAGAAAGTCCAAGGACTGTGCTCAAGCCCTGAGCTCAAGCCCAGGACTGGCAAAAAAAAAAAAAAAAGAATCCCAGGGTCACAACAGATTGGAGAGAGACTCGATAAATGGGACTACCTAAAAATAAAAAGTTTCTGTACAGATAAAAACATAGTCGCAAAAGTAGAGAGACAGCCAACCAACTGGGAAAAGATATTCACCAACAATACATCTGACAAATGCTTAATATCCAGTATCTACAGGGAACTCAAGAAACTAATCCCCCCCAAACCCAATAAAACATTCACTAAATGGGCAAGGGAACTAAAGAGAGACTTATCAGAAGAAGAGATTAAAATGGCAGAAAAGCATATGAGAAAATGTTCAACATCTATGGTCATAAAGGAAATGCAAATAAAAACAACCCTAAGATACCACCTTACCCCAACAAGAATGGCCAAGATTTTGAACTCAGACAATGACAGTTGCTGGCGGGGTTGTGGAGAAAAAGGAACCCTACTGCATTGGTGGTAGGATTGTAAACTAGTTCAGCCACTCTAGAAAGCAGTGTGGAGGTTTCTTAAACAACTGAAAATAGACCTTCCCTACTATCCCACCATACCACTTCTGGGCATCTATCCTGAACATCATAACCCAGGATATGATAAGGACACCTGCTCAGCTATGTTCATCTCTGCAGTATTCACAATAGCCAGGCAATGGAAACAATCCAAATGCCCTACTGCAGATGAATGAATACAAAAAATGTGATATATATACACAGTGGAATTCTACATAGCCAACAGACAAGATAAAATAATGGCATTCGCAGGGAAGTGGATGAATCTAGAGCGAATCATGTTGAGTGAGACAAGTCAAGACCTAAGGAAAAAAAGGTGCATGGTATCCTTAATATGTGGCTATTAAATCCAAAGAGTACAAGAGCGAGGACTCAATAACTGCATACCCAAAGCTATGGACATGGTAATGGAAATATAAACATAACTATATAGACATAAAAACCTATGACTCTATAGACATAATGTTTTATTTCATAAATTAATGTTTCTATGACATACAAACCCTTAGCCTAATTTTAAGTTCTAAATACTAAGTCCTAGTGATTGTAAATAGAGATTCCCTCCTTGAACACTTGTTTGTTAAACTTGTCATTTAAAATATGATGTGAAAATCAACGTTAATAAATTCTTTAATAAAATTTTTTAAACTAGGCCCTTTATCTAGTACATGTAAGTAAAAATATGAAAAATTTAAAATGTTAAACTAAAGAAATTAATGAATATCCATTTTCCTATTACTCAATGTGTGTGTGTGTGTGTGTGTGTGTGTGTGTGTGTGTGTGTGTGTGTTTGTGTGTGTGTTGCCAGTCCTGGGGACTGAACTCAGGGCCTGAACACTGTCCTTGGGCTTTCTCAAGGCTAGCCCTCTACCACTTGAGCCACAGTGCGACTTCCAGCTTTTCTATGTATATCCAGGAATTGAACCCAGGTCTTTGTGCATGCTAGGCAAGCACTCTACCACTAGGCCAAACTCCCAGCCCCCATTACTCAGGTTTAAAAATAAGATATTAGAAATAAGTTTCTTATGTTCTCCAATTCAGTTTCCCTGTCTCCCATATATAACTACTGTTCCAAATTTAGGGTTATTTATTTACATATTTAAAAAATTTATTATATATGTGTGTACCCATATGCATGTTGCTTAAGAATTTGAAAATGGTTCATATATGTATATTTGCATATATATATAATATAAGCAAGCTTCCAATACATACACATATTCATGTGTAGATGCTCTCTTTCTCGCTCTCGCTCTTTCTCTCTCTCTCTCTCTCTCTCTCTCTCTCTCTCTCTCTCTCTCTCTCTCTCTCTCACACACACACACACACACACACACACACACAAACACATCTGTAGTTTGCATCTTTGCTTAGCTGTGCTTTACAAAGTATTTATGGGGGCTGAGAGTGTTGCCTGTGGTAGAGTGCCTGCCTAGCATACACAAAGTCCTGGGTTCAATTCCTCATACCACATACACAGAAAAAGCCAGAACTGCACTAGCTTTGAGAAAGCCCAAGGACAATGCCCAGGCCCTAGGTTCAAGCCTCAGCACTGGCAAACAAAAAAAAAATTTAGAGCTTTAGTTTATTCAGTACTTATCCAACTGTATGAATGTATGCCAACTTGTTCATCCATTCTTTCTTTTTGTTTCCATTCATTCGCTTATAAATTAGAATTAGGAATTTTCCACTGCCTTGCCTATAATTGTAGCTACTCAGGAGGCTGAGATCTGAGGATTGTGGTTCAAATCCAACCCAGGCATTAAAATCTGTGAGACTCTTATCTCCAATTAACCACTAGAAAACCAGAAGTGGCGCTGTGGCTCCAGGGGTAGGGTGGTAGCCTTGAGCTGAAGAGCTCAGGGACAATGCCCAGGCCCATAGTCCAAGCCCCATGAAGGACAAAGAAAAAAAAGGAATACCATGGTGAGAAGTCCTCAAAATAATTGATAATACCCTCAGAAAGTTTTATTTTGTGTATGTTGGTAAGACTGGGAAGGAGCAGCACTGAGGACTGAACTCGGATTCCTACCTTCTGGGCAGGCACTCCGCTATTTGAGCCATATTTCAGCATCTTCTTCCCCTGGTTCGATTCCAGGCAGAAATCTCACTTTCTGACTGGTCCAGAATGGGCTGTAATACTCCTACTTTGGTTACCCAGTAGCTGGGGTAAAAGGCACAGGCTACCACACCTCCATTGGTTCAAGTGGAGTCTTTCCCCAGCTGGCCTGACCTTTGAGATTCCCTCATGACCTCTTCCAATTAGCCAAGGTTGTAGACTCAAGTCACTGTTCCCAACCCAGAAAAAAGGAAAAAAAAATGTTTTTCTGAAGCAAGAACAGAACTGTATACCTTATTATTATTTTATTTTTGTTGGTCATGGGGTTTGAACTCTGGGCCTGGGTGTTGTCCCTGAGCTCTTCAGCTCAAGGCTACCACCCTATCCCATGAGCCACAGTGCCACTTCCCATTTTTTGGTGGTTAATTGGAGATAAGAGTCTCATGGACTTTAGTGCCTGGGCAGGCTTTGAACTGTGATCCTCAGATCTCAGCCTCCTGAGTAGCTAGGATTACAGGTGTGAGCCACCACGCCTGGCTTGTAAGATATTATTAAAAAACATAAACTCACTCTTAGCCATTGGAAACATAATAGCTGACATAAAAAAAAACCCAGTTCAAAAGTGCTAGGCACTGGTGGCTCACATCTGTATTATTAGCTACTCAGTGGACTGAGATCTGAGAATTGCCATTCCAAGCCAGCCTGGGCAGGAAAGTCTCTGAGACTCTAATTTCTAAATAATTAGGAAAAAGCAGGAAGTGAAAACTTGAGCAAACCTGAGCAAGAGCTTGATGCCCTGAATTCAATCCCCAGTACCAAGAAGAAAGAAGAAAAAGGAGAA
This sequence comes from Megascapheus bottae, assembly GCF_031878675.1. Lineage (NCBI taxonomy): Eukaryota > Metazoa > Chordata > Mammalia > Rodentia > Geomyidae > Megascapheus > Megascapheus bottae. The sequence goes on from NC_143525.1 coordinate 1,186,141, forward strand.
GATACAAAATATCAACTGAAAAGAGAAAAAATAGGGTTTGTTGTGGGTGCTGGGCCATAGTTACACTGATGCTATTACTTTATGAAAATCCACCCAATTCTGCATCTATGATTTCACATATCTTGGTAATTTATACATCAGTTAAAAGTAAAATGAGGGCTGGGAGTTTGGCCTAGTGGTAGAGTACTTGCCTAGCATGCCCGAAGACCCAGGTTCAATTCTTCTGTACCACATACATAGAAAAAGCTGCAAGTTGTGTTGTGGTTCAAGTGGTAGAGCTCTAACCTTGAGAAAGCCCAAGGACAGTGCTCAGGCTCTGAGCTCAAGCCCAAGGACTGGCAAAAAAAAAAAAGTAAAATGAAACATGTCTGTGTAAATGAAATGCTGTAAAGTATTTTTGTGAATTGAAACTAGACAGGACAAATGTAAACAGGAAAATGAGTGGAAACATTTCATTTTTTTAAAGTTTTTATTCCTTACTAGGGTTTGAATTCAAGACCTTGTGCTTGCTTGGTTTGTTTATGAGATGGTGCTCTACCACTTGGGCCACACATCCAGCTCAGTTTTTGGCTGATGATTTTGGAGATGGAGTCTTGCAGACTTTTCTACCTGGGCTGGCTTTGAACCCATTCTTCAGATATCTCAGACTCCTAAGTAACCAGGCTTACAGGCCTAAGCCACTGGTGCCTGGCATAAGGTAGACTCCAAGGCTAAAGCTTGAGGTTGAAGATGTTAAGTAAAGGACAAGGGCTTTTATGTAACAATAAAAAGCACATTTACACCCATACACTCTTACCACCTATCTATAACCTCTTATCGTGTGTGTGTGTGTGTGTGTGTGTGTGTGTGTGTGTGTGTGTCAGTCCTGGGGCTTGATTACAGGCGTGAGCCATCTTGCCCGGCTGCCTCCAGTGTTTTTATCTTTTTGTGCCTGGCTTATTTCTTAGACACAAATTCCTGAAGGGTGATGCCTGTTGTAGCTTATGGAAGAATTTCATTCCTTTTAAAAACAGAGTAAAGTCAGGCATGGTGGCTCACGCCTGTAATCCTAGCTACTCAGGAGGCTGAGATCTGAGGGTCAAGGTTCAAAGCCAGCCTGAGCACTAAAGTCCATGAGACTCTTATCTCCAATTAACCACTAGAAAATGGGAAGTGGGCTGTGGCTCAAGGGGTAAGGTGGTAGCCTTGAGCTAATGAGCTCAGGGACAATGCCCAGGCCCAGGAGTAGGGAAGTAGCCTTGAGCTGAAGAGCTAAGGGACAGCGTCCAGGCTGAGTTCAAGCCCCATGACCCACCAAAAAAAAAAAAAAAAGAAGAAGGAAAAGAAAAAAAAATCATGGGTTGGTATAATCTTTAAAAGCTGGGCACTAGTGATATTTAGGAGGTTGAGATCTCAGGATTGTTTCCAAGCTAGCCTGAGCAACCAAATATGAGAGATTTTTATATCCAATAAAGCAGAAAAAGGTTGGAGGTGTGGCTCAAATGATAAAGCACCAGCCTTGGGGGAAAAACAAAGTGAAGAGTGCAAGGTTCTGATTTTAAACCCCAGTTCTGACATGAAATGTCTTCTTTCCTTCCTTCCTTCCTTCCTTCCTTCCTTCCTTCCTTCCTTCCTTCCTTCCTTCCTTCCTTCCTTCCCTCCTCCTTTTTTGTCAGTCATGAAACTTTAAACTCAAGTCCCGGGCGCTATTCCTGAGCTCTTTTGCTCAAGCCTAATACTCTACCACTTGAGCCATACCTCTACTTCTGGTTTTCTGGTGGTTTATTGGAGGTAAGAGCCTCACAGACTTTGTTGCCTGGGCTGGCTTTGAACCATGATTCTCAAGATCTCAGCCACCCGAGTAGCTAGAAGGACAGGTATGAGTCACCAGTGCCCAGCTCAATTTTTTTTAATGATCAGTCCCTCTTCCCATGTGATATCTTTCATTTTTTAAAAAAATTATGGATCTATCTGGAAAAGAACAAAATTAAGACCAAATGAGAGAATTATCCATCACTCAACAAGAAGGAAATCTGATAAAGAACGTGTGGCCAATTCAGGCCATAATCACTACCTGCAGACACAAAATTTTTAGACCCAGTATTCATCTGGGGCATAGGTCAAAGCCTACACACTGCAGTGTAGATGCCATGTATAGACACGGTGATACAAAGAAAGTCGCTTCCCTTAGAAGCACACAGTATTGAGCTGGTAGGCAGCAGAAGCAATGGCTGGCACAGGGGAACTGGCAGGAGGAGGGGCAACAGTGGAGATGGCCTCAGTGCTGGAGATGGAGGAGACTGCAGATGGGGGGTGTCAGTGGAAAGGCGAGCTTGTGCACTTGCGTGTCGTGCATCGAGCCCCCAGGCAGCCACACTCCCCCTCACAGGGGCCTTGGGGGTTGCACAGCTGCTCCCAGGGCAGTGGAAGCAGGGGCCTCTTGGCGTCTACCATGTTGGTTTAGAAATGCTTCCTGTCAGTCTGTGACATTGGTGATGCCACTGGCGTTGCTGGCCGCATGCTGTCGTGTGTAACCATCTATGGCCTTACTTCATCATTCAAGATTAAGTAGGAGGAACTAAGGTCTCTTTCTCTCTTTCTCACTCTCTCCCTCCCTTCTTCCCCCACTCCCCTTTCATTGCACTGGGGCGCAGGCACTCTCCTTTAGCTTTTTAGCCCCAAACTAACACTCTACCACTTGAGCTACAGCTCTACTTCTGAATTATTCTCGGTCAAAAGGTCTCATTCCATGAGACTGTCGTGGGACTTGAACTCTGGGCCTGTGCGCTGTCCCGAGGCCCTTCAGCGCAAGGCTGCCACTCTACCACTGGAGCCACAGCGCCACTTCTGGTTTTCTGGTGGTTAACTGGAGATGAGTCTCATGGACTTTAGTGCCCAGGATGGCTTTGAACTGAGATCCTCAGACCTCAGCCTCCTGAGTAGCTAGGATGGCAGGTGTGAGGTACTGGCCCCTGGCTCATGGATTTTTCTGAGTGGGTTGGCTTTGAACTACAATCTTCATTCTTCAGCCTCCTGAGTCACCAGGATTACAGGTATGAGTCACCAGTACCTGGCAACGTGTCTCTCTTCCACAGCTTCTACTTCAGAGTGCCTTTGTGGGACACAGGGCTGTGTGTGTGTGTGTGTGTGTGTGTGTGTGTGTGTGTGTAGCAGATCTCTGTGGAAGCTGGTGAAGTAGGCAGCACGGAGAATGCCAGTAGGCCTCACTTCTTCCCACGATGCACCAGGGTGGATTTAGATCTAGTGGACACATGAGAATGCACCCTAGTGCATTGTGGGAAGAAGCCCAGGCCTTCCTATGGTGGCAAAGTAGACAGACCTGCAGATGGCCTGCAGTCCCTGGCAGAGGCCTCACCTCACAAATGGACAATTCCTGAACTGGCTTCCTCCCTTGATAGCCTGGCAGTCTCATCGTTGGCTGGTGTAAGACATCCTTACATCCAGGCTGGGAGCAGTCAGGAGGAAGACCAGTGGGGTGCCCGCCCCACCCGCACGGGGCCCCAGGACTGTGACTCCAGAAAGTGTAGAGGCCATTCAAGATGTCTCCAGTGTGCCCGGGCTGGAGAGAGATGTGGTGGAGGAATAGCTTCTTTAAAAGAATTCTTTTTTTTCTTGTGCCACTTCTAGGGCTTGAACTCAGGGTTTTGTGCTCTTGCTTGGCTTTTTTTTCTTTTTTTGCCAGTCCTGGGGCTTGAACTCAGGGCCTGAGCACTCACTGTCTTGGGTTTTCTCAGGCTAGAGCTCTACCACTTGAGCCACAGCACCACTTCCAGGTTTTTTTTTTTTTTTTTTTTTTTTTTTTTTTTTTTTTTGCCAGTCCTGGGCTTGAGCTCAGGGCCTGAGCGCTGTCCTTGGACTTTCTCAAGGCTAGAGCTCTACCACTTGAGCCTCAGCACCACTTCTGGCTTTTATCTATGTACCGAGGAATCGAACCCGGGTCTTCATGCATGCTAGGCAAGCACTTTAACCACTAGGCCAAACTCCCGGCCCCTACCACTTCCAGGTTTTTCTATCTATGTGGTACTGAGGAATTGAACCTGGGTTTTCATCCATGTTAGGCAAATACTCTACCATTAGGCCAAACTCCCGGCTGTTGCTTGCCTTTTTTTGTTGTTGTTGCTCAAGGAAAGCACTCTACCACTTTGAGCCACAGCTCTACTTTCGGCTTTAAGGTGTTTAATTGGAGATAAAGAATCAGGGACTGGGAGTTTGGCTTAGTGGTAGAGTGCTTGCTTAGCATGGACGAAGACCTGAGTTTGATTCCTCAGTACCACATACATAGGAAAAGCCAGAGGTGATGCTGTGGCTTAAGTGGAGCACTAGCCTTGAGAAAGTCCAAGGACAGTACCCAGGCCCTGAGTTCAAGCCCCATGACTGGCAAAAAAGAAAAATCACACAAACTTCTCTGCCCTGACTGGTTTTAAACCATGATCCTCAAATCTCAGCCTCTTGAGTAGCTAAGATTATAGGTATGAGCCACTGGCACCTGGCATAAAAACCTATTCTTGAAAAAATTTTACTTTTTGTTATAATGGTCATGTACTAGGTGTTACACTTACGTAAGTCAGGTAATGAGTATATTTCTCTGTGGACAATGTCAACTCTTCCCCCACTCTCTCCCAGTTAGAAAAGTGGGCTTGAACTTAGGACCTGGGCACTGTCCTTGAGCTTTCTCAAGGCTAGTGCTCTACCAATTGAGCTACAACACTACTTCCAGCTTTTTTCTGTAGATGTGATACCAAGGATTGGACCCAGGGCTTTGTGCATGCTAGGCAAGCACTCTACTACGAGGGTTTGAACTCCTGGCCTGGGCATTGTCCCTGAGCTTGTTAGCTCAAGGCTAGTGCTCTACCACTTTACACCATAGTACCATTTCCAGCTTTCTGTTGGTTAACTAGAGATAAGAGTCTCATAGGACAAGCGCAGTGGCTCATGCCTGTAATCCTAGCTACTCAGGAGGCTGAGATTTGAGGTTCAAGGTTCAAAGCCAGCCGGGGCAAAAAAGGATCTGAGACTCTTATCTCCAATTGACCTCTAGAAAATGGGAAATGGCCTTGACTCAAGGGTAGGGTGGTGGCCTTGAGCTGAAGAGCTCAGGGACAGTGCCCAGGTGGAGTTCAAGCCCCATAACTCCCCACTTCCCCCCCCCCCCAAAAAAAAGAGTCTCACAGACTTTTGCGCTGGGGTTGGCTTTCAATCATAAGCAAGGATTACAGAGGTAAGACACCAGTGCTCAGCAGAAAACTTTTTTGGGGGGGGCAGTTGTGGGGCTTAAACTCAGGATCTGGGCACTGACCTTGAGCTTTCTCAAGGCTAGTGCTCTTCCACTTGAGCCACAGTACCACTTCCAGCTTTTTCTGTGTATGTGGTACCCAAGAATTGAACCCAGGGCTTCATACTTGCTAGGCAAGTACTCTACCACTAGGCCAAACTCCCAATCGAGAAAACTGTTCCTGGGAATATGTTTTTAAATCTTTTATTTTTTTTTAAACTATGCCTCCTCCTGTGTTCTCTTTCCTTTCCCTTTCTCCTTTTTCCTCTCCTTCCCTCTTCAGAACTCCAGCCTGATGCACACAGTGTGTTAAGACCTAAGAACTCAGACTGGTGCCACAGATAATTACCAAGGGTATGAATTGCATTCCCTCCTCTGTCTGGGACACAGGTGAATGTTGTGTCTGTCTCCTCCAGTGCAAGGCTGGTTAAAGCAAGTGGATCTTCTCAGTGCTTGAATTCAGAGCCTGAGCACTGTCCTATCACTTGAACCACAGCTCCATTTACATCTTTATGGTGGTTAATTGGAGTCTCCTGGACTTCCCTGTAGGAGCTGGCCTGGCTTTCAACTCTAATCCTCAGATCTCTGCCTTCTACTAGGATTACTGGTGTGAGCTGCCCTCACCTGGTTATGTTAGACCGCCTTGAAAGCAGTTGCCTCGTGTCCTGGTGTGCATCTATGGATTCCGAGGAAATGTTTGAAGTTCACACTCTGGATCAGGTACCATAAAACTTCTGGCTTGGCATAGGATGATGAGACTAACATTACATAAGAAATAACATTTGTAGGTACAAATTGTGCCAAGGCGGTTCTGGTAAAGGGGAAGAGGGTAACACAGGGTTACAGGAATGCATAAGAAAAGACACTGCAGGCGTGAGGTGGGAGAATGTCTTTGGGGACACCTTACAGTCCACGCATGATTGATTCATTCCATACTAGGTATTGGAGGGGGGTGGGGGGAGGCTGAGAATGTCTCTTAGACACTCGAGTTTTTTAGAGTGCGTTATATTGGCATACAATCTGTACGCACTATGTACTTTAATTCATTTGTAGATTACCTATATCTAATATGAACAGTATGTAGTTATCTGGATTGTTCCAGGCATAAATAAGTCTGAACCTATGAAATGCAGCAACAAAATTTTTTTTTTTTCTCCAGAGCAGCTGGGATTGCATGAGCACCGCGGGTCGGGGCGCAGGTGAGGTTCTCAGGACCCCAGAGGAAGACAGCGCTACCCCAAAGAAGCTGGGGGATGGAGGGCAGGCGGGGGTGGGGTGGGGTGGGGGGTGGGGGGAGGAGAGGGCGAGGAGAGGGGAGGGCAGGCGGGGGTGGGGTGGGGGGGAAGTGGCGCTGCGAGAGCCTGGACAGCTGCCGGGTTGAGAGCCCTCCCCCACCCCATGCGCCCCAGCCTGCAGAGGCCTGGGACTGCGCGGACCTGGGCTGGCGGGTGGCCCCATCTGTTGGGAGCCAGAATGTGGAGCCAGGCTGTCCCTGGAATCTGCACATCTGAGTAAGATAACCACACTAAGCAGCGAGCCGGTGCCATGCCTGGGAACTTCTGGAGCTACATTGTCTCTATTGTGAACTTTCTCATCTCTTCGATGTATTGATTTATTGCTTTATGTTTTTGGCCTCGTCCTGCTTCTCTGATGTGAGGTCTACCACGTTTGCAAGAATGTAACCCCCAACAGTTCCCTGATTTGCCATGTGAAGGTAACCCCTGGCAGTTCCCTGGTTTCAAGACAGTATGTAAGCCTTGACTTGGAAACAAACGAGGCTGCAGTCTTCAGCTCAGGGCCTGTGGGGCTGCTGACGTGGGCTGTCGTCCTCCCGAACCCCATCTGTTTGTCTCTCTTCTAGCTTTTCCTAGGCCCCGGCCCCTATTTCGCTGCCGGCCGGTCCTGCACCGGTCCTCCCGCCCCTCCCCCAGCCGATCGCGGGCGCCCGCGCGCGGGGAGGGACGGTTCCTGCCCGGCTCGGGGAGTGGAAGGTGGCGGTATGGGCGGACGCGGTGCGGGGGGCGCAGAGGCCTCCGTCGCTCCTGCTGACCCGGGGTCCCGGTAGAAAGGGGGTGGGAGAGGAGCGATTGGGAGGACAAGTCAGAGACCCGGCGACGACGGTGGACGTGTCACCCGAGACCCCGTCGAGGCCCGGCAGAAGCAGGTGCGCAGGCCGGCGGGCCGGGGGCGGGCGGGGGGTGAGGCTCGGGGCCGGGCGGTCGGCTCCCCGGCTCGCCGCACCCCCAGGCTGCCCCGCCCCGGGCCCCGGAGGACGCCCCGGGGGGGGCGGAGCCGTCGCCGCCCCCGACCCCGCCGCTCCGTCTTAAGCCCAGAGTCGCAGCGCTCGGCCGAGGGTCGCCCGCGCCTGGCTCTCGTCTCCGGCCGGCGGCGCCATGGCCTCGGCGTTGAACTACTTGCTCCGGCTGAAGTCCGCGCTGATCTTGTTCGGCACCCCGCTGCTGCTGCTGCCGCTCGTCATCGCGGTACCGGGACAGGTGAGCGGCGCCTGCGGGCAGCCGGGTGGAGCCCCGGCGCCCACGTCCGGTAACGGGTACTCCGTGTCCAGTAACGGGCGCGGAGCGGGAACGCACGGCGCGGCGGCGGGGCTGCGCACCCCGGGGGCCCTGCGCTCCCCGCGGCCGCCGCCGGCGCGGCACGGGGCGGGGGCGCCCTCCGAGGACACCGCCCGGCCGGGGAGACGCGGAGACCCCAGCCGCGGCTCGAGCCTGGGACCCGGCTCCCTCCACCCCGGCGTCTGCTACCCCTTCCCCACCCCGCGCTGGCCTGGCACCCCGGGCAGGGACAGCCTGCGGCGGCGCCCGAGTGTGTGTCTCCGTCTCCCCATCTAGGATCCACATTTCTTTCCCACGCAGATCCCAGCCAAAGCACTCGGGGGTTCAAACTCGGGGTTCGGATGCGGGGTCAGGCTGAAAGGCAGCTGGGGCGGGGTCCGCGGCGGGAGAGCGCGCCCCTTGGGTGGCAAGGCCTCTGGGGCATGCCCTGGCTTCGGAGGACCGCGGGGAGGGAGGGGAGCGCGAGTGGGCCTGGCTGCTGCCCTGTGCGCCATTGGGATCTGCTGTGCACCGCCAGCCTGGCAAGGCCCGAGCCCTTTGAAGTCTTTTGTGGCTGCTGGCTCTGTCCTCGGTCCTGCATTCAGCGTTCCTTCACCCTCAGCCCAGACAGGAAACCTCAGGTCCTACCTCCTCTCCACAGGCAGGTTTGGGAAACAGAGAAACTTTTGAGGGGAGGCTCGGAGAGCAGTCCTGGAAGGGAGGGCTACCCCGGCAGGCCAGGAAGCCAACCTGAGAGAGAGCCCGCCACTCCACCAGGACCCAGGCCCTCTGAGCAGTGGGAGGGGGTGATTCTGAAACGTAGGGACTTTGGGGGTCAGAGGGGATGATGATGCTGGGTCCTGGGGGACAGGAGGGGCCCTCCGGATGAGCTTTGGGAGGTCCTAGCAGTCCAGCAGAGTCTGTCCAGTCACTGGGAGGGGGCCGGGCCAGGGAGCTGTGATTTCAGCTCCCCCCCCCACACCGATTTGTCATTGTCACCAAAGATGGCAGTTAAAGGGAAGCTGCTCTCCACAGTGTCCTGACCCCTCTCCTCCAGGCTTTCTCAACCTCCCTCCAGTCCTGGGGCTTGAACTCAGGGCCGGGGGCACTGTTCTTGAGCTTTCTCAAGGTTAGTACTCTGCCACTTGAGGCTTTTTCTGTGTATGTGGTACTGAGGAATGGAACCTGGATCTCCGGGGGTGCTAGGCAAGCACTCTACCACTAGGCCACAATCCCAGCCCCTAGGCTTTTTCTTGATCTCTGTCCACATTACTTGTGACCTGGCCTTATCTCTCTTAACCTTTACTATACTTTCAATAATTCTCTCTTTTAAAATCATTAAAATAGGATAAGTGATAAATTAATGTGTTATTTTATTAAAACTGTCAACATTTTTGTGTGCGTGTGTTGTGCACACAAATATGTACTAGTACTGGAGCATGAACTCGGGCCCTCATGCTCATGCTTAGCTTCTCCCATCCTTAAGGCTGGTACTCTATCACTCGAGCCACAGATCCACTTATATATTTTTGCTGGTTAGTTGAAGAATCTCATGCCAGCTTTGAAGAGTGAGCCTCAGGTCTCAGCCTTCTGAGTGGCTAGGACAGGCTTGAGCCACCAGCAGCAGGCTGCCTAACTTTTGTGTAAAAGTTGCTGAGGACTTTCTGAGGACATTAAGGAGAGTTCCTCAGAATCCTCCAATTAGCCTAGAATAGAGTTAAGGATGACAGCAGGAAAGGTGACTTATCAATGACATGATTGATTTTCAGTGGTACTATTGAAAAATTCTCTACAATGTGCTCTTATGCCTCAGAGAGCATTCCCCTATCCCACCTGCTAATCCTCAGGGCACACTGCAGAGACTTTCTATCAGCATCCTTCCTAGGGGTAGAAGGGACAGTTTCTTTTTTCTTTTTTTTGGCTGTGTGTGTGTGTGTGTGTGTGTGTGTGTGTGTGTGTCGGTTATGGGGCTTGAACTCTGGGCCTGGGCGCTGTCTGTGAGCTCTTCAGGTCAAGTCTACTGCCCTACCCCTTGAGCCACAGCCCCATTTCCCATTTTCTAGTTGTTAATTGGAGGTAAGAGGTCTCACAGTCTTTAATGCCTGGGCTGGCTTTGAACCTCGATCCTCAGATCTCAGCCTCCTGAGTAGCTAGGATTACAGGCATGAGCCACCGTGCCCAATTATAGAACTGACCATAGATTATGAAGAGGGAAGATGAACAGGGTTATTATGGGATGGGAACCACCAAATTATACTTACCCAAGAACATAATACAAAGCTTAAGCTTTCTTAGGGGAAGCCAATGAGGAATGGGGGAATAACAAAGCCTCATTTTTATCCGTATGTGTGCCTGACTGGGGCTTGAACTTGGGGCCTGGGTATTTACCCTCAGTCTTTTCATTCAAAGCTGGTGCTCTACACTTGAACCACAGCTTCACTGCTGGCTTTTTTGCTGATTATGTGGAATCTTTTCTGTTGGGCTCCCTTCAAACCACAACCCTTGTATCTTAGCCCCCTGAGAGTACATAGGGTTTCAGACATGAGCCATTAGTGCTTGGCTGGATTTTTTTTTTTTTTTTTTGTTCCTAGGGCTTGAACTCAGTCCAAGGGCACTGTCCTTGAACACTTTTTGCGCAAGGCTAGTGGTCTACTGCTTGAGCCATAGCATTGCTTCTGGCTTTTTCTGTGTATGTGGTACCACGGAATCAAGTACATGGCTTCATGAAGCTAGACCCTGGTTTTTTACTTATTTTGGGGGGCCTGGCACAGGTATCTGGTCTAAAATCATGGACTCCTGAGGCAGGGTAGTAAAGATAAAGTGACAGGGAAGTTAGAAAATATATTAAAAATTAAGCTGTATTGAGAACCTGAGAACTATAAAATAAGGCTGAAAAAAAAATCACTAGAGGAGCAGGGGGCGTGGTCTAGTAGTAGAGTGTTGCCTAGCATGCAGGAAGACCCAGGTTCGATTCCTCGGTACCACGTACATAGAAAAAGCCAGACGTGGTGCTGTGGCTCAAGGCCCTGGTCCAAGCGTTAAGACTGGAGAAAAAAAAATAATAATCACTAGAACTGCCATACTTCGCATCAACTGTTCAAGAATGCACAGACCTACATTGTTTCCAAGGTCCTCTGCTTTCTTTTAGATGTTAAAATGAGAAGCCCTGCCTTAGGGGAGTAGGATAGAAAATTGCCTAGTTTTTGTAAACCTGTGCATTGGAAGACTGTCTAAAAAAGGATCTGAGCTAGGCTCCCGTGGTTAAAGCCATACCAACTTGAAGCCAGCCTTGGCACATAAATCCATGAGACCCTGTTGTCCAGTTAACCAGCAAAAAGCCAGGAGTGCGGGTATGACTGAAATGGCAGAGCATTAGTCTTGAGTAGAAAGGAAGAGCACCAGGGCTTGGATTCAAGCCCCATTACTAGCATAAAAACAGAACAAAATAGAACAATTAAAAAAAAGATCAAACGCCCATGGCTCAATATTTTTTTGGATTGATTATAAGGCTGATCCAGACCAGATTTGAGTGAAAAATACCTAAACTGGATAATTGGTAAGTTGGTAGGGACCATCCATGCATACCACCCGTTCTGAATTGGAATTCTACCCCTTGGCCTGGTTAGAAGACATAATACCCCAGCTGAAGACCGCTGTGGAGCTCTCTGTCCAACTGTCTGATGGCCTTGGAAGAAGGTGCTGCTAGCCTTTCTCCTGCTCTTCTACCTCGCTTGGTCTTTTTACACTACAGAGACTCTGCTAGCTGCTCCTTATGTGCTTCCTTCGAAACTCATTTATCATGGGGCACTGGTGGCTTATGCCTGTAAGCCCAGGAGGCTGAGATCTGAGGATTGTGGTTCAGAGACAGCCCAGGCAGGAATGTCAGTGAGACTCTTATCTCCAATGAGCCACCTGAAAATGAGAAGTGGAGCTGTGCCACAAAGTATTAAAGTGCTAGCCTTGAGCAAAAAAAAAAAAAAAAAAGGGACCCCCCCACCCCCTGCATAGGCCCAAGCCCCATGACCAAAGAAAAAACAAACAAAAAACTCTCATTTGTCCTTATCCTAAGTTCTTCGGAGTCTTGATGGGCTTGAGGAATTCCTCTTTTGTATCAGGAAAATCTCTTTTTCCAAATACTCTCTCAGTGACACTCCTCTAATTTTTATTTCAGTAGGGTATAAGGAACACAGGAGGGTCGAGAGTGTGGCCCAGTGGTAGAGTGCTCACCCAGCATGCATGAAGCCCTGGGTTCAATTCCTCGGTACCACATACACAGAAAAAGGCAGAAGTGGAACTGTGGCTCAAGTGGAAGACAGCTAACCTTGAGCAAAATGGGTCCAGGGACAGTGCCTAGGCCCTGAGTTCAAGCCCCAGGACAGGCAAAAAAAAAAAATTATGCTAGTACTGGAGCTTGAACTTTTTTTTTTTTGCCAGTCCTGGGGCTTGAACTCAGGGCCTAAGCACTGCCCATGGGCTTTCTCAAGACTAGAGCTCTGCCACTTGAGCTATAGCACCACTTCTGGCTATTTTTTTCTATGCATGTGGTACCAAGGAATCGAACCCTGGTCGTCACGCATGCTAGGCAAGCACTCTACCACTAGGCCAAACTCCCGGCCCCTAAATAATTTTTTTTTGTTACAAAGAGAATGTACAAAGAGATTATAATTTTATAAGTCAGGTAATGAGCACATTTCTTTTTGGATAATGTTACCCCCCAGTTTTCCTCTCCCATTGTAGAGTTCATTTTCAACATGGTGTCTAGTGAGTATCATTGTGGTATTTGTTCACCCTTCGTCCCTCCATTTCTGTGCCCCCTGACACTCCCAAAGACAGACAAAGGAACAAATAAGCCAAAAACAAAAACAAATTGAAACCACCCTCTTGTTTCCGCTTGCTGGAGTTTGTTTGGGTAAATATTATTCTGTATGATCAAATGCACATAAGCATGGCACCTTTGTGTTCCTCCCCTAAAAGTGTCCTCCTTTGCTCTCTCTGTGTGGGAACGCCTGTATAATTTATTATGTCCCTGTGTATTTCAGATCTGAAATACATATGAGATATTCATATAATTTATTATGTCCCTGTGTATTTCAGATCTGAAATACATATGAGATATTCATATGGCATATGAGAGGAAATGAGCAGTATGTCTTCATGAGTATTTTCCACACCTTAATAGGTGACAAGATTTAGGGTCAAGTTGGCTTGCTAACCTACTCCCAAGTGTCACAGTGGTTGAAGAGCCAGGGGCTTGCCTAGAATGGATGGAATGAGAGCCCTCAGTCCACACAAGATCAAACACAAGTAAAAGCTGGAGCTGGGCGATGGTGGCTCAGGCCTGTAGTCCTAGCTACTCAGGAGGCTGAGATCTGAGGATTGTGGCAATGACACTTGGTGGTGGTGATTTTCTGTCTTAGCTGGTTATGGATATGTTTCCAAAGCTGCTTGAGAATGGAGAGACTTTGAGCAGCCTGTGAGGAAAAAATTAGACCTAGGTATGAAGAGTTTGAGCACCTGCTTTGGAGAGGAAAGTACACTCACTCCCATAGCTCCAGACAGGCAAAGGAGGGGTAGGTTCTGTCTGTCTTACAGAAGACTTGCAGCTTTCAAGACAGCCAGTGTGATACTCTGGTAACTGCAGGGAGAAGTGACTCTGGCAGAGTTAAGAAAAGGAGGTAGCGTTGAAAGAGATCATAGAAAGGATGAGTAATGCTTTCTCCCCCCCCCCCCCACCCCCTGCATGTCTCTACTAAGGCTGGAACTTGAACTTAGGTTCCAGGTGCTGTCCCTTAGCCTTTTCATTCAAGACTGATATTCTGTCACTGGAACTGCGCCTCCATCTCCAGCTGTTTGGTGGATATGGGAGGTAGGAGTCTCATGGCTTTTCCTGCTTGAGCTGGCTTAGAACTTAGATCCTTAGATCTCAGACTGCCAAGCATTCGACACCAATGCCTGGCTTTTCTTCCTGGGACAGGGTCTCACTATATATTTTAAGCTGGCCTAGAACTTGCTGTCTAGCTCAGATTGGCAGTGAACTTGCTATCCTTTTGTCTCATCCTCCTGAAGGCTGGGGTTGCAGAGATGTAGCATATCCTATTCCTGGCTGAAAACTGCATTTCTCCCCACCCACCCCCTTTTCTTTCTGCTCAAGGTTGGCACTCTATCATTTGAGCATATCTCCACTTCTGGCATTTTGCTAGTTAACTGGAGATGAAACTATCAGCTTTGTCTTCCTAGACTGTCTCGGGACCTCAGTACTCATATCTCAGCCTTCTGAATAGCTAAGACTGCAGGTGGGAACCACCAGTGCCTGGCTAGAATTGTACTTCTTTGCAAAGCATTCTAGTATAATTTTTAGAGTAGCTCCTTCAAAATGGCATTTTCTTCTCTTCCTCCCCCTCTTCCTTATCCTTCTCTTTCTCCTCCTCCCCCTCCTCCTCCTTTTCCTCCTCCTTCCTCCTCCTCCTTCCCTCTCTTCTTACTCCACCCTCTCCCCCTCCTCCTCCTCCTCCTCTTCCTCCTCTTCCTTTTCCTATTCCTCTTCTTCCTTTTCCTCCTTCTCCTCTTCTTCCTCCTCTTCTTCCTCCTCCACCTCCTCTTCCTCCTCCTTTCCATTCTCCCTCTCCTCCTCTCCCTCTTCTTCCTCCCTTCTTTTCACAGGTGACTTAAGCCAAAGTTTGGAAGGTGGAAGGAGTTACCTGGGACCCCAGATCTGGGAGAGGCAGGGAGAGGGACGTGGGGACAGGAGCCTTGGGACAGATCCCATGTCCCCCAGCTGACTTGAACCTGGACCTCCCTGCTGTCCGGGGTGGGGGCAGGCGACAGGGTATGTGGGCCGGCTGCCCGCCCGTGACGGGGGCTTGTCTCTGCAGGTTGTCAAATGTTCCTACATCATCCTCCTCATGGCCATCTACTGGTGCACGGATGTCATCCCCATGGCTGTCACATCGCTCATGCCTGCCTTGCTCTTTCCACTCATGAAGATAATGGACTCCAAGCAGGTGAGCAGGCCCGAGGCCTGGGGGAGGCCGGGGGTGACTTCCGGGGTGCTGGGGGCATCCCAGCTGTCTGTAGATGGTTCTAGGCGTGTCCATGCTGACGGGGCCGTGCTGCCACCACGCAGGTGTGTATCCAGTACATGACAGACACCAACATGTTGTTCGTGGGCAGCATGGTTGTGGCCGTGGCCGTGGAGCGCTGGAATTTGCACAAGAGGATTGCACTGAAAACACTACTGGTGGTGGGAGCCAAGCCCGCACGGTAAGTATAGTATGCCTTCCCTTTGGCCCTGTGGGCTCTGCTTGGGCTCAGCGCTGGGAGCTTGTGACACCCATGAGGCCACCCACAGGGAGCAGGGCTGGCCCTAGGGTGAGCACATTTCAGGCTAAGCTGGCAGGCGGGTGGGTGAGGGTTCTCTGGCTGGTGGAGGAGACCACCAGGCACTGGTGGCTCATGCCTGTAATCCTAGCTACTTAGAAGTCATATCTGAGGATTGCTGTTCAAATCCAGATCAGGCAGGCACGTCTGTGAGACTCTTATTTCCAATTATACACACACACACAAAAAGCTTTCAAGTGGTGCTACTGTGAAACTGATAAGAGTGCCAGCCTTGACCTGGCACCGAACAAACATGAACTACAAGTAAATGGTACTGTCCATTGGAAACCCTCAGCTTGAACTCGCACGGGGTGGGGGAGGGCACTGGCTCCCAGCCGTTCTTTTTTTTTTTTTGTCTGTCATGGAGCTTGGACTCAGCCTGGGCGTTGTCCCTGAGCTCTTCAGCTCAAGACTATTGCCCTACCCCTGGAGCCACATCACTACTTCTGATTTTCTGGTGGTTAATTGGAGATAGAAGTCTCACAGTCTTTAGTGTCCAGGCTGGCCTTGAACCATGCTCCTCAGATCTCAGCCTCCGGAGTAGCTAGGATGACAGGCGTGAGCCATTGTGTCCGTCCCTCCCCCTCCTAAGCGCTGTTCTGAGGTACAGAGGGTGGTAAGGACAGGGATCTCTAACTCCCCCCCTCCTCGGCAGGCTAATGGTGGGCTTCATGGGAGTCACAGCCTTCCTCTCTATGTGGATCAGCAACACGGCCACCACAGCCATGATGGTGCCCATTTTAGAGGCTATGATGCAGCAGATGGAAGCGACCATGAAACTGAAAGATGCCCCCATGTCAAACATGGAGCTGGAGGAAAAGGGCAGAGCCAGTGAGTTGCTCAGCCCTGGGCACAGCTCTTCTCGCTGTAAGCTGTAATGCATTTGATCTGGTTTCTTTTCTCTCCCTGACTCTCATCGTTGTCACGAAGCCCTGTAGTGGCCAGTTTTGAATATGTTCCCTGATCCAGGAACCTGTGGCTCACGCCTGTAATCCGAACTACTCAGGAGGCTGAGATCTGAGGAGAGGCTCAAGGCCAACATGGGAAGAACAGTCCATGAGACTTTCATCTCCCGTTAATGAGCAAAAAGCCAGAAGTGGAGATAATGGGTCAAGTGGTAGAAGTACCAGTCCTGGACAACAACAAAAAACTCAGCAAGAGTGTCCTGGCCCTGTATTTAAGCCTTACTAACTGCATAACACACACACACACACACACACACACACACACACACACACACACACGTGCATGCATTTTCCTTGTATAAAAGTCAGATTCTTTAGTAGAACTTATTCTGTTGCATTTCCATTCATAAGAGCTTATAACTGGCATGGCCTTTGCACGTGTGTGTGTGTGTGTGTGTGTGTGTGTGTGTTTGTACTTAGGCTTGAATTCACAGCCTGGGCATGGTCTCTTACCTTTTTTGCTTGAATCTAGCCCCCTGCTACTTGAGCCACAGCCCCACTTCTGGCTTTGTGGTGGTTAATTGGACCTATGAGTCTCACAGATGCTTTGAACTGTGATCCTCAGATCTCATCTTGAAGTAGTTAGGATTACAGGTGTGAGCCATTGGAGTTTGGCTTGCACTGACATCTTTTGAACACCTGTTGGGAGTGACCCAGCATGCTTCTTGTCTTGTGCCACTCCTGACATCTTCAGAGATACCCTCTCTGACTTTCTTCTGCTAGCCAGATCTCCTCTGCTTCCATATGAGATCTTGGACCTGGTATCCTGGGTCTATTTCCCATTAAAAATAGAGCTCAGGGGTCAAGAGCACCACCTGCATTTCCTTTTCCTATTTCCTCCCCGGGGACCCTGTGCAGGACAACTAAGAGCCCATGGTTTCTAAGCACTGGTGGCTTTTGTTTGTAATCTTAGCCACTCAGGAGGTTGACATGTGGGGACTGAAATTCAAAGCCAGCCTGAGCAGAAAGTGTATGGGACTCTAATCTCCAGTTAACCGGCAAAAGGGTAGATGTGGATTTGTAGCTCAAGTGGCAGTGTACCAGTTTTGAGGGGGAAAAAAAAGCAAGAAACTTCTGGTTCTTTAAGTTCAAGTCCAAGTACCAAGACACACACACACACACATGCACACACACACACACACACACACACACACACACACACACACACACACACGATCCACTACCTGATAAGCAGCTCTGGGGCCTCATGCATGAAGGGAAGGGAATTGTAGGATAATGGTGCTTGTTTTGCACTTGGGGCTTGAAGCTGAAGAATGCACTCTTCCTGCCGGGAGAGTGGGGGGGGGGTGTCTTGTCTTCAGGATCCAGAGCTGGAAGGCACCCCTTTACCCACTGACCTGGATCAACTAATAACCCTCTACCCGCCACAGGGAAACAGGACAGCCGTACTTCAGAGAGGGCAATGTCCCAGGAACAAAAGTATATGTACAAGGCCATGAACCTGTGTGTGTGCTACTCAGCGAGTATTGGGGGAACGGCCACATTGACTGGGACTGGACCCAACGTGGTGCTCCTGGGCCAGATGCAGGAGTGAGTAGTGGCTTACCTTCAAGGGGGGGGGGGCAACAAAGCTGGGCTTGGGACTGGAGGTTTCCACTTAAAAGAGCCTCCATCCAAGCACATTAACATCTCTTGTGACTCACCATCCCTTTACCTGTGAGCCTGATGCAGGTGGCTTATGCCCATCATCTTAGCTATCCTGGAGGCTGAGATCAAAGGAGCACGGTTCAAAGCCAATCCTGGCAACCTAAATGAACTATCAAAAAGCCAGAAGTGGAGCTGTGGCTCAGTTGGTAGAGCACCAGCTTTCAGCAGAAAAAAACTACGGGACCAGCACCTACACCATGAGTTCAACCCCCCAGTACCAAGACACAAAAAAGTATCCTATGATATGAAAGAGGGGAGTTAAGCCACTCATTGTTGTCACACTCCTTCCCTTGAGGTGCTAGATCCTCGTGAGGCTGAGGGTGGACCAGAAGGACAGTTTGGAACTCTCCAGCTTTGACTACAGAGGGACACAGGCCACAGGCTAAGCTGGATGGGGCCAGAGCTGTGACAGAGAAACCCTGAGGCTCTATGGTCTTCTGAAGGTGCCAAATGCCAGGGAATTCCAGACAGATTTAGTAAATAATTGTGTGTAAATGAGGTCTGTACAAATTGCAGTGGTTAGGAACAAAAATAAAGCGGTGCCTGTGCTGAGGAGACAAGGATTGTGGACAGGGCTGGTACCAGAGCTGGGGGTAGAAAGGACAGACCTGCAGCCCAGCAAAACAGAAACTCCCAAGTTTGACAACCAGAATATGCTTTGGTCTTTTCTGTAATGATGTCCTTGGGGTTTTCACTTAAATCCCTCTGTAGGAAAAAAAAGCACAACTAACTGGGATGAGCAGTTGATGCTTGTAATTCTGTTATTTAGGAGGCTGAGATGTGAGGATTCAGGTTCAAAGGCCAACATGAACAGGAAAGTCAGTGAGATTCTTATCTCCCACTGATCACCAAAAAGCTAGAATTAGAGTACCAGCCTTGAGGGAAAAAGCTAAGAGACAGTGACAGTCCCCAGGTCTTGAGTTCAAGCCCTCGTATTGGCCCCAGAAAAAGCAGGTGGGCTCCTGTGGGTTTGCATTGACAGCCTTGAGCTAAGGAGGCAGCCCTGGTGGCTAGCAGAGACCCAAGGGGACGCCCGGACACATTTTGCAATCCCATCCTGGGGAATTTTTGAGCTTTGCTTTCAGGATAAGGATTTCCAGAACTGTTCATGGCTCCCCCCCCACTCCTAAGCTGTCAGCCAAATTGCACATGCGTGTATGAAGGGCATTTTCCTAAGAGGACGAACAGTGTGTTTTCATGAATTTCTCTGAGAGATCTGTATTCCACAGCAGGGTCATTTAATCCTTCCTTATCCTTCTCGGGTCACAGCCATGTTCTGGGGTCACAGCTGGGAAGCAGGGGTACCTGGCTCGGGGGGAGAACCGCCTCTCAGAGTGGCTGGCATCAAGGTTCAGAGGTTCAGGCCAGTGTCTCTCCTTTCAGGTTGTTTCCTCATAGCAAAGATGTCTTGAACTTCGCCTCCTGGTTCGCATTTGCCTTTCCCAACATGGTGCTCATGCTTTCCTTAGCCTGGCTGTGGCTCTACCTATTTTACATGAGATCTGGGTAAGTTTGAACTGCCCTGTCCCTGCAAAAACCTTCAGCCTTGGGCCAGTCTACCACGTTCTGTCCAGCTCTGCCTTTCCCCGGCCCCAGTTTGCTATCCTTCCCTCCCGTTTCTAATACCCAAACACCTTCACATACCTAGTTCCCTCTGCTTAGAAGGCCATATCCTACCTCCTCCTCCTCTTCCTCCTCCTCCTCCTCCTCCTCCTCTTCCTCTCCTCCTCCTCCCCCCTCCTCCCTTTTCTGGTCATGGGGCTTGAACTCTGGGCCTGGGCACTGTTCCTGAGCTCTTCAGCTCAAGGCTAGTGCTCTATCATTTTGAACCACAGAGCTACTTCTGGTTGATTCTCTATAAGAGTCTTACGGACTTTGTGCCTGTGCTGGCTTTGAACCGTGATCCTCAGATCTTAGCCTCCTGGGTAGTTAGGATTACAGGTGTGAGCTACTGGCATCTAGCTTTCCTACTTTCTGACCTGTACAACTTCTTATCCTTCAAAGCCATGTCAAGACCTACTTCCCAAACTGTCGCATTCCTAGTCTTCTCTCCCCATGGTGCCATCTCAGTAGAATGGCATCCTCGGGCCGGGAGTTTGGCCTAGTGGTTAAAGTGCTTGCCTAGCATGCATGAAGACCCGGGTTCAATTCCTCGGTACCACATATAGAAAAAAGCTGGAAGTGGTGCTGAGGCTCAAGTGGTAGAGCTCTAGCCTTGAGAAAGTCCAAGGACAGTGCTCAGGCCCTGAGCTCAAGCCCAGGACTGGTAAAAAAAAAAAAAAAAAAAAAAAAAAAAAAGAATGGCATCCTCTTCTGAGCTTCTCCTGGCCTTATTGTAACCCAATACCTTGACCCCTGCCTTGTGGTCCACTGTAACCCTTTCCCTTGACCAGCTCTTCTAAGACATCTCTAACGCAGCCTCTGGCATGTCTACTAAGCCAGAGAGAAAGAGCAAGTGTGCCATCAACGTGGGTTGAAGCAATTAAAAGAACCGTTGCAGCTGGGCATGGTGGTGCATGTAATCCTAGCTACTCAGGAGGGTGAAATCTGAGGATCAAGGTTTAAAGCCAGCCAGGGCAGTAAGATGGTGAGACTCTTGTCTCCATTTAACCACTAGAAAACCAGAAGTGGGGCTGTGGCTCAAGGGGTAGGGTGGTAACCTTGAGCTGAAGAGCTCAGGGACAGTGCCCAGGCCCAGAGTTCAAGTCTCATGACCAGAAAAACAAAACAAAAAACTGTTGCAAGTTAACCATGATGGACAAACATCCTGTTGGTCACATGTGTTCATTAGGTCAGGTCACAGCAATCCTGATGTTGCTGACTCAATCCAAAGCCCAGCCATGACCGAGGGTCTGCAGGTTCCATAGGGAATATCCTACACCATTTGCCTTCTTTCCTATTCCCAGCACACTGTCAGATTCACCCAGAACCACCTGACAGCAGTCAGACTTTAGACAAATATCTTAAAAAAAAAAAGAGGCCAGGAGTTTGGCCTAGTGGTAGAGTGCTTGCCTAGCATGCATGAAGACCCGGATTCGATTTCTTGGTATTACATACAAAGAAAAAAGCCGGAAGTGGTGCTGAGGCTCAAGTAGTAGAGTACTAGCTTTGAGAAAAGTCCAAGGACAGTGCTCAGGCCCTGAGTTCTAGGCCCAGGACTGGCAAAGAAAAAAGGGGGTGGCTGGCTGGGAGGGTAGCCTAGTGGTAGAATGATTGCTTCTCATGCACAAAGCCCTGGGTTCGATTAAAACAAACTAAAGTGGTGTTGTAGCTCAAGTGGCAGAGCTCTAGCCTTGAGCAAAAAGTGTTCCAAGACAGTGCCCAGGCCCTGAGTACAATCTCCACGACTGACAAAAAGAAAAAAAAATAATAAGTTGTAGTCAAGCACGGGTAGCTCACCCTATATATAATCCTAGCTACTCAGGAGGCTGAGATCTGAGGATCACCATTCAAAGTCAGCCCAGGTAAAAGTTTGTGAGACTTTCATCTCCATTTAACCCCTGATAAAGCTGGAAGTGGAGCTGCAGCTCAAGGGGTAGACCTTACCAGCCTTGAGTGGCAAAAGCTAAGGGCCATTGCCCTGGCCCTGTGTTCAAGCCTCAGTACTGGCGTGCACACAAACAAATGTTATTTTTAAACACACAGATTTGTCTGTCACAAAGGTGATTGTGCTGCAGCAGGCTGGAAAGAATTCAACCATGAGGGTGTATGGCTCACACCTCATTTCTCAGGGAGCTTGAGTGGAGAAAAACCACAGGAGTGGCAGTAGGACCTCTGAGCACCTGCAATTTCAGAGGAAATGGCATTAATCCATTTTGTTCTGAAAGAGGACTTGGTTTGAACCACTGCCATTTAAAAAATGGCTATATAGCTGGGTGCTGATGTGAATCCCTATCATCACAGGTACTTTGGGAGTCTGAGATTGGGAGAAATACAGTGTGAGGCCAGCTCCTTTTTCCACAGTGAATATGGCCAGGTGACAACAGCTGTGATCCTGGAGCTGTGATGGGAACATAAGAGGTAGATCTTGTGCCCAGGTGTGTGCAGGAGGAGAAAGCCCATCTAAAAACTAACCAGTAAAAAGCAGAGCTAGAGGCATGGCTCAGGGGTGAGAACACCCGCTTGATTAGTGTCCTTAGTTCAAACTCCAGACCTTAGCCTTAGCACTGCCCTTAGCCTGCTGCAGGTGAGCCTCTAGGTCTTTTGTTTGCTTGTTTGTTTTAATTGGTTGTGGGGCTTGAACTCAGGGCTTGGGTGCTATTCCTGAGCTTATTAAGACTAGAAGTCTACCACTTGGATCTGCAGGGTTGATTCTGGTTTGCTAGTGGTTAATTGGAGATAAGAGTCTCACAGACAGGGCCGGGAGTTTGGCCTAGTGGTTAAAGTGCTTGCCTAGCATGCATAAAGACCCGGGTTCGATTCCTCGGTACCACATATAGAAAAAAGCCGGAAGTGGTGCTGAGGCTCAAGTGGTAGAGCTCTAACCTTGAGAAAGTCTAAGGACAGTGCTCAGGACCTGAGCTCAAGCCCAGGACTGGCAAAAAAAAAAAAAGAGTCTCACAGACTTTTCTGCCTGGGCTGGCTTTAAGACCCTCAGATCTCAGCCTCCTGAATAGCAAGGATTACAAGCATGACCTGCCAGCACCTGGATTTCTGTGTCCTTTTTTTTTTTCCCAGTCCTGGGCTTGAGCTCAGGGCCTGAGCACTGTCCTTGGACTTTCTCAAGGCTAGAGCTCTACCACTTGAGCCTCAGCACCACTTCCGGCTTTCTTCTATGTATGTGGTACCGAGGAATCGAACCCGAGTCTTCGTGGATGCTAGGCAAGCACTCTACCACTAGACCAAACTCCCGGCCCCCTGTGACTTTTTATGTACCAATGACTGGCAATTTATTAAGCTTATTATGTATTAGACACTGTTTTAAGCCCTCTATACCGAGATATTTATTTATTTTTTGTGCCAGAACTGGGACTTGAACTCGCTTGGCTTTTGCACTCAAGACTGAAATTCTACCACTTGAGCCACAGCTCTATTTCTGTCTTTTTAGTGGTTCATGGGAGATAGAAGTCTCATGAACTTGGGGCCGGGAGTTTGGCCTAGTGGTAGAGTACTTGCCTAGCATGCACCAAGGTCCGGGTTCGATTCCTCAGTACCACATACATAGGG
This sequence comes from Megascapheus bottae, assembly GCF_031878675.1. Lineage (NCBI taxonomy): Eukaryota > Metazoa > Chordata > Mammalia > Rodentia > Geomyidae > Megascapheus > Megascapheus bottae. The sequence goes on from NC_143525.1 coordinate 1,209,141, forward strand.
AAAAAAAAGCTGGAAGTGGTGCTGTGGCTCAAGTGGTAGAGTGCTAGCCTTGAGGAAAAAGCCCAAGGACAATGCTCAGGCCCTGAGTTCAAGTACCAGGACTGACTGGCAAAAAAAAAAAGTCTCATGAACTTTCCTACCTAGGCTGGTTTTGAACCATGGAACCATGAATAGCTAAGATTGCAGGATTGAACCATCAGCATTTTATACTTAGGAACTTGAACTTGAAAGCAGCCTGTGATATATGTATTACTGCTGTTACTCTTGTTCTTGTTCTTTATAGACAAGGCAACTGGGGCCTGGAGAGGTTCCATGGCCTACTTTAAGATCTTAAAGTTCATGAGTCATAGACATGAGGTTAGAACCAAGACATCTCAGCTCTGAACCTGTGTCCCTAATCCTCAACCCACTCTCTTTTTCTAGGGAGGCTAAGGGTTGCTATCTGTCAGACATGCCAGGTGCCAGTAACACTAGTTGTGGCTTCATGGTTACCTAAACATCTGAAGGCCAAAGTAAGAAGAGGGAACTAGCTGGGCAAGGAAGACAAAAAGTAGAGCTCAAGTGCTAGAGCACTAGCTTAAAAAAAAAGAAAAAGGAAAAAGCAAGCAAGCAAGCAAGCTAAGGGGCTAGGAGTGTGGCCTAGAGGTAGAGTGCTTGCCTAGCATGCATGAAGCCCTGGGTTCTATTCCTTGGTACTACATACACAGAAAAGGCCAGAAGTGGTGCTGTGGCTCAAGTGGTAGAGCACTAGCCCTGAGAAAGCTCAAGGACAGTGACCAGGCCCTGAGTTCAAACCCCAGGACTGGCAAGAAAAAAAAAGCTCAGAGACAGCACCCAGACCTTAGAGTTCAAGTCCTGGTACTGGCTGGCACGTGTGCCTGTGCATGTGTGTTTGTGCACATGTGTGTGCACATACACACAAAAAGATCGCAAATACATCATCAGTTTTCCATCATGCAGCGAGTGTAGACACCAAACTCTCAGGAAATTAGCCAAGAACCTGCATCTGTAGTTCCTGCGCCCAGCACAGCCCACATCAGCTCTCCTAGATAATCCGGGAGCCTGGCATGGAGGAGCGGGGCAGCCATCTGGCCCACATCTTCTGGATAGGCCTTTCTAGCTCAGGTGCAGAATAGAGCATGGTTCACACATGGCCCACTTTTAGTTCCAGACCTGGAAGGGAGGGAGGCAGCATTTAACATTCCAGTGAAGTGTGAGCTGTTCCTTATCCTGCCGTATATGAGGACCTGATGATCCCCTCCCACCCCAGTGCCTGCTGAGTCCAGGGAGCACAAGTCTTGTCCCCAGAGAACACTTTAGTCACTCTCCTATACCTTATTCTGATGGTGTAGAGAGCCATGTTGAGGCCTTGACTTCTGTCCCAATCTGCAAACATTATGTTTTGGCTTCTAACTCAGTCCAGAAGAATTGTCTTTATGAATAGCTTCGTAGACTACATTTGGCCAAGAGGGCCAGAGATTTGTGCTTCAGATGACCAAGAATAACATGGGAGAGAACCCAACCAACCACACCCAGAAGGAGAGAAGTATTCTTCCTGCTGACTCTTGCTGACTCCTTCCATGGGGGAGACAGATGGGGCCTCTGGGCCCCTTCTGTTCTGCCTGACTCTACAGTAAGTCCTGAGCACATCCTCTGATTCATTCAGTGCCGCCCCTTAGCTTTTTGCTCAAGGCTGGTGTTCTTATCAATTAAGCCACACTTCTGGGGTGTGTGTGTAATTGGAGATTAAGACTCTCTACTTAGAGCTGATTTAAACAGGGATCTTCAGATCTCAGTCTCCTGAGCAGCTAGGATTACAGGCCACCAACACATGGCCATCTTAGAAGCTTCAAGGGCTGTGCCAGGGGTGTGGGGCTCAGGTTTCTACTTTAATGGGGACCTTGATATCGCATACTGGGAGAGCCTTACCCACATCCAGGAGGCTGTATGCTGATGCCCTCCTCTCCTGTATACAGCCATGCCACCATCCTGTGTGTCTCACAGAACATGGCTCTGGAACTCAGCTAGTTTCCTATTCCACTCTCCCTGCCCATCCTTTTTACCCTGGAAAGGCTAAAATTTCACAGGATGTGCTCTACAATGTCTTGTGGCTTTCCCCTCATCAACTCTGGAGTAGCCAGTCTCCAGGTTGACCAGTTAGCTGAGGGTCTCCTTCACTTGTGATGATACCTTGATTCTCTTTGTTTCTATATCTACATCTACCTGCCCATTCTCCTGTTTGACCCAGCCTCTTATCCTCCCACCAAGCCTCCCCTTGCCTACCTCCTGTCCCTGACACCTGGCTGATCTATCCTGTGAACACCCTTAGTTCTAGAAGTATTGGAAGTACTGTTGGCACCCTCCATACTGCTGTCAACCCCCCTTTACCATCTCTCTTGTTTCAGACAAACTATCATCAGAGGGAGGAGGAAGGAGAGCGAAGCAGCTGCCTACATTGTGCTGGAGGAGGAGTACCGTAAACTGGGGGCCCTGTCCTTTCCGGAGATCAGTGTGATGGTGTGCTTTGGCCTGCTTATCCTCTTGTGGTTCACCCGAGACCCTGGCTACATGGAGGGCTGGCTGTCCATTGCTTGGAAAGATGAGGGGAAGAAGTGAGTTATTTGTGTGGCACAAGTCCTAGGCTCAGGGCCCTGACGCCTAATTGTTGATAGTCCCCAGGACAGGTGAAAAGGAGAGGGGGAGAATCTGGGTTTTAGAGAATGTTCTCTTGGCTTTCTGACTATTTTTTTCAGCATTGAGGATCAAACCCAGGGCCTTGCAACATGCTAGACAGGTCCTCTAGCCCTGAGCTAGTTACCCTCGACTTCATGACCCTTTTTTTTGTTTGTTTGCTGGTTGATTGGTTGATTTCCTAACCAATATTCATGATGAGACTGCAGGCAGATGTAGTTGCTTGTGTGGTACCCTTGTCTCTCCAAAACAGCTGAGCAGAAAAAGCTTGTCAAGCAGTGTGGCCAGAGGCCCTATTATTGCAGGGTTCATAGGTTAAGAGTGGGTCTACTAGATGTCTGTTTCCAAAATCTGTCATCATCTTCCTATCAGTGTGTGTGTGTGTGTGTGTGTGTGTGTTGGTACTGGGGCTTGAACTTAGGGGCAAGAATGTTCCCCCTTAGTTTTCTTTGCTCAAGCTGGCGCTCTACCATTTGAGCCATACCTCCACTTCTAACTTCTTGCTGTTTCATTGGAAACATGAGTTTCATGGACTTTCTTGCCTGATCTTGCTTCAAACCTCAATCCTCAGATCTCAACCTTCTGAGTAGCTCTAATTATAGGCCTGAACTACCAGCCCTGGTGTATATTTCTTCTTATTCTTTTTTTTTTTTTTTGGTGGGTCATGGGGCTTGATCTCGGCCTGGTTGCTGTCCCTGAGCTCTTCAGCTCAAGGCTCTTGCCCTACCCCTGGGCCTGGGTGTTATCCCTGAACTCTTCAGCTCAAGGCTACCACCTTACCCTTGAGCCAAGCCTCACTTCCCATTTTCAAAATAAGAGTTTTGGGTCTTTTAGTGCCCCCAGGCTGGCTTTGAACCTTTATCCTCAGATCTCAGCCTCCTGAGTAACTAGGAAGCCAGCACCGTTGCTTATGCCACTAGAAAATGGGAGGTGGGGCTGTGGCTTCAGGGGTAGGGCGGTAGCCTAGAGCTGAAGAGCTCAGAGACAGCATCTAGGCCCAGAGTTCAAGTCCCATGACTAACAAAGAATATTTATTTACTTATTTATTTATTTTGCCAATCACGAGGTTGGAACTCAGGGCCTGAGCACTACCCTTGGACTTTCTCAAAGGCTCGACCTCTAGCAGTTGAGCCACAATACCACTTCCAGCTTTTTCTATGTATTTGTACTGAGGAGTCAAACCTGGGTCTTTGTGCATGCTAGGCAAGCACTCTACTGCTAGGCCACACTCCCAGCTCCATATTTCTTCTTGTAGGAACATGGAGACACAGGGGTGCTAGAGTTAGGCCAGGTGTGTGGAATGTTTTTTTGAAATTTCTTTTGAAATTGCTTTTTCCTGCCTAGGTATTGCACAGATGCCACAGCGGCTGTCTTTGTGGCCCTCTTGCTGTTCATTTTGCCTTCAAAGAAGCCCCGTTTCAACATCTTTAGCAAGGCAGAAGCACGTAAGATTCCTGGCCTCCCCTGGGAAGAATCCTTGTAAAAAGGACTGGCATATTGAAAAAGATGAGAATTTTTAGCCTAGTGGGATGTTATTTAGAGCAAAATCTCTTCCTTTTTAGGCATTTGGAATACAGCAGGCATTTGTAGTACAGCAGGGACAGAGAATATTTCTTTTTTTTTTTTTTTCCAGTCCTGGGCTTGAGCTCAGGGCCTGAGCACTGTCCTTGGACTTTCTCAAGGCTAGAGCTCTACCACTTGAGCCTCAGCACCATTTCTGGCTTTTTTCTTTGCATGTGGTGCCGAGGAATTGAACCCGGGTCTTCATGCATGCTAGGCAAGCACTTTAACCACTAGGCCAAACTCCCGGCCCCGACAGAGAATATTTCAAATTTTCCCTTCATGGCATCAATATTTTTCTCCCTTTTCTGTTTGTGTTCATATATATGTGTATTATATATTTATAATCAAAACAATTGGAACACCCTTATGTTTTTTCTCAGTTCTGAGGTTTGAACTCAGTATCTTACACTCTCACTTGGCTCGATTGGTAGAGGCTTGTTCTTTACCACTTGAGCCACACCTCCAGCTGGGCTTTTTACTAATTGTTTTGGAGATGGAACCTCATAGACTTTTCTGCCTGGGCTTGCCTCAAAACCATGATTCTTCAGCTCTCAGCCTCCTGAGTTGCAAGCATTTATAGGTATTAGCCACTGGTGCCTGGCTTATTGTTTTGTCTCCCCCCCCCCTCTAATATAGCAGCATTGTATTATGTGGAGAGGCTCTCAATATTCTGCTATAAAATATTTTGGTTCCTTTGACTTTTTCCTTATTACAAATTAATCCAATAACTTATTCTTGGAGGATGTTTCTTTTTTAGAATGAGGTATGTCTTCTTGCCTTTTAAAATGTATAACCCCATTTCTGAAGCAATCATTCCAAGTTGTTCTTTCAACAGATCATTTAACAGTTCTATCAAAGTTTACAACTGTTTAAGTATGAGCTGGAACTTCATGATCTTGATTTATTGACTTGATTCCCCCTTGATGATGTCTCTTTTGTTTTCTAATCCTGCTCTGAAGGATGTGGTTGTGCTTTCTCTTCTCAGACAAGAAAACTCCGTTTTACCCCCCAGCACTGCTAGATTGGAAAGGGACCCAGCAGAAAATTCCCTGGGGAATCGTGCTGCTACTAGGGGGTGGATTTGCTCTCGCAAAAGGATGCGAGGTAACTTCTCCAGCCAGGACCCTCTCTTGCCACCCACAGGGCCAAAATTGCTATACCCTCCTCTCCCACTCCCTACCTCTGGGCTGTCTCCACAGAACTGCACGTTGTTTGAGGACTGAATGCTGTTTCGCAGTTGAAGATCCCCTAACTACAAACACTGCCTGAGAGGAAGCACTGGAAAGCCATTGGAGAAATGAATGGCCAGGGGGAGAGGCGGGAGAGATGGAGGGCACTGTGAAGCTTCCTTTGTGGTCTGTGATAATGACCTCTGCTTTGATGAGTCCTAGGGAAATCTTTCAAGTCCTCATAAGGATTTTTACCATTTTCTTTTCTTTGGTTCTTCTAATGGCTTCCAATTTTCAGGGTATTTCTTTAGCATCAGTATAGAGAAAGAGCCTTGGGGCTAATATCTATAACTTTCTATATCTCCCTTCTTTCTTAATGGGGAAGAAAGGAGATTTCCTGGTACTGCTGTCATCCAGCTGTCCATCATCCATCCACCATTTATCTCTTCCACCTAGCTATCCATCTGTCCTATTCTTCCTTTCATCCATTTACCCATCTACCCATCCACCCATCCACCCATCCACCCATCCATCCATCCATCCATTTGTTTGTTCACCCATTCGTCCATTCCTTCCATCCATCCATCCACTCACCTGTCCATCCATTTCATGCATCTATCTACCCCATTCATACATCCCATCCATCTAATGTATCTATCTATTCATCCATTCATTTATTTATCCACCCATTTCATCTATACATCCATCTACCCCATCATTCATCCATCCACTATCCATCCATCCATCCATCATTTCATCCATCTACCCACCCATCCATCTGTCCTCCCTCCCCCCTTCCCTACCTCCCTCCCTCCCTTCCTTCCTTCCTTCCTTCCTTCCTTCCTTCCTTCCTTCCCTCCCAGAAAAGAATGTCATAGCTTTGATCTATCTTGTGTTTATTATTTCATCAAGTCTAGGGCAGAGCCTGGTGCATAGTGGATGCACAGATAATTTCTTATATGGTGCTATGCTTCAAACCCAAGGTCTCATATACACTAGGCAAGCCCCCTTTCTGCTGCTTGACATCTTCACCCTAATCCCGTTGTTTGGATAAACAAATCCATCCCTGTAGTCATTTATCCACCAACTTACTCATTTCTCCATCTATCATATTTTTTTCATGCATCAAACATTTCTCTAATGTCCCTAGTATTAGGCTAGACACAGAGATTTTAGAGATTGAGACATGGCCCCTGTTTTTTGAGGACACTTTGGCCTGGTTGTTTCTGGAAGGAAATTTCCAGGAAGAAGTGACACTAGAGCAAAGGGAAAGTATTAAGGTATGTAGCTGAGGCACAGCGAGGCTCTGAGACCACCACAAACATTTCTCTAAAGGCCTTGTTTCTGGACAGCAGACATAGACCTGATTCTGAACATCACAGGGAGCCATTAAAGGGCAGAGGCCCAGAAGTGACTAGGTGAGATTTGTACCTGAGAATAATCATACTAGTGCTTGGAATAGAGGCCTGGGGCTGGCAGGAATGGGAGGGGGAGAAGAAAGAAAGAATTCTTGCTTGTTGTCTTCATCTTGGTCAGTCTCAGAATGATGGATTCCACAGGCTGTCCTCTCCTTGACATCTACCTCATCCCCATCTTTGCCTCCTGCCTTCTTTTTTACTCTGATCGGCCTCTTTGACTTTCCACAAATTTGTCCCAACACTTGGTCTTGAAGTCAGGGCCTGGGAACTGAACATTTTTTTTTTTCTCAAAGCTAGCACTTTGTCCCTTCTCTAATTCCTGGCTTTTTGCTAGTGAATTGGAGATAAGAGTCTCGTGGACTATCTTGCCTGGGCTGGCTTCTAACTTTGATCCTCAGATCTTAGCCTCCTGAGTAGGTAGGATTCCAGGCATGAGTCACCGCACCCAACTTTGCCTCTCCTTTAAATATCACCAGTTCTCTAGAACTCTTCCTGTGGTCAATTGCCTGCTTAACTTATCCTCTCTCCGAGACAATCTCTTCTCAGCATAAAATCTCAGAGGTAAATCTTCCATTGGGGGTCCAGATCTTTCCTCCTCAATGCCAGGAACTGTAGGAGGAGATGAGGGATATTTGGAGTGACTTGGCAAATGGCTTTCCAGAAAGCATCCATATAGCTATCCTGTGCTCCAGTTGGATTAGAGGTGAAAATAGAGTGAGGATGAAGAGAGTTGTGGGGAAGAGCAGATCCTCCAGGGAATAGGAGCAGGGGAGGGCGGCGGAGAAAGAGAACTGGAGGCAGAGAGCAGGCTGGACTTTCAGCCTTCATCTTTCCCCCTTCCCCTTTCTCCTTCCCCCCACCCCCACCAACAAGCCCTGAAACGACAGCCCTCCCATGTGTATCCAGGTCTCAGGCCTCTCTGAGTGGATGGGGAAGCAGATGGAGCCTTTGAAGAAACTGTCTCCCACTCTCATCACCTTGGTCCTGTCCATACTCGTGTCCTCATGTACCGAATGTACGAGCAACGTGGCCACCACCACCCTGTTCCTGCCCATCTTCGCCTCCATGGTAAGTCTCCTTATGCTGAGAAGAGGAAGATGTTGACCTGGGGCCATGCCCTGCGTGGACCCTAGAGAGGCAGTAGAACTGGGGTCTGGGCCGGGACTTTGGCCTAGTGGTAGAGTGCTTGCCTAGCATGCATGAAGACCCGGGTTCAATTCCTTGGTACCACATACATAGAATAAAAGCTGGAAGTGTTGCTGTGGCTCAAGTGGTAGAGCTCTAGCCTTGAGAAAGTGCGCAGGCCCTGAGTTCAAGGCCCAGGACTGGCCAAAAAAAAATCACAGTTTGGAAATATGTTAGTAAAAGGAGAACATGTTTGTCCTACGATCCTTTCGAGTTGAAAAGGTAATAACATATTTGCACCACCTTAAAAGCAACAAGAGATAGCACTTAAATCTACTGAAGGGAACAGAAAAGCTACTCAGGGAAGACAGCCTGTTGTCTCAACCTCTTGTATGCCGTGGTGAGCCCATAGAGAAGCAGCCAAATGTAGGCGAGTTAGCAGGACAAAGGCTGGGCTTGGAGCTGGAATGTGGCCTGGGCCCTCGGGAGCTTTGAGCGCTGTGTGGCTGGCTCAGTGCTGCGTTTCCCCTGCAGGCTCGCTCCATCGGCATCAATCCACTGCTGGTCATGATCCCCTGTACGCTGAGCGCATCCTTTGCCTTCATGCTGCCTGTGGCCACCCCGCCCAACGCCATCATGTTCTCCTACGGACATATCCAGGTTTCGGACATGGTAATATTGCTGGCACTCACTCCTACCAGAGCGCGTGGTGCCCTGTGTACCTGTGATCTATGGCTTGGGGAAGGATGGCATGTGAGTCTGGAGCATCCAGACCTATGCTTGTGTGTGTGTGTGTGTGTGTGTGTGTGTGCTGGGGCTGGGGCTTGAACTCAGGGCCTTATACATCTCTGATGTGTCTGCCTCTGAATCACGATCCTCAGATCTCAGCCTCCAGCCTAGCTAGGACGACAGGAGGGATGCCACTTGCTCACAGGTATTACGCAAGCTTCTCAGGGTGTTCTGGCACAGAGGTGGGTAAGCAATTCTTCCACCTGAAGAACCCTGATGAGCACTCGAGTTGGAAGTGGAGGCCTTTACATGGCCATGGTAGATTTCTCCAGCTAGCCTGCACTCTGAGGATGGTAGAGGGAGGGGGCCATGGTTTAGGCTGAGGGAGAGGCTGTGACCATAGTCAGACAGGCTTGCAGATGTATGCACAGTGCACCAAGCCCTAGTGGCTCACGCCTGTAATCCCAACTACTCGGCAGACTGAGACCTGATGATCATGGTTCGAAGCCAGCTCAGGCACTAACGAATATGAGACTCTTAACTCCAGTTAACCACCAAAAAGCCAGAAGTGGAGCTGTGGCTCCAGTGGTAGAGCACCAGCCTTGAATGAGAAAGCTAAGCAGGAGTGTGAGGTTCTGAGTTCAAGCCCCAGTACTAGCGTGGGTGGACACAAACACACACACACACACAAAGCTAGAAGGTCACAAAGAAGCAGACATGCAGTGAGATGGCTGAGTCAGTGGTAAGATCACGGGAGAGTCGTGTCTCAGACTCTGCTGAGTGGCTACTGAGGGATTCTCCCGGCCTCCCTGAGACCACTGTCCAGTGCTAGAATGTACGTAGAGAGCTGTTTCTGCAGCCTTCTTCACAGGGTGCTTTGCACACTGATGACATAGTGCCGTCATTTTCTGGGGATAGGAGTCTGGCACAGAGCTATCAAGGTGCTCTGTCCCCCATTTCTCCATGTGCCATGCCCTTGAGGTGGCCATCTCTGACCTTGTGTTTATTTTCCAGGTGAAATCGGGAATCATAATGAATTTAATTGGCCTCACGTCTGTGCTTGTGTCTGTCAACACCTGGGGACGGCACATATTTGGCTTGAGTGAGTTTCCTGACTGGGCTAATGCGACATCCACTTAGAAAGAGCTGCAAGGCCCCGAATGTGGCTCCCAGCCTCCCGAGAACGATAAACATTCAGCACAGCTTGCACAGAACACTGGGTCTCCCACCCCAGTAGGATCCAGTGACACCTACATCCCACTAAGAACCAGCCGATCTGGGGTGCTTTTACCTCTGGGCCTGGTTTCAAGAAATGATAACGGGCAACTGGAGAGAAGGCTTAGAAGCAAAAGCAGCCCCCGCCCTCATCCTCTCCCCATCAAGAGACTGTAGAGCCCAACTTTTCTGGGCTCTGCTATCATCTCTGGGACAAGCAAGCAGTAGAAGAACCAAGATGCAGGCTTCTATACCGTTGGCCCATGGTATGCTGGGCTCTGGCTCTTACCTGCTTAGTCTCAGCTGGTCCATGGAGATGAGAGCCTGGGAATGCAACCTAAGAAAACATTCTTCCAGCACCTGGGCCCTTCTCCAGCTGTCTCAGACTTCCTCTGTCACTCTGAGACAATGCAGCCAGGGGAATGTCTGGTCTTGGAGCAGGCACCTCATATCACAGTGGTAACAGGAGCCTATCAGGGCCTCCTGTCGACTTGAGTAATACCACCAGCACGGCAAAGGATGAGCAACCTGAGGATGCTAACTGCTTCTCTTCTGCCTCTCACCCCTCGGCTGACCTCTCTCTCCCTTCCCTAATTCTGTGCTCATTAACAGTTTGGGTGCTTTTCCCAAGTCTCCAGTGACCCACTCACTTCCTGGGTGTCTTAGTTGTCCAGAGGCCAGCAGCTATTCAAGTCCCCTAGCCTGAGGCTCTTTCCTCCCAAGGAAGTCAGTTTGGCACTTCTAGGAGATGTTTTTTCGTGCCTTCCCTGAATTAGAATCACACTCCCATGTGTGGACAGTGGTGGCTCACTGTCTCTTGTGGCCATAGCCTGATGGCCACGGAGTGTGGCTGAGAATGAGTGGAGCTTTTGGGTCCCTCCACTGGCAGAACCTTCTGGGAATTCCTTGGGCATTTGTGTCCAGAATGTCGGTGGGAATCCTCAGGACCACTGGAGAGAGCGAGATAGACAAGGAGAGCACCTGGGAACTCCATTGAAGACTGTGTCTGTTTCTTTGAGAGAGATGACTCCTGACCACACTGCCCAAGGCTTGTGCCCTGTCTGCCGTGGAAAGATCCACTGTGCTGAGTTGTCTCTGCTTTTATGCTGTGTGTGTGTGTGTGTGTGTGTGTGTGTGTGTGTGTGAGAGAGAGAGAGAGAGAGAGAGAGAGAGAGAGAGAGAGAGAGAGAGAGAGAGAGGCTCAGAGGTGGGGGGAGGTAGCTAGATAACCTGGTCTGCCTCCTGTACCTGTGAATTCTCTGGTTATTCCATCTTCGTAACAACTTGGAAATGAGCAGTTGATATGATCCTTAGTTGTCCTTGAAGCAAAACAAGACTCCGAGTGGCCAAGTGCTGGGGTCCTAAGTCGCACATCAAGTTTTAATGAGTCTGTGGTTTTAATAAAGCTTTTCTAGCTCCAAGTCTAGTGCTCCATCTGTTAGCCATTTGGGACCATCACTATGCATGAGTTGGTAGGGAAAGATGGTGGCTCACAGCAAGCTCACCCTGGAGAGAATCATGAATCCCTTCCCTTGAGGGTTCTTCCTCTGAGATGAGTTCAGGACCAGATGAATTCAAGTTGGCCCTTTTCCCTAAGACAAAGCATTTGGTTGGAAGAGAGTCACCTCCTCTTGCCAAGGTCAAAGATGGCTGACTTCCCACAACCTACCTCACTGCTCTCTATGAACCCCATCCCCCTGGACTAAGGGCTTGGGTCGTGTGCTGTGGCTGACACAGAGCGGGCTACCCTGAATGTGACTTATAAACGATTGGTCCATTGGGTCATTGATACTGGTTAGTGGTACTGGACATGGTCAGTGAAGATTTGACTCCCGGGAGATAGAAACAGCCCATGTGTGGAGGAAGGATTTGATGGGGTGTGTTTAGGACTGCACGCGGTAGTACCTGGATTGCGGTTAGACAGGAAGCACCAGTGGTAGGATACACCTGACCAATGACCGACTCTAACAGCAATCTCTTGCAGTTGGCTGGGGTCACACACGTGTGGCTGGTTCTTAGAAGGAAAACTTTTGGCTACAAATAAAGAGAAAGCTCGGAGTATTACAGTGGCTTAAACCATAAGACCATTTTATGTTTTCTTAACAGAAATCAATGTAGATGGCTTCTAAGGGTTTGGACTCCATTATTCAACTGTGGTGTCCAGGGGATCAGACTTTTACCCCCTTTTGCCTGGGGCCTTGGACTTCGTACACATCTGGTTTCCTTCCAGGCTATGCAGGGTGCAGGGTGTGGGGTTGATGGTGTATTATTCCCCATTCATTAGGAAAGTAAAACTTTACACATAGGCCCTGTGGAGAATCCCTTTATTGGCTTAGAACAAGACTGCCCACCTACCACCCTTTAACCAATCACTGACAAAGAGACTTAGGATATTGTTGGAATATCATGAGGCTGGTTGGGACACGTCTTCTGGGGTTGGTGAGTTGGCCTGTTGGAGTCAGAGGACTGTGTCCCACAATGAGGGCTCTGAGATGGGAAGCATGGTGGGAAAGTTGGTAGGTGATGAACGGAGTCTGGTGTCCCCATTCCAGGCTACTTGAGTGACTCCATTTTCACCAAATCCAGCAGAAATGTGTGGCTAGCAAGCAAATGAAGTTCTCAGTTAAGAACTTCAACAGTGCCTCTGCTTCCTAAAAGCCAGCCTCCTCTGATGGGCCTCCTGGACTGGGAAGCATGGGCCCGAGCCTGAGCCGAGGTCCTTGCATCAACACTAAGAAAGTCGTCAGACTCTTGGGTCTTAGTTCTCTCAGGAAGGACCCAAAGTAGAACACTATAAGACTTCTCCTTCCATGGGTCCCATCCCTCCTCCCTCCCCATCATTCTCACCCCATTTCCAATCCCATGTATTCCCAGCTCAAAACAGGTCTCCACACGTATTGGATGACATAGCAAGTTGGCAGCAAGCCATCTTGGGTTTTTCTTTACCCATATACTTTTTTTTTAATACACTAGTACTGGGACTTGAACTCAGAGCTTCAAGCTCTTGCTTAGCTTTTTCACTCAAGGCTAGCACTCTACTACCTGAGCCATACCTCCAGTTCCTGCCTCAACTTTTTGTAAAGAGGTATCTGGATCAGACATTTGAGTCCCAGGTTAGCTGAACACATTATTTTGGACCAGGTTGCTGTTAATATTTTTGCTACAAGGATTCTATACATTCAAGGGCCAAGCTCCCGGGCTCCTTGCCCCTTGCTTCTCAAATTCAAAGTTCCCAGAGGCAGGGAAGGTCCCTTGTGGCATCTGACTGGGACAAGTGATGCCTCCTCTCCTTCCCAGACCTTCTGCTCAGGAAGACTTCTGCTTGAGGGACGGGAGTTTTGGCCTAGTGGTAGAGTGCTTGCCTAGCATGCAAGAAGACCCGGGTTCGATTCCTCGGTACCACATACATAGCAAAAAGCCAGAAGTGGTGCTGAGGCTCAAGTGGTAGAGTGCTAGCCTTGAGAAAGTCCAAGGACAGTGCTCAAGCCCAGGACTGGTGGGAAAAAAAAAGAAAAGGAAGGCTTCCTGGCTTGAGACTCCATGCAAAACATCAGCTTGCTAGATTACAGTTCATGAAATGGAGAAAGTATTTCTGTCTGTGGAAATAAAGATTAACTACTAGATTGCTTAGGCCTGTCCCAACCTTCAAATAAAAGTCTCTTCCAGAAAGTCTTTCTTTAGTCCCACAGACTCTCAAGGCCTCGGCCTCCAATCCACCAGGCAAAGCAGGAGTGGGGCTGTGACTCTAGTGGTAGAGTGCTAGCTTTGAGCAAAAGAAGCTCAGGGACAGCACCCAGGCCCTGAGTTCAAGTCCCAGAACTGGCAAAAATAAAGATAAAATAAAAATTTACTGAATGTTGGTGGCTCATACCTTTAATCCTTGCTACTCAGAAGACCGAGTTCTGAAAATCATAGTTTGAAGCCAGCCAGGGCATCAAAAAGCCAGAATTAGAGCTGTGGCTTGAGTGGCAGAACACCAACCTTAAGCAGAAAAGGCCAAGCTCAATCCCCATACAGGAAGAATAAAAATTTCACCCAGAGGAATTATGCACATGATAGGAGGAGCTTTTTTTATACTGTAACCAGAACATTTGGGTCAAGTCAACATCTTTGCAGTTACATGCTCTGCTCATTTCACTCATTCCTTTCTAGGCAGGGTTCCGGTGCTCATTTCCCTATACTAGAATATCTTCTAACATGCAGAACCACAGGTTACCTACTGGCTCTAGCTCTCGATAGAAAGATTCACATTCAGGTGGGCCGGTGACTCAAGCCTGTAATTCTAGCTACTCAGGAGGCTGAGGTCTGAGGATCAAGGTTCAAAGCCAGCCTGGGCACAAAAGGACCTGAGATTCTTATCTCCAATTAATCTCTAGAAAATGGAAGTGGGGCTTGACTCAAGAGTAGGGTGGTAGACTTGAGCTGAAGAGGTCAGGGACAGCTCCCAGGCTGAGTTCAAACCCCGTGACACACACACACACACACACACACACACACACACACAAAAGAAAAAACAGAAAAAGAACAAAACAAAACTTGGTATGTAGTCTCATGATTCTGAGAAAAAATTGTGTCTGGCCAAATGATAAGCTAGACAATTGGTCTCAATGGCCCCAAAACCTGACTTTGGATTATAATATTCTCAGGAATTTAGACAGTTTCTGCTGACGCAATGGTAAATGGCCAGAGGTTCTATATGTTCAGGCATTCTTTGCTCTCCATGCTTGCCCTTCTCTCTACCAATCCTGTTCAACTTCCCCTATCCTCCTGGCACAGGGGCATCCTGTCCCTGCCAAATCACCTAAGAGCCTGGAGCCTCTTCCTAAGCCTAAAGTGCCTGATCCCCTGCTCAACGTTGAAGACTCTGCTTCTCCTTCCCAAGCTGAACCTTTCCTTCCTCCTACTGCTGTTGTACCCGAATTCCTAGAACCCCGAAAAGACCACCAGAGGCCACAGTCAAAGCTAAAAAGCAAGGGTCGTTTATTACGAGTCTAGACTCAGACCTCCCGTACCCGTAGCCGGCGACGCTAAGAGGTCCTGAACAGGATTTTACACAGCTTTTATAGGGGAATTCCATAGTTAGAATCACCTGATTGGCTGTTTGGTAACTCAAACCACTGGTGGCTTTAAGATTAAGCAGAGCTCAGGTGTCTAACCACTGAGCATCAAGCTGTTGCCACCTGAGGTTCAAGTACATGGACCCTGTGCACGGGGGAGGAGGGGGTCATTCCCAAAACATGGGACAATCTTGGCACAACACTCCCCCTTCATCTCCTTTTGTCTCACCGCCTGAAGCTCACACCCAATCCTGCACTGGTAGCTCACAGCCTCCAGCAGCCCCCTTATTTTTTCTGCAAGAGGTGGCAGGGGCAGACAGAGTTTTTCGTGTGCAGGCCCCCTTTTCAATGACCCATCTTTCCCAGATCGAGAAGAGACTGGGATCTTACTCCCAAGACCCTAATAACTGTACCAAAGAGTTTAAATACCTTGTTCAGACTTACGACCTCACCTGGCATGACTTATATGCAGTCCTGTCCTCTACCCTTACCTCTGAAGAAAAGGAAAGGGTTTGGGCTGCAGCCCAGACACATGCTGCTGAAACCCACCGCCTAGACAATACTTTCCCAGTAGGGGCAACGGCTGTGCCCAGGGAAGAGCCCAAATGGCATTATGAAAATAATGCGCCTGGAAGGGTTAGCAGAAACAGGATGGTAACCTGCCTGGTAGCTGGCCTCCAGAAGGCAGCCCACCATGCAGTCAACCATGATAAACTAAAGGAGGTTACCCAGAGACCCACTGAAAACCTGCTGAATTTCTTGATCGTCTTACAGTGGCACTTGAGCATTATACTAAGCTGGACCTGGAGTCAAAAGAAGGTATAGTGGTCCTTAATACCCATTTTATTTCCCAATCAGCTCTCGATATTTAAAAAAAAAAAGTTGAAAAAGGCAAAGTTGAAAAAGGGTGAGCATGGCCTTTAAGGTTTTAAACAACCGGGAGGAACAGAAAAAAGCTGATAAGGCTGCCCATAATAGGAAAAATTGCCAGCTCCTGGCTGCTGCCCTTTGAGCTCCTCTAAGAAGAGGCGCCCAACACACACCACCCAGACCATGCTTCAAGTGTGGGAAGGAAGGCCACTGGGCAAGAGCTTGCCCTACTCTACAACCACCATCTGGACCCTGCCAAGGTGTGGACAGCCGGGACACTGGGGATTCGACTATCCCTCCTCGTCTCTACAAGGTGGGCCATTCCCTCCCATACCCCCACACATGGGAGGAGCCCAACTTATCCGAGATACTCAGCTTGGCAACGGAAGTGCGATGCTGCCCAGGGCCGCTGGATCCCACAAGCATCACGATGGAGGAGCCCAGGGTATATCTCCAGGTTGCAGGCACGCTACTTGTATCCTTTCTTTTGGATATGGGAGCCAGTTATTTGTTGTTATCTGAGTATTCCAGCCTGTCTTTTCCCTCCCAGATCGCAGTGGTGGGTGTAGATGGCCTTCTTACTTGTTCTGCAACCCATGTTGAATAGATAACTTTCCTTTTTTACATTCCTCTCTAATCTTACCCCGCTGTCCCATATGTAAGGCTCCCTCAGCCCCTTAAAGCCCTTTTCCTTCTTCCCCAATTTTGCCTGAGGATCAAGTCTTTCTCAAGACCCTTAATCTGTCTGGTTTACATCCTAAGTGGACAGGCCCTCATCAGGTCCTGCTGACCGCTCCCACTGCAGTTTAGCTCAATGGACAGCCACAGTGGTTTCTTCTGTCAAGAATGAAAAAGGCTCCTGCTCTTGCCCCTTCTATGACGCCAAGGTGTCTCACATCTCTGAAGAAGATGGCACCCCTGCCTCTTAAGACTTCTTTTGAATTTCATCCAAGGACACATATGCACGTTCACTACCATGGAACTTTTACTGCTACTTCTGGACAGACAGCATCCCCACCTTCTACCCTCAATGTCGACGCCCCTTGTCAGCAGGAAGTAGCCGGAAAGAGTCGGCGCCCCTTGACAACTATCAGAAGACAGGAATGTTAGGTCCGACTGGAGGAAATGACTTCTTCCCTTGGCTCTCTCCCCCTGCACCCTGGAAATCCCTGCCCAGCACCTATAACCCTGGCAAGTGGCATGCCTGGGGGCAGTGGGAGGTCCCCACTGAGGCATTTCCCATCCTCTGAGATCACATCCACTTCCTCTGTGTCTATACCCCTCCCCCTATATAATCACTCACTTCCCACCCTAAGCTCTCTTGCTCACCCACCTCCATCTTGGGTGGCAGGAGTCTGCTCTTTCCTCACGCATTAAGCCCTCTTCTCCTGAACTACATGGAGTTTCCTTTCGGCAGACCTTACAGTAAGCAACACATCAAATACACTATCCTTTCTCCAAGGCTTCTTTTCCAGCAATCAGTTCCTTCTGCTGGCAAGCCAGTCTGGGTTCAGTGAGCATAGAAATCAAGTTATATAGTACATACTCATGTCTTGACTTATTTTGCTTCAGAAACCACTTTTGAGATTCCTTCCTTTTGCTGTGTATGTCTGTTTAGTGTTCCATTGTACAAATATAACACAATTTGTTCTTTTGTTGATGGACATTTGAGCTGTTCCAGTTTGAGGATATTATGGATTAAAGCCAATTTTAAACATTTTTTTTGTACTCATGTGTTTCCATTTTTCTTGGATAAATGACTAAGAGTGGAGCTCGGGTTTGTTGTTGTTTTAAAAAAACACTACTGATTTTTCATTTTTCAGTACATGCTACAGAATAAGCAAAGCTCCTACTCACAGACATGTAGGTTGCTTCCAGGTTGCCAAATCTGGAAAAATCAAGTATGGGCATTTATGTCCTGCATACATCAAAGGCGGTGTGTTTAATGCTAAGACAGATCTTGCCAAATGGCTTTTCAAGAGGCTATGCCAATATATACACTCCAAAAATATGCAAGGTCACTTTGTACACCTGATTTGTGTGTGTAAACATGTATACCAGTACCAGGGCTTGAACTCAGGGCTTCACACTCTCCCTTGCCTTTTTTATTCAATGCTGGCATTCTACCACTTGAGCCACGCATGCTTCTACTTCCCACTTTTTGCTGATGAACTGAAGGTAAGAGTCTCGGAGACTTTCCTGTCTAGGCTGGCTTTGAATATTGATCCTCAGATCTCAGCCTCCTGAGTCGCTAGGATACCAGGTGTGAGCCACCAGCACCTAGCTTCATCTAACTTTTTAAAAAGGCTATGTTCACTTTGCATATCTCCTTTGTTTTGTTTGTGTGTTTATTGGTAGTACTGGGGCTTTGTGACTATCAGGCTTGCACGGCACCTTTCAGGTATACCCCTCCAGCCTGTTATTTCTTTTAATTAAGAGGAATGGTGGACATTCTTTTTCCCATGTTCCTAATCCATTTGTATATATTTTTCCTGTGACTGTTTGTTTTGCCCATTTTCCCAGGAGCTTTCAAGAAAACAACTCACTGTCATTTGTCAGAACTCTCTATATACTAAAGCAAGTATGCATTTGTCAGAAGGGCTTTCATTATGAAAGAACTGCTGAGAATGCTAATTTGCCTTATCATTCTTCTTTATTTTTCTCCCAAGCTACTCTTATATATTTTTCCATAAAAATTCCTGAATCAGCTTTTCCAGTTTCAAAAAGCTCAGGCTTTCTACATGGAGATTCCCTTCGTGTTAATCCATCTCTTTCCCTTGTCCCTCACTTTTTCCAGGGTCTCCTCACCACAGCGCATACTGACATTTTGAACTTAAGAACTCTTTGTTGTAAGTGGCTGTTCTGGGCACTGTAGGATACGGAACAGCAGCCTGCCTTCTACTCTCTCCTTGTCAGCTGCAGCCCTTTTTCCCTCTCCAAATGTTTCTAGACATCACCAGATGTCTCCTGGAGGGCAAAATTATCCATGTTGAATACAATGAATATAATATAATAAGAAAAATGTAATATAAATCCCTGACTCGCTTTGACTAGCTGCACTGGCTCTTTCCCTGTCTAGAGGAAGAAACCTTCTGTTCTTTTCCTCCTAGCCTCAGCTTTTTGCTTCGATGCTCTTAGGTTGGGTTAAATTATAGCATCTTCACCTGCCCCTGCTTCCTATAATGCTCTGTGCTTTCCACTATTGGACTTTTCATCTTATAACATACTGTGGTTGTCAGGTGTCCAGTGGCTCAAGCCTGTAATCCTAGCCACTCAAGAAACTCAAATCAGAGGACCACAGTTGGAAATCAGAAAGTCTGTGGCTCTTCTCTCCAATTAACCAACAAAAAGCCGGAGGTGGAGCTATGGCTCAAGTGGTAGAGTTCAAGCCTTGAGTAAAAAAAGTCAAGGATGATGCCTAGGTTCTGAGGTCAAGCCTCAGTACCAGCATACACACACACACACACACACACACACACACACACACACACACACACACACACTGGCAGTTACTAACTTCCTTCTTTGCCCCCCTCTAAGACTATTCGCATGTGGATTACCTCACATTCAGAACACAGCTGGCACCCAGGAGCTACACAATGAATACTGGATGAATGAATGTGTCAGTTTGTCAGTCAATGAATGATAACTTTACAGTAATCTTGTCCTACACAAGAAACTGTCACTTTTCCTTTATTTTTTTCTTTTTTTGGTTTTTTTGTTCTAGTATCAAGGTTTGAGCTCAGGACACTGTCCTTTAGCTTTTCACTCAAGTCTAGCACTCTATTACTTGACCCACAGCTCCACTTCTGGCTTTTGGTGGTTAACTGGAGACAAGATTCTCATAGACTTTCCTGCCCAGGCTGCCTTTGAACCACAATCCTCAGATCTCAGCTTCCTGAGCAGCTAGAATGATAGGGCTAAGTCACTAGCACTTTTCCTTATAGCCCACTCTTCCTTTCATCTCTTCCCATAATGCTTTGTACAACCCAGGCAAACACTGTACCACTGAACTTCATTCTTGGCTCTATCATACTTTGAAATTTCTTACAGATAAGAAATTTGACATATGTCAAGAGCTTGATTTTCTCTATCAGTTGAGACACTAAACTGACTGAGCCATCAGGACAGGGATTGGCTGTCCCCGGAGGCCAGGTCTGTGTCACTTTCCTGGCAAGGTCGCCCTCAGGCTTGGTGTCTGAGGATCCCATGGCCTCACCTGCCAATCATCTGGCTCACATCTTCTCTCAACGGATAGGGCACCACGGAACCCACCTCTCCTTCTTCCTCAGGGGACTCCAGACAAAGACACAGAAGAGACATTGCTTAGGAGCAACCCTCCAAAAGCCTCCCTAGAGACCCTAGAGTGCCCCCTCCCACAATCAACCTCCAGGAAGGAGCAGCTTGCTGTCCCTTGGGTCTTTCCTCCAACAAAGATACTCAGCTGGGCCATCATCTATAATACTCGCTACTCAATAGTCTGAGATCTGAGAATCTCTGTTCAATGTCCAGGCAGAAAGTCTATGAGACTCTTATCTGGCCTGAACAGTAAGCCAGCAGTGGAGCTGTGGCTCAAGTGGTAGAGTGCTAGCCTTGAGCAAAAGTGCTTAGGGACACTGCTTAGGATCTGAGTTCAAGCCCCAGGACTGTTCTGTTTGTTTTTGGCTAGGTCCTGTGAATTCACTAAAAATCCCCAAACTTTGTAGCTGAGCCCTTTGATCTAAGCTATTATCTGCTGCAATCCCTTTGGCAATCCCTTTGGGCTCCTAGAGAGAGAAGATTTGATGGTGAACATGTGGTGTGAAAGAGCAACATTTCATTCTATTTATCTGAAACATCCCCAAACTCAGGAGACCACTTCTTTCCAGTTCTGGTCCAGTAACAAAGTGATAGCAACTTCTCCAGAATTCTTCCAGGGACAAAGACTGAGCTGATGGTCAACCAGGCCACACTTGTGCTTCGGGGCTGTTCTAACTCTACACACTGCACTTCTTTCTCACCCCTGGGCCTCAGTGCTCTCTATTTAACTGGAAGCAGATGTTTATACCTGGGAGAAGGACTGATCTACTAAAATGTCTTCCATGTTAAAAAAAGAAAAAATGTGCGCCCCCCCCCCTCTCTCTCTCTCTCTCTCTCTCTCTCTGCCTTCCACCATGTCTTCTTACTTGACATATGGGGACAAGTGGGTGGATTTAACTTGGGACTCCTGGACTTTGGGCCTGGGGGTGAGGGCGGTGTTTCCTAACCTGATGATGACCAGGGGCAAGATCAAGACATTTTACAGTCATTTAGCATTAAAATGATTAAACAAGGACACATTTGTAGGGTGAGAGCAGTAAATTGGCCATTGGTGTGCAAGTACTGGGTCCTGTCCTGCTTGCCCCACCCCCAGCAGTCCCGCTCAGGGCTCAAAGACTTGGCAGACAGCTGGGGATGTTTTGTTGGCTTGGCAGGCTTGCAGCCTGCAGGGTGGCTGGGAGCAGGCTCTTGCCCACTGCTGGGCTGTGGCAGTGTCTTGCGGTTCTCCACTTCATATTTATAGTCACAATGCCTCTCAGTTTACTGTCCCTGCGGTGAAAACCACCACTGTGCTTTGTTGGGGGGCCTTGCAGTGATGAAGGAAGGTTCAGAAGATTCCCTAGATGATGAGGCTTTCCCTGGCGTCCTCCTAGAACTTCCCTGAGGCTGGAGGGAGCCACCAGTGGCCCTCCCCAAATCTGGTGACTCTGAAGATGAGGGGGTGAGTCCTGGGTCAGAGAGGGACAGGAGTGATGACAAAGGCCTCTGGAACCTCATGGTACTGTGACCACTGCCATTTCGGATTCACTGACTCCTATTCTGTACATGGTGGAGGGGGTGTGCTGTCTTCTCTGGTTGCTCACAGAATCGGGAGAGGTCATGAGGTCCTTGTGCTTTGATGAAAATCAGAAAGTCTCAAGGTAATGGGGCTACAAAGTTGCTGCTCTCGGATCTTGACTTCTTTTCTGCCTCTGGGTTTCACTGAATGGTCAGCTCTGAGTCACTTCTTCCTCAATGCCACTCTGATGGTGTCTCAGTAGATGAAACCCTCTTTAACTAAGAAAGAGTCTGAGGTTCAGGGACATGGGGGTCTAGATGAGTCCTCTAAATGCTGACAAATAAATCCTCTCAATTCTGGTGAAGCCAGAACCAGGACAGTAACCCTGGCCCTAAAAAGACCCTGCTCTCATCACCTGCTGTGTTCTGTTGGAAGCAGACCCCTACACACACACCACACACACACACACACACACACACACACACACACACACACACACACACACACACACCATGGTCTTGAGCAGTCCCACGTGCAGGGCCCTCTGTATCCCCTTATTGTGGCCCTCAGGACACAGGTCCCTGACTTCACGCCATAGACCCCCAGAGATGTACCCTAGAATAGACATCAGTTGGCAGGCTGTGTGGAGCCTCTGATTGGGTCTGGAGATGGTTATAGCCCACAGGCTGGTCAATTATTAACCCTGCACAACTCACTGCAAGAGGGGGGACTTCCTTTGGACCTCTCCTTTGTAGCAGGAGTTCTGTTTCTTTTCCTTTTCTTTTTTTGTGGGGGTGGTCGGTTGTGGGCTTGGACTCTGGACCTGGTTGCTGTTCCTGAGCTCTTCAACTCAAGGCTACCGCCCTACCCGTGGAGCCACAGCCCCACTTCTGGTTTTTTTAGTGTTAATTGGAGATAAGAGTCTCATGATCGGGCCGGGAGTTTGGCCTAGTGATAGAGTGCTTGCCTAGCATGCACGAAGACCTGGGTTCGATTCCTCGGTACCACATACATAGAAAAAAGCCGGAAGTGGTGCTGAGGCTCAAGCGGTAGAGCTCTGGCCTTGAGAAAGTCCAAGGACAGTGCTCAGGCCCTGAGCCTAAGCCCAGGACTGGCAAAAAAAAAAAAAAACAAAAACAAAAAAACAAGAGTCTCATGATCTTTAGTGCCAGGACTCACTTTGAACTGTGATCTTCAGATCTTAGCCTCCTGAGTAGCTAGGATTACAGGCATGAGCCACCACGCCTAGTTTCTCTTTTTCTTTTGCTGTTTCACTTCTCCCTCTGTGTCCATTCAAAAAGCAATTAGGGTTAGAGTAGTTGCAAGGCCAAAGTTTAATATTAAGGTTAGTGCTATATTAATTACTTTGGAGGGGGGTTATGACCATAGAGACAAAGGATCTGAACAAGGTGTTGTAGTGTGGTGTTCTGCTGGGAGGAGCATTAGAAGCAGGCGTTCTGACTGTGAGTCCACCCCATCCTGGGTCAGCAACGGACAGGTCCCATCATAGACTAATGTTGTAGCCCCTCTCCCCAGGGCCAGCCTGGCTCTGACCTGGTCTTCACCTGCTCATGCACCAGGGAGGGAGGGAATAAGGGAGGGAGGGAGGGAGGAACGGAACAAGTCTGGGGCCAGGCTTGAGATAGGCTCTTTGGATGTCTGGAAATGCATACCCAGCAATCGAAGGAAACCCAGCGGGCAAATAGGTGGGGAGAGAGGGCAGGTAAGGCCTTGATTACTGGGTGGGGTGCAGAAAAGCCCAATGGGAGGGCAGGGCCCACCTTGAGGAGGTGAGGTGGCCTAGCTTCCACATAAAAATGGAGCAGAATGTGGTATATAAATAGAGCGCCCATTGGGTGTGTTTCTTTTTTTTAAAGGATTTTATTTTAGAGATTTATTTCAGAGTTCTCCTTTTGAAGTAAACAAACAGCCACGGCCTGCCAGGACCTGGTGGTTTCAACCCAGGAACACAGACAGCTGGCTAATTTGGGCCACAGTGGGCTTAATCAAGGGTCTGAAACACTATGAGTGTGTGCGTGTATATATGTGTGTGTGCACATGCGCGTGCCTGTGTGCGACAGGATATGAGTATGTACGTGTGTTGACGAGAACAGATGCGTATGTTTGTGAGTCTAAGTGTGACTATTTGGGACTGCAAAGAGAAGTAGAGTTCTCTTTTTACTGAGGCCACAGAGAAGAATCGGGCTCTGTCCTGCCCTGGAGGCCATAACTCAGTTGGTGATTATCCTAGGTACAAGTTGTCCAGGAGAAGTTGAGGTCAACTTGATTTGTGTGAGCTGTGGGCTCGAAGCAAAGTTTTGAAGACAGAGTTTCAAACTTTCTTTCTTTCTTTTTTTTTTTTCCTCAAAAAGACTAGAGTATGCCCCATTTGTGTGCTTTGGCCACACCTGGGACCTGGGACTGTGTGAATTTTCTCTTCCTCTACCCCAGATTTTCCATTTAACCTGACACCAATGTCTGTACCTCAGAAGATGACTGGAGATATACTGGAATTGCTATCTTCACAATAAATGTCCTTTCTCTGCCTTTCAACATGTTTTTTTATTTGGCATACGGGAGGACACGTGGCTGGACCTAACTTTGAGCTCTTGAACTTTGGGTCTAAGAACCATGTTTGAGTGGGAGAGGAACTCTTGATTGTTTCTGGCATGGCTGGTCCCAGGCACTATCCACATAAACTGACTCCTTCCACTTTTCTTCCTTTTCTTTCTTTTTTCTCTTTCTTTCTTTCTCTCATTTGTTCTTTCTTCCTCTTCCAATCCCTTCCTCTCTTCCTTCTTTCCTGTCTCTTTCCCCCATTCCCTCCCTCACTTCCTTCTTTTCTTTCTCTCTCCCTTTATTTTTTCTTCTTAGCTCTCTCCCTCCACTTATCCTTCCTCCCCCTCTCCCTCCTTCCCTTCCCTCCCTCCCTCCCTCCCTCCCTCCCTCCCTCCCTCCCTCCCTCCCTCCCTCCCTTCCTTCCTTCCTTCCTTCCTTCCTTCCTTCCTTCCTTCCTTCCTTCCTCCCTTCCTTCCTTCCTTCTTTCCTTCCTTCCCTCCTTCTCTGTCTCTTTTTTTCTCTTTTTCTTAACTAAGCCCCTTTGGGAGTGGGATAATGCCAGTCTTTCTGTGACAACTGTGCCAAGAAGCCCTGGCTTGGCTCATTTTCCTCAAGACCCTGGTCAGGGCTGAGGGGAGAACAGCATTCACAATTTATTTTTTGTCAGTCCCGGGGTTTGAACTCAGGGCCTGGGCCCCGTCCTTGAGCTTTCTTAAAGCTAGCACTCTACCACTTGAGCCACAGCATCACTCCCAGCCTTTTCCTGTGTATGTAGTACCAAGGAATTGAACCCAGGACTTCAATGCTGCATGCGAGGCGAGCACTCTACCACACTCTCAGCCCATCACAAATCATTCAGGGGCTCTGAGAAGGGACTGACTGAGGCCGGCTCTCAGGCCAGGTCCATCCTGGTCCTCTGGGGCCAGCGCAGGCTCCAGGCTCACACCTTAGCATCTAGCTGTTCCTTACCATCAGCAGTGGTTATCTCAGAAAGCTGGTGCTGACTTGGCCCTGGGCTGCAGGCTGCCCGGGGAGGGGCTCTGACAAGACGAGCCTTGTGAAAGGCCCGTTACCTGCCAGTGCTCGGCATCCAAAATAGAATCTTGAAGGGAAGCAAACCCTTTAATTCAGTGTGCCCCAACAGTGGGTCTGTGTGCGGATAACTATGATCTAACCGGCCTTGAACTATAATTATGGAGTCCGAATAAAAAATTACAGGCATTATGTGGGCTTGTTTTAAATATAACGTAATCCATACCGTCCTCTCTCTTATTTGCTAGATTTGAGGTAAACGTCTTTGGCTGTTGGCACAGGTTTTGCCTGACGTGTAGCAGATAAACATGGCCCTTTTCCAGAGAAGAGGTCTTGGTGGGAGGCCTCTCCCACCCCTGAGGTTCCTGGCTGCCCTCTACCCGCAATCACACATGCATACATGTATGTGCCAAGCCCTTCAACCAATCCCATTAGCTGTGTGTTACGGCTTCCCTACTATTAATTGTCTCTCCTGCCAAATGTGCATGCGCACCCATGCACACACCAATAGCAAGGCTTAAACTTAGGGCCTCCCATTCCTGCTTAGCTTCCTTGCTCAAAATTTGTGTTCTACCATTTGAACCACATCTGCACTTCCAGCTTTTTGCTGGTTAATTGGAGAAGAGAGTCTCATATATTTTTCTGCCCTGGGTGGTTTCAAACCGTAATCCTCAGATCTTAGACTCCTGAATAGTTAGGATTCCCAGCACCCAGCTGACCTTGATGTTTATCCTACCCCTCAAATGGTAAGCTCAAATGTCAAGTTCCCCAGTGACTTACAGTGGCTAGAGAGCAGAGATGAGATCTGAGAATTGTGGTTCAAAGCCAGTCCAGGTATGAAAGTCCTTGAGACTCTTATCTCCAATTAACCACCAGAAAAATGGAAGTGGTGCTGTGGCTCCAAGGGGTAGAGGGCTGGCCTTGAGCTGACGAGCTTAGGGATAACGCCCGGGCCTAGAGTTCAAGCCCCATGACCCACCTCCCCAAAAAAGGTATTTCTTGGTAGGGTTGTTATGGTAAGATAGGCATTGTTAGTCTAGTCTTGTCAACTAGAAATGCATATGTAGATCTTAAAAGATATTTATGTTTCAGGAGTAAGAGAAAAAAAATCAAAATATTCCCCCTCTGCTCTTTTTTTTAGTGGCAATGCTGGGGCTTAAATGTAGGGATTGGGTGTTATCCATTAGCTTTTTTGCTTGACTGGCACTCTACCACTTGAACCACAGCTCCACTTCTGACTTTTTGGTGGTTAATTAGAGATAAGAGTCTCACAGCCTTTCCTGCCACCTTCAAATGGTGCTCCTCAGATCTCAGCCTCCTGGCCAGATAGGATTATAAGCATGCAATATGTAAAAATATTTTTAATGTGTAAAGATGCTTATCTAAATGTTTAATTTCCTCAATATATAAATGCCCAGCATTTGAAGAACAGGGTGTAATTAAGATATAACCCTTCAAAAGATGCTTATGCAGTCATTGAAAGTATTTTTGAAGAATACTATACTATGTTGAAAACGTTTGTAACCTAGACAAAGAAACTATACAATAGGATATGCTAGATTCTACCAGAAATAATAATAATAATAATAATAATAATAATAATAATAATAAACAGAAGAGTCTAGAAAAGCTGAGATGGAAATGTAATAGCTGTGACTTTTGATGACTGAATAGGGAACTGATATCTTCTTGATCTTTTTTGTTTTTGTTGGTGATGGGATTTGAACTCTGGGCCTGGGCACTGTCCCGGAGCTCTTCAGCTCAAAGCTACTGCTCTACCACTTTGAGCCACCACTGGTGGCTAATTGGAGATAAGAGTCTCATGGATTTTTATGCCCGGGCTGGCTTTGAACCATGATCCTCAGATCCCAGCCTCCTAAGTAGCTAGGATTACAGGAATTACACCAGCGTCCAGCATCTTGATCATTTTGATATTTTCTAAATACCTTAGCAATGGACACATATTGCCTGTATAATACTTCTTTGAAGCTCAATGTCAAAAATTAAATAAAATGAGAAAGAAGTCAAAGTTAGAGTTTCCCATTTGGGGTTTAGTCTGTGATTCTAACCACAAACCTAAAAGTGGCTCTGGGAAAACTCAGAGTCTGAGACCCAAACTATGCAAACATACCAACAACTAGCAGTCGAGGGTTAACTCTGGAGCCACAGTCTGTCTACTTGAAGCCAAGTGAATTTTTACTGCATTTCTCTTCTACTTTCTCTTTCTTTCTTCCTTTCTTCCTTCCTTTCTTCCTTCCTTCCTTCCTTCCTTCCTTCCTTCCTTCCTTCCTTCCTTTCTTCCTTCCTGCCTTCCTTCCTTCCCCCCCACCTCGCTCTCTCTCTTTGTTCCTTTCTATCTTACTTAGGGTCTCAGCTTTCTCATTCAAGCCTAGTGCTCTACCACTTGAGCCTCACCTCTACTTCTGTCTTTTTGGTGGTTAATTGGATATGAGTCTCCTGGATTTGCCAGTCTAAGTCTTAGACTCCTAGACTAGACGCTAGAATTACCAGTGTGAGCCACCAGTGCCCAGCCCAAATGAGTTTTCTGCTTAACAGATGAACTCTTTCTGCCACTTCAGGTAAGCGGCTCAACGGAGTGGCAGACAGAACCACTCTCATCTGTGGGAAGCCCATATCCCAACTGCCCAGGTTTGCACCCTCATCTGCCTCGAGGTGAGTCACTGAAGCCCAGTCTGGTTACTCCCAGCTGTCTCTCCCATCTCAGAAGCCCTGGATCTGGGGCTGATCAGAATCTAGAGGCTCAAGACCTGTCCTGGGGGTCAACCCTGGAGCTTGTCTGGTCTAGGCTGGGACCTCCACAAACTGGCCACATAGTTGACTAGTTAGGATCTAGACAATGAATTGAGAGACAGAGACAGGAAGACTTCAGAGAACACAAGAACTAAATACTAGTGGCTTATGCCTGTAATCCTAGCGACTCCAGAAGCTGAGCTCTGAAGATCACGGTTCAAAGCCAGCCCATGAGACTCTTATCTCTGATTAACAAGCAAAGCCAAAAGTAGAGGTATGGCTCAAGTGGTGGAGCACCAGCCTTGAGTGGAAGATAAGGGAGAATACTCTGGCCTTGGTACTGGTACACACACACACACACACACACACACACACACACACACACACGGTGAGGGGGGGTTGAGAGAAAGACAGCCAGAGGTATTCAGTCAGAAGTGTGGAGACACAAGCCTAGAAACAGTGTCTGGAAGCAGTAGGAGGCCAGTAACTTACATTAGCACCTATAGATGGGTTCTCCTCACTATAATCAGAGAAGTGCAAATCAGAGTACCCAGACGCCATTTTACACCTAGCAAATTAGCCAAATTAGCAAAAATTACAAAGTCTCCTGCTGCTGAGGCCAGCTTAAACATATTGCCAGTGGGAGTGTAAATTAGCACAGCCTTTTAGGGAAGAAATTGGGCAATAAGGTTCCAGAGACATTAAAATGTTCACACCTTTCTAATGTGATAATTCCACTCATGAGAACGTGGCAGGAGGAAACAATTCAACCGAACAAAAAAAGGTTAGCTCATAAAGAAGACTGGCCCAGCCCGGGGAGGGGAAATTCATACCTATAATCCTAGCTACTAAGGAGGCTGAAATCGAAGGATCAAAGTACCAAGCCAGGGGCCAGGAGCGTGGCCTAGTGGTACAGTGCTTCCCTAGCAGGCATAAAGTTCTGGGTTCAATTCCTTGGTATCACACACACAGAAAAGGCTGGGAGTGGTACTGTGGTAGAGGGCTAGCCTGGAGAAAGCTCAAGGACAGTGGCCAGGCCCTGAGTTCAAGCCCCAGGACTGATAAATAAATACATAAATAAATAAATAAAATAATGAACAGAAAATAAAGCACCAGTGTGCATGAAAATGATATAAAACAGCTTCCCAGAAGTTCTAAGCAACCTCAGTCCTGCTGATAAACAGTCTTTGATTCCTGGCTGCCCACCCAGACAAGGCCTTCCTGCGGGAAAGCCCTGCCCTGCCGCTCCCTGTCTGGAGCGGCCTGAACCTCAGACCTCAGGCATCAGGCAGGTAGGGAGACGGCCTCAGAGCCTGCTCACCTGGCCACCGTTTGTGGGTGGCCCAGAGCATTTTGAGGGGTGCTGGTTGAGTCACGCTCACTGAGGTATGACTCCGACACACAAGAGGCACAACCAGAAAAGGCAGTGGTGGAACTGGGCATTCATTTTACGAAATATCCCAACGTGGTTTTGCAGGTTCTGAAGTGTCTTGCTATTTGCCAGCACAGCAATCTGTTGGAGACCCGTGGATGTTTAGACTCTTTGCTGGGTTGGCGGGGGTGTGGCGGGGGTGTGGCGGGGGGGGGTGGTGGTCGGCACTGCCAAAACAGACTGGAAGCACAGGGGAGGGAAGTTTAGTGTCACCTCTCTTGGCTCTGTCCTGACCCAACAGTAGGTACAATCTGACTGGGAACTGGAACCATCCAGCCCTGAATCTTTCTCCAGCTGGTAATTGGTGGGAATACAGAAAAGTGCAAGTGAATGAAAAGGGAACTAGACCATGCATGTATGAATGAGTATGTGTTGCCAGACAATCTCCCCTTTATTCAAAGGCTGTCTAGCTTTCCAAATGTGTTCCAATTGTGTTCCAGGGCACGACACCCTTTGCCTGGTCTGCTTTCTGCCAGGGGATGCCTTGCTGAGCAGAGCCAGGAAGAGCAGTGAGCACACTGTGCCTGAGCAAACCAACCTTATTCATTGCATCCCACGAATCAAGAAGGAACACAAAGAGGCTTTATGGCAGTCCCTGGCCCTGGCTGTGCTTTTTAAGCTCATGGGAGAGACAGGAGTAAACAAGGAGGAATAGCTCCTGGAGTGATCTCCTGGTTTGGAGGTGGGAATGGAGTGGGGCCTTGAGAACAGGCAGTTCACGTGACAGAAGGAACATTCAAAGCCCCGGGGAATCGGAAGTCCGCTTTGTGTCCTCCCACCTTCTTATCATGACTCTACCAGTGACCTTGGTACACTGCCAGCCAATTCTGGCCCAGGCTGGGGCAGAGAGTTCTGTAGCGGTCTCAGTCTGCATCTAAACTCCAGGGGCTCTGAAAATCCACCTTGGACAGTTATTCATTCATTCACTCATTCACTCAGTTGCTCATTCATTTTTCTTTCTTTCCTTTTTTTCCCCCACTGATACTAGGGCTTGATCTCAGAGCCTGGGCGCTGTCTTTTACTTTTTTTCCATTCAAGGCTACCACTTTGTCCGCAGCTCTGCTTTTGGCTTTTGTTGTTGTTCTTGTTGTTGTTGGTCATGGGGCTTGAACTCTGGGTCTGGGCACTGTCCCTGAGGTTTTCTGCTCCAGGCTATCACTCTGAGCCACAGTGCCACTTCCAGTTTTCTGGTGGTTAATTAGAGATATGAGTCTCACAGACTTTCCCTCTCAGGCTGGCTTTGAACTATGATCCTCAGATCTCAACCTCTGACCTAATCAGGATTACAGGCTTGAGCTACCAGCACTTAGCCACTTCTGGCTTTTTGATGGTAAATTGGCAATGAAAATCTCACAAACCTGCCTGCCTGGGCTGGCTTTGACTGCAGGCCTCATATTTCAGTATCCTAAGTAACTAGGTGTTTAAACTGAAGTTTAAACTTATGGCTTCATCCTTTCTAGACAGGCATTCTATGGTTTGAGTGACAGTTCCAGTTCTTTTTGATGTGGTTATTATTATCATTATTATTATTAGCTTACATTGCTTATAAAAGGAGAGATTTCCATATGTTTATATTTCTTGTCATTAGAGGGCTTGAACTCTGGGCCTGGGCATTGCCCCTGAGCTCTTTGGCTCAGGGTACTGCCCTACCTACAGCCCCACTTCCTGTTTTCTAGTGATTAATTGGAGATAAGAATCTCACTGTCTTTTGGGCCTGGGCTGGCTTTGAACTGTGATCCTCAGATCTCAGCCTCCAGTATAGCTAGGATTACAGGCATGAGCCACCCCCCTCTAATACTATTCTTCCTCTCCTTTCCAAAACAATTTTTTTGCCAGTCTGAGCTTGAGCTCAGGGCCTGAGCACTGTCCTTGGACTTTCTCAAGGCTACAGCTCTACCACTTGAGCCTCCAGCACCACTTCTGGCTTTTTTCTATGTATGTGGTACCATGGAATCAAACTTGGGTCTTCGTGCATGCTAGGCAAGCACTCTACCACTAGGCCAAACTCCTGGCCCTCCAAAACAATCTTAATAGGTTTCATTGTTCTATTTTGTAGTTGCAATTTATTTCGACCTTATTTAGCCTCTTTCATCCTCCTTAGCCCAGCCCTCTCCCACTAGTCTACTTTTCTTTCCCTATCCCCAAAGCCCTATTAACAGCATTCACTAAGGTTCTTTATGCTATATGTGTGTATGTGTATGTATATGTATATAGAAGCAATGTAATACAAAATTATTCACCCTCTTTCTTTTTGCCTCCTCCTCTTCCCCTTGTCCTTCTTAGCAGTCCATTAGTTAGAGCTCTGGTTATTTTGAGACAGGGTCTTGCTTTCAGAACTAGCCTGAACCTTGATCCTCCTGTCTATGCTTCCCGTGTATCTGGGATGAATGGCACATACCTTGTACCCAGCTTTTTAATTGGTTGAGATGGGGGGGTGTCTCAAGAATTTTTGCATTGGGCACGGTGGCTCGTGCTTGTAATCCTAGCTACTCAGGAGGCTGAGATCTGAGGATCAAGGTTCAAAGCCAGCCCAGGAGCTAAAGTCCATGAGAGTCATACCTCTAATTAACCATCAGAAAGCCAGAAGTGGTGCTGTGGCTCGAGGGGTAGGGTGGTAGCCTTGAGCTGAAGAGTTCAGGGACAACAACCAGGCCCAGAGTCCAAGTCCACAACAAAAAAAGAAAAAAGAAAGAAAGAAAAAAGAAGTTTTGCCCAGGCTAGCTTTGAACTTCAGTCCTTCTGATGTGTAGCTC